>NC_054372.1:147622341-147948591 GCF_017654675.1 Xenopus laevis | reverse complement strand
GAAAAAATATGCCATATAAATGCTGAAAATATTCTGTTTTTTTTGGTCGCAGCCACTGAAGCACAGAGGCCAGAAAAAATATGCCATATAAATGCTGAAAATATTCATTTTTTTGTCACAGCCACTGAAGCACAGAGGCCAGAAAAAATATGCCATATAAATGCTGAAAATATTCTGTTTTTTTTGGTCGCAGCCACTGAAGCACAGAGGCCAGAAAAAATATGCCATATAAATGCTGAAAATATTCATTTATTTTTGTCGCAGCCACTGAAGCACAGAGGCCGAAACAATATGCCATATAAATGCTGAAAATATTCATTTTTTGTCACAGCCACTGAAGCACAGAGGCCAGAAAAAATATGCCATATAAATGCTGAAAATATTCTGTTTTTTTTGGTCGCAGCCACTGAAGCACAGAGGCCAGAAAAAATATGCCATATAAATGCTGAAAATATTCATTTATTTTTGTCGCAGCCACTGAAGCACAGAGGCCGAAACAATATGCCATATGAATGCTGAAAATATTCATTTTTTTGTCACAGCCACTGAAGCACAGAGGCCAGAAAAAATATGCCATATAAATGCTGAAAATATTCTGTTTTTTTTGGTCGCAGTCACTGAAGCACAGAGGCCAGAAAAAAATATGCCATATAAATGCTGAAAATATTCATTTATTTTTGTCGCAGCCACTGAAGCACAGAGGCCGAAACAATATGCCATATGAATGCTGAAAATATTCATTTTTTTGTCACAGCCACTGAAGCACAGAGGCCAGAAAAAATATGCCATATAAATGCTGAAAATATTCTGTTTTTTTTGGTCGCAGCCACTGAAGCACAGAGGCCAGAAAAAATATGCCATATAAATGCTGAAATATTCATTTATTTTTGTCGCAGCCACTGAAGCACAGAGGCCGAAACAATATGCCATATAAATGCTGAAAATATTCATTTTTTTGTCACAGCCACTGAAGCACAGAGGCCAGAAAAAATATGCCATATAAATGCTGAAAATATTCATTTTTTTGGTCGCAGCCACTGAAGCACAGAGGCCAGAAAAACTCAGGATTTACCTGGATTCAAATGAAACCAGTAGGGTTTGCACCCTAGTTTGTAACGGTGGTGGAGGGAGGAGGACGCTAAAGGACAGCTGTATGTGGAGTCATGAGGCGTGCAGAGAAGGACAGCTGCATGGGGAGTCAGAATCAGAAACTCAGAACAAGTCTTCCGGCGTGCAGTAACCCTCCGAGATCCACCCCTCATTCATTTCAATAAAGGTCAGATAATCCACACTTTTGTGACCTAGGCGAGTTCTCTTCTCAGCTATAATCCCTCCTGCTGCACTGAAGGTCCTTTCTGAGAGGACACTTGAGGCGGGGCAAGACAAGAGGTTCATGGCAAATTGTGACAGCTCTGGCCACAGATCAAGCCTGCGCACCCAGTAGTCCAGGGGTTCATCGCTCCTCAGAGTGTCGATATCTGCAGTTAATGCCCGGTAGTCCGCTACCTGCCGGTCGAGGCGTTCTTTGAGGGTGGATCCAGAAGGGTTCTGCCGCTGCCTTGGACAAAAAAACATTTGCATGTCTGACGTTACAGAGTGGCCAAAGTGCTTTGTCCTTGCAGGTGCGCTCGTGGCAGGATTACTGGCACCTCTGCCCCTGGAATGTTGATGAGTTCCTGAAGTGACATCACCCTTAAAAGCATTGTACAACATGTTTTGCAGGCTGGTTTGTAAATGCAGCATCCTTTCAGACTTGTGGTATGTTGGTAACATTTCTGCCACTTTATGCTTGTACCGAGGGTCTAGTAGAGTCGCGACCCAGTACAGGTCCTTCTCCTTAAGCCTCTTGATACGGGGGTCCTTCAACAGGCATGACAGCATGAAAGACCCCATTCTCACAAGGTTGGATGCAGAGGTATCCATCTCTGCTTCCTCGTTATCAAGGACTGCATCATCCACGGTCTCCTCCCCCCAGCCACGTACAAGACCAGGGGTCCCCAAAAGGTCACCACTAGCCCCCTGGCAAGCCTGCTCCTGTTGGTCCTCCTCCTCCACAAAGCCACCTTCCTCCCCTGACTCCACTTCTGACACCTCTCCCTGCGTTGCAGCAGGTGCCTGGGTTCGTTCTGGTGATTCCGACCAGAAATCGTGCGCTTCCTGCTCCTCGTCACGCTGGTCTACAGCCTCATCTGTCACTCGTCGCACGGCACGCTCCAGGAAGAAAGCAAAGGGTATTAGGTCGCTGATGGTGCCTTCGGTGCGACTGACCATATTTGTAACCTCTTCAAAAGGGCGCATGAGCCTGCAGGCATCGCGCATAAGCACCTAGTAACGGGGGAAAAAAATCGCCAGCTCTGCAGATCCAGTCCTACCACCCAGTTCAAACAGGTATTCGTTGACGGCTCTTTGTTGTTGCAGCAGACGTTCCAACATGAGGAGCGTTGAATTCCAGCGAGTCTGGCTGTCGCAAATCAAACGCCTGACTGGCATGTTGTACCGCTGCTGAATGTCAGCAAGGCGTGCCATGGCTGTATAGGAACGTCTGAAATGGGCCGACACCTTCCTGGACTGCCTGAGAACGTCCTGGAATCCTGGGTACTTTGAGACAAAACGTTGTACTATTAAATTCAGAACATGTGCCATGCAGGGCACATGTGTTAAATTGCCCAGTCTCAGTGCTGCCAACAGATTGCTTCCATTGTCACACACCACTTTTCCGATCTTCAGTTGGTGTGGGGTCAGCCACCGATCGGCCTGTGACTGCAGAGATGACAGGAGTACAGATCCGGTATGGTTTTTGCTTTCCAGGCACGTCATCCCCAAGACAGCATGACAACGGCGTACCTGGCACGTCGAATAGCCTAGGGGGAGCTGGGGGTGCACAGGTGTGGAGGAGGAGGACCCAGCAGCAGAGGACGAAGAAGAGGAAGAAGACGAGGTAGAGAGCGAAGGAGGAGTAGAGGTGGTGGCAGAACCGCGTGCAATCCGTGGCGGTGACACCAACTCCACTGTCGTTGTTGAGCCACACATTTCCCAGCCATGACCAAGTTCACCCAGTGGGCAGTGTAGGTGACATACCTGCCCTGACCATGCTTGGAGGACCATGCGTCAGTAGTCATATGGACCTTTGGCCCAACACTAAGTGACAGAGATGCGGTGACTTGGCTCTGCACATGGTGGTACAGGTGTGGTATTCCCTTTTTTGAAAAAAAATTGCGGCTGGGTACCTTCCACTGCGGTGTCCCAATTGCTACAAATTTGCGGAAGGCCTCAGAGTCCACCAGCTGGTATGGTAAAAGCTGGCGGGCTAAGAGTGCAGACAAGCCAGCTGTCAGACGCCGGGCAAGGGGGTGACTCGCAGACATTGGCTTCTTACGCTCAAACATGGCCCTCACAGAAACTTGGCTGGGGGCAGATGACTGGGAATGGGAACTGGTGGTCAAGGTGGAAGGCGGAGTGGAGGGTGGTTCAGACGGGTCAAGGACAGCAGAGGTAGAGCAGTAAGATGCTGTACCAGAAGGAGGGTGGCTTTAGTTTGCCTGTTGCCTTTGAGGTGTTGCTCCCAAAGTGCTTTGTGCTTGCCGTTCATGTGCCTTCGCATAGAAGTTGTACCTATGTGGCTGTTGGGCTTCCCAAGACTCAGTTTCTGACTGCACTCATTGCAAATTACAACGCTTTTGTCAGAGGCACACACATTAAAAAATCCCACACTGCTGACCTTTTTGAAGCTGGCAATCTGGCGGTAACAGTAGAAGTTGGCGGCGTTGGCGGCAATGGCGGGTGCGTTGGCCGGCTGACCACAGGTGCCGATACATGTTGTTGCCCTACTGTTCCCTGCGAGCTGTCCTCCCTGCTTCTTCTAAGTCTTATTCTCCTCCTGCCTCTCTGACTCTCCGTCTCTCCATCTGAACTATCCTCCTCTTGCTCTCTTTTACTGGGCACCCACAAAACATCAATCTCCTCATCATCATTCTCCTCAGATGCATCAATTTCTTCTAACAGCTCACAGAAGGAAGCAGCAGCGGGGACCTCCTCGTCATCACTCATTATGTCCATCTCTGTTGTGTTCTCTGCCAGAATTAAATCTGGTGTAACGTCCTCATCTCCTTCATCTTCTTCTGCCAATAATGGTTGCGCATCACTCAGTTCAAGAAACTCATGTGAAAATAACTCCTCTGACTCCAGTGAAGAAGGGGCGCCGGTGGTGGAGGAAGTGTTACGTGGGGTGGCCATAGCAGTGGAGGATGAGGATGTTGTGGTAAAGTTAGAAACGGTAGAGGATGGGGTGTGCTGTGTAAGCCAGTCAACTACCTCTTCAGCATTTTGGGAGTTCAGGGTCATTGCCTTTTTAAAACTGGGCAATTTCCTAGGGCCACAGGATAGCATAGCAGCACGGCCCCTAGTGCCTCTGCGTGGCGGCCTGCCTTTGCCTGGCATTATTTTTAAAACAAAAACAACAACAACTCAGGTGGTGTTTCTGGAGACGGTATTATTATTGATATTTAGACAGAATGTGAACAAGCTCACACAGCTAAGTGGCAGTGGTTTGAAAATGAAGAACACACTGGGCAAATAATGCCTACAAGGTCAACGTATACACTACAGCAGTGGTGGATACGGAATATATTATTGCTGCTTGAAAAACGTCACTCAGGTGGTGTTTCTGGAGACGGTATTATTATTGATATTTAGGCAGAATGTGAACAAGCTCACACAGCTAGATGGCAGTGGTTTGAAAATGAAGAACACACTGGGCAAATAATGCCTGCAAGGTCAACGTATACACTACAGCAGTGGTGGATACGGAATATATTATTGCTGCTTGAAAAACGTCACTCAGGTGGTGTTTCTGGAGACGGTATTATTATTGATATTTAGACAGAATGTGAAAAAGCTCACACAGCTAAGTGGCAGTGGTTTGAAAATGAAGAACACACTGGGCAAATAATGCCTGCAAGGTCAACGTATACACTACAGCAGTGGTGGATACGGAATATATTATTGCTGCTTGAAAAACGTCACTCAGGTGGTGTTTCTGGAGACGGTATTATTATTGATATTTAGACAGAATGTGAAAAAGCTCACACAGCTAAGTGGCAGTGGTTTGAAAATGAAGAACACACTGGGCAAATAATGCCTGCAAGGTCAACGTATACACTACAGCAGTGGTGGATACGGAATATATTATTGCTGCTTGAAAAACGTCACTCAGGTGGTGTTTCTGGAGACGGTATTATTATTGATATTTAGACAGAATGTGAACAAGCTCACACAGCTAGATGGCAGTGGTTTGAAAATGAAGAACACACTGGGCAAATAATGCCTACAAGGTCAACGTATACACTACAGCAGTGGTGGATACGGAATATATTATTGCTGCTTGAAAAACGTCACTCAGGTGGTGTTTCTGGAGACGGTATTATTATTGATATTTAGACAGAATGTGAAAAAGCTCACACAGCTAAGTGGCAGTGGTTTGAAAATGAAGAACACACTGGGCAAATAATGCCTGCAAGGTCAACGTATACACTACAGCAGTGGTGGATACGGAATATATTATTGCTGCTTGAAAAACGTCACTCAGGTGGTGTTTCTGGAGACGGTATTATTATTGATATTTAGACAGAATGTGAACAAGCTCACACAGCTAGATGGCCACTGGGCAAATAATGCCTGCAAGTGCACTACTATTGGTGCACTACTATGAAGAACAGCAAACAGCACTGGACACCTTAAAGAACAGTAAGATAAGTAAAATAAAAAAAAAAATGATATGAATATATAATATGTAGGGTTGGTGCTGCTGAACTACTAGGAGCAGCACAGTAGCACACCAGTCCCACTCCCCAACACTGCTAGACTAATAGCACTTGGCTGTTAAAGTAGCAAAGTAAAACAACAAAAAAGAAAATAAAAGCAGTCCTTACAAGGACTATTGGGTTATTACAGCAGTCAGCAGATGAGATCAGAAGAGATCAGTGCCCACAGCAGGCAGCTACATACAGAGCACTGCAGTAGAAGGTAGATTACTAGCCAGCAAAGCTACCCTAAAATGTCCCTCAAATCCCTGCAGACTTCTGTCCCTCCAATACAGAGCAGTATCAAGTAGATTACTAGCCAGCAAACTTACTATCAACTGTCCCTCAAAGAAATCAGTGAAATCAGTAACAGCTCTCTCCCTACACTAGCTCTTGCAAGCACACACAGGCAGAATGAAAAAACACTGCAGGGCTTCAGTTTATATATGGAAGGGGAGTGGTCCAGGGGGTGTGGGGGTGGTCCAGGAGGGAGAGCTTCCTAATTGGCTGCCATGTATCTGCTGGTCTGGGGTGAGAGGTCAAAAAAAAGCGCCAGGTAAGGCGAACCCAAAATGGCGAACTTCGCGAACATTCGGCGAGCGCGAACAGCCGATGTTCGCGCGAACAAGTTCGCCGGCGAACAGTCCGCGACATCCCTACTATTCAAGGCTTTCTTGCTCCTGCTGCCACTCCCCCATGCTTGACACCATGCTTGCCCCCTCTATGTTTGTACTGTACATGTTTTTGTGAGCACACGAACAGTGAGGTGGCAGGTTAGTTGCTTGGGATGACTGGTTGACTTGGACTACCTCTGTTCCCCACAGAACATTTACTATTTGATGAAATGTAATGCTATCCATACAATTTGTGCACTACACAAACATAACTGTACCTGTCAATCTTGTACCCAGTCCTGTGTATGCCTCAACTATACGCAGCTGGTTGGCATACCAATCAATTAGGTTATTACTTTCAAAATATAGACCAGTAATTATTACAGTATCTGTTGATTGGTTGCTTTGTGTTACTATATCGGCAGTAAACTACACAACAGTCCTTACACTGTCTCTTATGGCCCATGAGGCATCCTGTAACACAGTTCATATGTTGTTATCAGAACAAATGCGAAGGGCAGCAAGTATTTATGTATATGTAGCAAGGTTGTCACTTTTGTTACAAGGTTACATTTCTGTGTAACCTGGGTGGGTCCTTAAAAAGGCCATATAAAAAGTCTCCAAAATACCTCATTAGAGGTACAGATCACGTATAGAAAAATTGTTCAAGACTATGATCAAAAGTAGATGTATGTACAGCCACAACTATATTGGTTGGTTTAGTTAATGGCATTCTATCATTACACATATACACACTGTGGGACTGATTTACTAACATAGATGCTAAATTGCACTAGTACAGTTTAGCTAATGTTAATGTATCTATCTATTACAGCCCTAGCAGCGACAGAACTTATGCTTTACAAGAAAGAACATTGTGTTTATTTCCCAAACTATCACAAAGGTGTTCAAGCTGGCAAAAACATTTTTACTTTTAACATTTTAACTTCCAATGAGATTTAAAAAATGCACAAAAGGATTCTTCAAATACCACTTTAATCTTAGGAGAACCAACTTCACAGAATGGATGTCTCTGCTTTACATGTTTGAAAACATTAATATTATAACTTTCTAGACTGACATTAATCCAGTAACTGAAATCTCATCACCAAACAGTTTGATTTAGACTGGAACAACACAATGCATCTTCTTCAGATCCAGAGCAATGAGAGGAAATGGATGCAACGAAAATAAGGTAAGTAATAGAAATGTCGGACCAACCGAGTGGAATTTTGAAGATAAAATCCTATTGCATGTTTTCTGGCAGCCCTGTTATTATGCCCATTCTAGGGTAGTTATGGGAGTACAAAATCTAGGTCCTAAATTAACAAAGATGGCACCAGAGAAGAAGCCTGTTGGAAAATATCCAACAACAATAAAAACAGTGTGGGTCATTGATGAAGTTGGTGCAGCGCATATTTTTTTGCAAATGGTTGTATTGCTCATGTTTTTTCCTGAACACTAAAATATTGTATTGTTGTACCTGTCCTTCTGTTTTTGCGGATTCCCACAAATATTTTGTAAATGAGACAGGTGTTTGAGTGAGTGTGGCCACTGCGTAAGGTTGTTCTGCGCCAATACAGGTATGGGACCTATTGCTTGGGACCTGGGGTTTTCCAGATAATGGATCAATAAATAAATAAAAAAATAAATAATAAATAAACCCAATGGGTTGGTTTTGCCACCAATAAGGATTAATAATATCTTAGTTTGGACCAAGTACAAGGTACTGTTTTATTATTACAGAGAAAAAGGACACCTTGCATTTTATTTTAGTTTACTGATGGTATGCACCAAAGGAAAGACAATTACATTACCCTAACCTGGAAGTAAGTTCAGTGTCTTTCTGCTCCAGACCTTTGTGTCAAGATTTCAGTGTTTTCTTGCAGCTCCTAGTCCTGGCTTCTCTTCAGTGCTTCCCAGCTTGGAATCAGCTTCCTGGAGCTGTCCCAGCACGTTCCTGCCTACAGTGCATTTCCACTCAGTTAAGCTCCGTTACTAGGAAGTTCCAGCCATAGCAACAGCTTCCAATTATAGCTACCAGCTCTTCAAGCCACAGAAACAGCTCCAGGCACAGCAACCAGTCCTTAAAGCCACAGCAACAGCTTCCAGCCATAGCAACCAGCTCTTCAGCCATAACAACAGCTTCCACAGCAACCAGCTTTCCAGCCACAGCAAAAGCTTCCAGCCACAGCAACGGTTATACAATCTTTCTTCTACCAATGAGTGAGTGATTAAGTATTACCTAATATTGTATAATCATTGCCGGGGCTAAATATTGCTCCAAATAATTATTCAACAGCTTTGATTAACTTGTTAAAGACTTCCAAGTATAGGTATTATTTCTCACCAAAGACTGTACTATAACCTTGCTTCCCTATATTGCCTGGCTCATTATGCTGAGACTGTGCTGCTAACCCTTGCCTCTCTACCGGCTTGGCTTATTATGCTAAGACTGTTGACTTATCCTTGCTTCTTATTTGCCTGATCCATCTGAGGAAAGACAGTGAAAGCCTTGTTTGCATTTATTTCTTGTTACCTGTTTAAACATTGACTATTTGCTAAATATTCAAAGAAGTAGGGGTACGGATTGTTGCTGCTTAATTCTGGAAGTTAATGCTCATTTATGCTACCATGTTCTAGTATTACTTACCTTGAGGAATTGATCCTTTCCTGCTCATCTGTACAGTTCACACCATTCCTTTGCAAAGGAGGATTCA
Organism: Xenopus laevis; assembly: GCF_017654675.1. Classification (NCBI taxonomy): domain Eukaryota; kingdom Metazoa; phylum Chordata; class Amphibia; order Anura; family Pipidae; genus Xenopus; species Xenopus laevis. The sequence goes on along the minus strand of NC_054372.1, from coordinate 147,939,459 downwards.
TCCGATAATGGATTAGTTACTGTGGAAAGAAATTATCATTAAATACTATTTACTTTCGAAGAACTTTTTCCCAATACAGCTATACTTTCCTGGAAGTTCCTGCTAATTTCTGGACTTTATGTGGGATAGTCTTCCTAGGAATTACAGGAATTGTTCTTATTTCGAAGCCTGAAAATAAAGAGACTTTGTTCAATTTACAAGTGTGTACTTTTCTTCTGCTGCACAAAACAGGATTCACTTAGAAAAAAACTACATTAAATTCCTAACAACGCTTATGTAATATTACAGTATGAAAAATAATGTATCCCAACTTTAAAAATAAAGAAGTTTAGAAGATAAGTTTGTATTTCTAAAAAAAATCCTTCTAAAGCCCTTTTGCTATTTAAAATTTACTGACTTAATTTGAATGCTACTTTGCACACATATTAAGAACTGAGCTTGTATTTGTATCTCCTTCTTCTGATTTATATTGTTTATGCAGCTCTTGATTAGTTGTTACAATTGCTGTGTCGTGCAATCTTTTATATATGCAAATATATTCAAATGACTGACATCCTGCTAAACTGTACAATACTCATTACAGCCATTCATATATGACAAAACTGCGATGCCTCACCATCACTGAGCTCATGAGAAGGGAAGTCATGGCACTTGCACAGATGTTGTCTGAATACTAAAACATAACCAGCAAAAGGTATTTAAGTGGAAAGTTACAAAACAAATATTGGCCCATGTACACTAAGGGGCAGATTTATCAAGGGTCGAATTTCGAGGGATAAAAAACCCTCAAATTCGACCCTCAAAGTAAAATCCTTCAAATTTGATTTTAGCGCAAAACGTTCGATCGAATAAATCAAACGATTAGAACAATTTTAAGCAATCGATCTAATGATTTTTATTTGATAAAAAAAAAACGTAGAAAAGTGCTCTGGAAGGTCCCCATAGGCTAACATTGCACTTCGGTAGGTTTAAAGTGGCGAAGTATGAAGTCAAAGTTTTTTTTAAAGAGACAGTACTTCGATTATCGAATGGTCGAATAGTCGACCGATTTTTACTTCGAATCGTTTGAATTTGATAGAATTTGACCAATTCGATGGTCGAAGTACCCAAAAAAATACTTCGAAATTCGAATATTTTTGCATTCGAATTATTCACTCGAGCTTAGTAAATTTGCCCCTAAGTAAACTTACATATGCTACACAGTAACTACACATAATAAAATAATGTTGTTATTTTAATGCAGACCTTCATTTTGTCCAACTGAGACTTTAGATATGGCTGTGTAATGCCACTAAATACAGTATTTCTCTTATCAAATTACATTTACTGAGAGATATTGTCTCTGTACTAACAGCAGTCCACTGCTACCTCGGCTGGGACTCCTTGGGGCAAATTTACTTAAGGGCAAATTGGCAGTCGCTAGGGAAAATTCTCCAGAAATCCGCAGGGACATCGTCAATTTACTAACAACCGTAGAGGACAGGTGCATTTTCGCTCAAGCAAGCAATTGTTACTCCACATATTCACTAAATTTTCCATTACGTTACCCCTTTCTCCAGAGTTTTCTTTGCCAGCTTAGGGTAGGACTCCACGAACGATTTTGTCGCGATCTGACGCGCTGCGACAAAAATAAGGTAAGAGATAGAATTGTCAAAAATGGACGCCGGCATAAAAAACGAGTGCCGAATTTTCGCCCGTTTCTGCGAAGTGAAACGCCCCAAATTCACCCATCACTACTTTTTTTTATTTGCCGTGGAGTGGTAAATATTTGCAATAATTGCAATTCCAGTGGTAAAACCAGGCTAGAAAACATGTCTAAAAAAGTTTTCACAACCATTTGGTGGGAATATAGACTCGTACTCACTTTACTTCCTCTTTCATTTCTTTTGATCCAATTCACAATTATACAGATCACTGTTTTTCCTGGATGCAAGGTACTGTGTATATAGAACCATAGACTATTTGTGTCCCTGATAGAGGCTGGAATTTGCAACTTCACCAAATAACATTTTCTCCCGAGTTTTGTCATGGCAACAAAATACCTGAAATTTCCCTGCTATTTTAAGTGTTGAGAATCACTGCAGGTGAAACAAGTAATCATAGAAAAACCACAAAAAGATGTGTGTTTACCTGCAGCAATTTGCAGCACCCACAAAGGTAAGGGATTTTCTGTCATTTTGTCTCCATATGTGAGTGATTGCCCTCGACATGATCAACCTCAGTCTCTCAAGCTCTCAGATGGTGTTTTTGCAAAATACTGTATGTTTTAACATTCTAATAATTTAACCCACAATTCTGCATGCAAATACAATTTAGAAATCTGATTAAACCTTTGCTTTAATAAAGATTTCATCAGAATATCCAATAATAGGCGGAAGATGATGACCTGTATAGGAAACAATGTGTCAACCTTATACTTCACAGACAAAAGCTTTTTTGCTTGTCAGTTTATGTCTCACTGTTACTACAATTTAACATTTTATTCTTTATGACACCAGCTTGGTCCTACATTACATATACTGTATATAAATATATATATATATATATATATATATACATTCCACAGCAATAACCCAGCACTCAAAGGGCTTGCTTATAAAATGAAAAAAATCCTTTTTTATTGTGCAAAATCAACGTTTTGCTATTCTGCACAATAAAAAGGTTATACGAGTGCTGAGTTATTGCTGACTATATATTTATATACACACTGTATAGATACCAATTATTTCAGTCAAAATTTCAGGCTGAATTCCATGTTACATTTTCCCCTCAACATATTTGAAAATTCTTGGATAAAATAAAAGCTTTTGAAAGGTCTTATTAATTGACATAATCCAATTTGAATAAATGATATACCTCTTCACGATCACTTAACATGAAGTGCTGACATCTTGCCTTTGTGTGCTGTGAGGTATATAAATCACCCTTCCACAGTAATTTGCTGTTTCTATGAAATGACTAAAAATAGCAAGGTCACGTTGTGTAATAGATGCTTCGCATTGAATTTTGAAGGGTTTTTTTTAGCCAGTATTATCCTTTTAGCTATTACAGTCCACACATGCATGTATAAAGTACAGACTGTAAATACAATTTAAGGGATGCTTTTACTGAGTCATACAGCAAATAGTTTTTTTTTTAACATGCTTAGTAACATAGCAACATAGTAAGTAAGGTTGAAAAAAGACACACGCCCATCAAGTTCAACCTTTTAGTTTTTTTTTAATCTGCCTAACTGCTAGTTGATCCAGAGGAAGGCCAAAAAACCCATCTGAAGCCTTTCCAATTTGCCTCAGAGGGGGAAAAATTTCTTCCTTTCTCCAAAATGGTAACCGGACAAGTCCCTGGATAAACTTGTACTATGAGCTATCTCCCATAACCCTGTATTCCCTCACTTGCTAAAAAGCTATCCAACCCCTTCTTAAAGCTATCTAATGTATCAGCCTGTACAACTGACTCAGGGAGAGAATTCCACATCTTCACAACTCTCACTGTAAAAAACCCCTTCAGAATATTTAGGCGGAACCTCTTTTCTTCTAATCGGAATGGGTGACCTTGTGTCAGCTGGAAAGACTTACTGGTAAATAAAGTATTAGAGAGATTATTATATGATCCCCTTATATATTTATACATAGTTATCATATCACCCATTAAGCACCTTTTCTCCAGCGTGAACATCCCCAATTTGGCCAGTCTTTCCTCATAGCTAGTGATGGGCGAATTTTGGGGCGTTTCGCCAAAAAATATCTGAAACGGCGCTGGCGAAAATGCGCCGGTGTCCAAAAAAACAGACACTGGTTTCCCATCACTACTTATAGCTAAGATTTTCCATACCTTTTACCAGCTTAGTTGCCCTTCTCTGTACCCTCTCTAATACAATAATGTCCTGTTTGAGCGATGGAGACCAAAACTGTACGGCATATTCTAGATGGGGCCTTACAAGTGCTCTATACAGTGGAAGAATGACCCCCTCCTCCCGTGACTCTATGCCCCTTTTAATGACATTGCTTGCTACAGCCAAGTTATCATCTACAAGGACTCCAAGGTCCTTTTCCATAATGGATTTGCCTAGTGCAGTCCCATAAAGGGTATAAGTGGCTTGGATATTTTTACATCCCAGGTGCATGACTTTACATTTATCAACATTGAATCTCATTTGCCACTTAGCTGCCCAGATTGCCAGTTTGTCAAGATCGTGTTGCAAGGATGCCACATCCTGGATGGAATTACTTGTAGGTGGTGTGTGGGGCAATATCTGAATTGTTATTAGCAATCTAAGATGAATGCAATATAGCAAATGTTTATTGATAAAAAAGTGACAGAACTGTACAAACATTTCACAACTGTATTGTAAATAGCTAAATAGCATTTCCAGGGGATTGTATACTAATTATAGGTAAACATGTATTAACACCTTTGTTCTTATCCTGTGTAAGGACTGGTTCCCATAAACTGTAGATAAAAGGATCTTCATTTTCAGTAACTAGTCAGAATGGAGTAGGATTTTAGGGTAGCAGTGTTTAACATCACTGTGTGTGGTCTCCCTGTACCAATAAGCACAAGTGCTACTATTTTATTCACCTTAAACCTGGATTTACCATCTCTTCTGTAACTTGTTGATTGGTCGCAGCAATACAAACATTTTATTTTTGTATAATATTTCCCCTAGACACACAAGTGACTCAGCACTTAGCTATGAGCAATTTTGTTTTGGCTTTGCAGTGAATTTCAGATTTTGGTTGCCAGCAACACAGAGTTTTGTGTGTGACAAAAAATGTTGCAGTAGACCAGTGATCCCCAACCAGTAGCTCGTGAGCAACATGTTGCTCTCCAACCCCTTGGATGTTGCTCTCAGGGTCCTCAAAGCAGGTGCTTATTTTTGAGTTCCTGGCTTGGAGGCAAGTTTTAATGGATTAAAAACCAAGTCTAGTGCCAAGTAGAGTCTTTTGAAGGCTGCCAGTCCACATAGGGGCGACCAAATAGCCAATCATAGCCCTTGTTTGTCACCCCAAGGGACTTTTTCATGCTTGTGTTGCTCCCCAACTCTTTTTACATTTTAATGTGGCTCACAAGTAAAAAAGGTTGGGGACCCCTGCAGTAGACTATAGACTATAATGTATTTTGCTCCAAAAAAAGTCACTGCAACATAAATGTTGCCCATAAACCATAATGTGTTTTGCAAATTTTTCGTTGTTTTGCAAATTTTCTCGTAGTTACACTCATTTTTTGGCAAAGCAAAATGGGGCATATTCGCTCATCACTGAATAGTAGTTGTATTATACTGATAAATCTGTAAGAAATAACGAGAGTTGGAAAGTACTCACAGACATAAAGCTACTTCGACCTTCGACTACGACTTCGACTTCGAATCGAACGATTCGAACTAAAAATTGTTCGACTATTCGACCATTCAATAGTCGAAGTACTGTCTCTTTAAGAAAAAACTTCGACCCCCTAGTTCGCCACCTAAAAGCTACCGAAGTCAATGTTAGCCTATGGGGAAGGTCCCCATAGGCTTTCTAATGTTTTTTTGGTCGAACAAAAATCGTTTGATCGATGGATTAAAATCCTTCTAATCGAACGATTCAAAGGATTTAATCGTTCGATCGAACGAATAGCGCTAAATCCTTCGACTTCGATATTCGAAGTTGAAGGATTTAACTTCGACAGTCGAATATCGAGGGGTTAATCTGAAAACCTTCTCTCCTCTTGGGGGTTCTGGGAGCTGAAGTTCACCCAAATCTTGAGGTCTTATCTTTGCTTTAAAAAGTTGTGACAGGAAGGCATATATCCAGAATATGTTAAAGGTCCTATATTTATCATGTATGGGTAATAGCATACTATTCTCTGTTTCACAGCAAGCAACCAGCATGAGCACACATGTCGGAAGTAGCCCATTTGTCGATAGAGTAAATGAATGCTTTTGTGGCAGAAGTAATGGGGAATGATTTTTCTAGTATACTTCCTATTATCTACCTATTGACCAGCTTCCTGTCTAAATGTTGGATTAGTCCAGCAGACACAAACGAGAAAATACATCTCTAATAATTTGTATTAGTCGGTAGAAAACATCCATGAAAGCAGTCCTACTTGCCCCACATTAACAGCAGACAATTTGATGCAATAACAATGAACACAGTATATGGCATCAAACCATGTCCTAGAACAGTAAAGAATAAAAGACATTATATCCCGCCTGCATCAACCTAAAAGGTAACACCTAATTCAAATATTTCCTTAGCTTTGATCATTTAACTGCCAGCAGAATTTCCCATTTCAATTTGGAAAGTGTCTCGAATGTGCCAATACCAGATATGTTTATTTTTATGCAGATTTCTGACTTCTATAGATCAAGAACTCCCAGCAGTAAATTACCAAATTGCAGATTCCAAAGCCAAAAATCCTGGAATAGTAGGTTTACTCCAGGAAACCATATGTTTTTGAAAAGTACACATTCTGACAAATCCAAAATGCATAATTATGCCTTTCTACAGCAAACTACCAAACTGCAAGGCCATGCTAAATGTAGTTTTTTAAAAAAAAAAATCTGAAAATTGTCACAAAGCTTGCAATTTACCCAATTATGTCCACCAAATTTTATAAGTTACAAACATAAAACATCCAAAATAAGAATGCAGGGGTCTACTATACTCTTTGAGGCCCAATATGCATACATTTACCAAACTATGTAGCTGCACCTAGTTTTGTTTTAAAATGATAGGGATTTTAGAACATGCCTTGAAAAGCACCATGCCTGTTAAGTTATCTGTATTCCATTTTAGCACTGTTGAATTTATGCCAACGAAACCCATCCTATGCAGAAAATAATGAGTTTGAGTTCTAATAAACCATGCAACAACAGTAGGTGTAACTATACTGGTTGTAATAGAGAGATATATACAGCATTTGCATCCCATTTTTAAAAAATATATTAGACACAAGAAACTGGCACCTAACATTTTGAGTTCATCAAACATTCCTTGCATTACAAAAACGTTAAAGGAAAAGAAAGAAGCCCAAAATAGCGAGCCTGGGACAGGTGGAGCGGAAGGGGCACATGACTGAGGGGAGAGTAGAGGAAATAAGGGAGTTGTGGGGACAGGCATTATGGGAATTGTAGTATGGAGTAAAGGGGGCTGGGCTTAACCTTTAAATAAGGGTAAAAGTGCGGGAAATCCCCTTACCTGTAGTGGGCACAGGAGAGTCAACGTCCCTCCCTCCCGCCCTATGGAGATGGTAGGATGGATTCTTACGTCGCAGCAATAGCATAGTGGGGCTGCCCTACTGGGTAGCCAAAAAGGGGGCTGGAAGGTAAAGTGAGGTTGGTTGGTTAGGCCTGGGGCGAGGCTCAGGGGGCAAGGAGGCAACGAAAGTGAGAAAGCAGGTGACAGAGTCTTAGCCTTAGGCTGGTTAATGGGGTTTTGACTAAGAGGGGTTTGGGAAGTTATGGTAAACATTGTTAAATGTTATGTGCAGCCTTCAGCGGCTATTGTTTTTTACCACAAAAATGTCAAAGTGTTATACAGTATTATTTTATGCTGGTATGTTTTTGGGAGTTAAATTGAATAAGTGAATGAAAATGTTCTTTAATAAACAAGCTGCGGCCTTTTTCACCAAAAGTTCTGTGAGTGGAGTGTATTTGTGGGTGTAAGGGATTTGCATCAGAATCGAAGCATACTCTAGTCAAGAAAAACCTACAGCAAATTTAAAAAAGGTAACTGACATTGTATTGTCCTTGTATTACTCATTTGTCCTTGTAGGTGAAATCTTTTGTTGTCTTTTATGTTTGTTTCTACTGTATGTTCAATAACCTTTATTACACACCTTTTATTACAAACAGACCTATTTATGTATTTTCATTTTCATAACTCACTTTCTATACCAGGTCAAGAGTCTTTAACCTATTCTCTTGTGGCTCATTTGCAAGTGATTAACCTCGGTTCAGTAAGCCATAGTAACCAATCAACAATTAGCTGTGATCAGTCTGTCAACAGACCAATGAAAGTAAACCTCATTATCACGATAAATACGTCAATTCAAAGTTACAAATTTTTTGAGGTCGAAAAAAAAAATCATGTAAAAAATTGCTCTTTTTCCTCGAGTGCTATCTTATTAAAGAAAAAACTCTACATTAATCATTACATTTATTCGCACCTGAGCAAAAATCCCATTGTTTCATTTATTTTTGATGAGGTTAAAAATCTTAAATGTTTTTGTAACTGGGAAAATAAATAAAGAAGTAAAAAATGTAAACATAAAACACCCTTTAGGATGATTTTGAAATCATCAGGGGCAAATGATACTTTAGATACAATCCAGTACATTATTATTATTGTTGTTGTTGTTGTTGTTATTATTATTAATAAACACAGAGAAACAGCAAATCAATTAAGAAACAAAGATCTATTATTTATATATATATATTTTTTAAATGGGACTTTATGGGAAATTGCAGAACCACATTAAGGAGCCTGCTAATTTCCATGCAGAGTTATGGTAGCAAAGCCCTGACTTGAGCTATACTGCTGCATGCATTAGCATCTGGAATAAGAAAATTATTTCTGAGAAGCACAGATATCAGAAAGAAGGTGCAGCACCGAATCAACTCTGCTTCGGCTAATTAGAATACACCTTCACAAGTGGCACAGTTGCTTACTGTTTTTTTAGACACAGATGCTATCAAGTGTCCTGGAAAATACTATTTTTGACTATTTAATGGGCTAGTCAAGTGCTCATTTGTGCTCCTTGGCAGATTTATGTTAATAAATGATTATCCTGGATAATCATCCTGGATGATGTCAACAGTTTTCCTTTTTTGTCTGTAGTTATCTGGTGGTACAAATACTTTTGCCTCTTGTTGAGGGAGGAGTAAAGATGGATTAGCAGAATATTTGTATACCTTAGGGGTTATGAAGTGTATAGATTATGTACCAAAAATGCTATTTTATGTCCTCCGTCGTCATTTATAGACAAATCACTGTTATGGGACTGTATAGTTTTATTTTGCTTGATTTAAACCTTAAAGGGTTTTGTAATTTGATTCTGACTATGCTCCCACTAAATCTAACCACAAACTTCCCTGTGACACATGTCTCCAAGCAATTTAATTCTGTAAAGATTTATAGGAGTAAGAAGATATGAAAAGATGTATAGATGTTGAGCAATTAAGCCTCACACAGACTGAGTTGGCAGCTTACTAGCCAATGTATGTGGCCCTCCACTGGGCTTCACCAACCCAAATTGGCCAGATATCGATCAGACAGGTTTAAAAATCCCATTGGCCTGAGAACCACATTAACTCATTGATGCCTGCCTCGCTCCAACGGTCTACTGTATATCCTCATAGTTGTGATCCGATCGTTGGGTCCTAGAGCTTAGTGATAAGATCAACTTGGAAAGCAGATATTTCAATGATATGCCCACCTTGCTAATCAAGCAGATCTCTGGTCAGCTTTAGGTTTAAGCAGAACCTTTATTTTCAGAAAACAAATAAAGGTAGATAAAATGTGTTTCATATGCTTTAAACCATTAAAGAGTGGTATAGAAGTTCATACTGTCACGGCCTATTGTTTATTGGTTGATTGATGTGCTTTCTTGATTGGTGCACACTGGTTTAAATACTAGAGGTATTGCTCTGTAAAGATAGCCTGTGATTAAGTGTTTGTAACAAAAAGCACGTAAGGCTGTGGACACAATAAACTGTTTCACTTTGATTCAACGTGCCTGGTGGAAGATTGCCTTTATTTGAGTGCCTGGTCCAAATAATTTTCTGCATGGTCTATACTGTGTATTATAGTGGCAAAACAACTGGAAAAACATTCAAAATTATAACAGATTTATGTATTTTTGTCTGGCTATAATTATATATGTTAGAGCTCATGGGTGCTTAGATGGGACAAGGTACATTTTCATGGAATGAGCCCTACAGGGATTGCAGCAGGGTTAGGAAAGATCAAAAAGGGTTCTAATAAAAAAAAAAAAAAGCCACCAGCATCATTACACATATGGGGGAGTGTAATACAATTTGCAAAGATACAAATAATACATATTCACAAATATTCGTATTTCCTAATGTACTATTTTTCTTTAAGTCTTGCATTGTGTATATTAATTGCACACTTTTAAGAAGTGCTTGAAGGTGGCATGATATTTTGGTCAGAAACAAACAAAAATCCAAAAATGGAGGCAATGAGGGATACTGTTGGTGCAATACTCTAATTGGAGAAAATAGAGAAGCTGGACAAAATTCAGAACTAGTTGCTAGTGCTTTATTGGCACAACATGTTTCGAGCTTAACACTCTTTTTCAAGTGTACAAACATAACATTTTTTCAGAAGACGTTTTTAATTACATACACTGTTTTTCTTCCACTGTCAGAGTGGTTGCTAAATAGCAGGGCCAGAACGAGGGGTACCCCTAGTCTATGTTCACTGCCCTCAGTCGCTCCCCCCCCCCCGTCATGGAGGGGCAGCTTGGTTGCCTAGGTTGCCCTACCCTGGTAAACAATTTCTGGGTTTGCAAAAATTTGCGCAAAGGAAAATTTGTTTGTGTAGAGGCATAAACTTTTGCATTGCAACTATTTTTACAATTACTGGCTTTTATTATGTTCCCCCCATCGCCAGCAACTACTTTCAAGAAGTTCACTAAAAGGTGAAAATGAAAGCCAATATCTAATTGGCATTTTTTTAAAACAAATGCACCACTACCAATATCATTGGTTAGGAATCTGGTACCTGTATACTGTTGAAAATTAGTTAAAATCTTTTTCCACTATAATTAAAGTAGCGTGCTTATTTTCTTTTTACATTTAAGCTGCCATATAAGATGCTTATTTTAATGGTCAAAATAAGAATGAGGGAGAGAAAAAATACACATCATAATTTTGCTAGGTGAGATTTCTTCTCTCAGATCTAATAAGAAAGAGAGATAGCGACATGAGTGTAGGTGAGATACTGGCCTTTGAGAAGAGAATCATTTGCAAACTGAAGGTTTGTCAGTTGTTCATCAAATGACATACTGTACATTGTTCATATGGGGAGGTACTGAGGGTTAATGGGGGATCTATTTTTTGCAGCAGGAGAAAGGCCCTGTGTTTTAAAGGAGAAGTAAACCCCTTATTAAAAAAAACCCTACCCCCATATCCTACATAGACCCTTTCCCTCCTCCCCCCCAGCCTAGCTGCTACCGCTGGCAAATGCCCCAAACTGCTTACTTACCCGCCGGTGCAGATTGACGGCATCGGATTTCATTCCCGCCATCTTCTTCTCATCGGTCTTCATCAGGAAGTAAGTTCCGTATCAGCGCATGCGCAGTTGGAGCAGTCTTTAGATTTTTGTCAACTGTGAATGTGCCAAAAGTCACGGAAATTTCTGAAGCGCCAGAAGAAGACCCAATGAACTCCAATGCCATGAATCTGAACCCAACCATGACAAGGGGACTCCTTAATTTGACCCTTTGCCTTGAGCTATCCCACTGAACCCCATTATTCTATACCTTAATGAAACCAGGAGACAGAGATGGGTGTAAAATGGCCACAGCATTTATTCACATTTTATCAAATAAATAGGACCATGCCAGCTTAACCCAAGGCAATATTATAAAACCAGAATTGAACAAAAGATGGCTACTATGCTTTGCCGCCAACATGAGAGAAGTTCATTAGCCCTGCTGCTGGACCTGCACCTGCAGTGTCTGGATAATAGGAAATCCAAGCAGGCGGCCCCCTAGCACAAGCAGTAGTAGCGTCTGTATCAATAAACACACTGTGCAGTCACAGGAGAGAACCTCCTTTCTCCCTCTTCTAAATTCACATGCACAGTATTTTAGCAAGGTCTTACCTCTGCTATGACAAATAAAACTTAAAATATAATATCATATGTGCACTGTTTTAATTCAGTGGAAGGCGAAAAACCCAGCCTGAAGCCAGTGCCAATTATGCCTCAAGAGGGAAAAAATTCCTTCCTGACCCCAATGGCGGCGATCAGAAACATTCTGTGGATCAAGCATTTGACATCATTAATTTAACATGAATTAATTCAATGCAGACTCTCACAATTATACTGTGTGATACAGAAACCACAAAGTAACAGCACATTCAGGAAAAACATCCATGTTCCATTAGTAATAGATTATATGAAACAATGAAGAAACCTCCTGGCATCTCGCAAAATATGCAAAATGGGGGAGTTTGGGTGGGATGTTTCTATGTGCTCAGATGATAAGGAAGTGAACTGCTTCTTCCCCTGTCATAACATCCCTCTCTGGCTCCACCCTGGGCCGGCCATCTCTTGCTTTAATTCATTTCTTCTCACCTAAAGACAGCTACAGTATGTATGATTCTGCACATCTCTAACCTAGACCAGTATAATTTGGCTGCTGGTCATTCGGATCCCTTGTCATGTAGCCCCTGCGCTTATAGCTCCAGGGCTTTCCTATTCTTTTTACCCACTAGAGTACCAGTTGTACAATCTAGAAATGTAGTACAACAACAAGATGGCTGTAGGTTAGACTGCTTTTCCTAATTTGAATATTTCTGTAGTAGGGGGGCATGGGCTTTTGTATTGTCCTAATTGACATTTAGCTTACGCTGTCACTTTTACATTGGTTTCAGCACAGGTATGGCATCTGTTATTCAGAATTCTGGGGACCTAGGGTTTTCCGGATTACAGATCTTTCTGTAATTTGAATCTTCATAATGTGCGTCTGCTAAAAAATCAATTAATAATTAAATAAACACAATAGGCGGGTTTTTCATTAAGCAAAGATTAATTATATCTCAGTTTGGTTCAAGTACAAGCTACTGTTTTATTACTACAGAGAAAAAGGATGTCATTTTTTAAAATTTTTATTATTTTGATAAAATGAAGTCTATGGGAGTCCGTCTTCCTGTAATTTGGATCTTTCTGAATAATGGGTTTCCAGAGAACGGATCCCATACCTGTATACATAACCAGCAGTTCACGGTATGACCATTTGTGTTAATACGTGGAAATCAACTGTACAAGCTTTTCTTAAATGTTCATTAATAATTTATTTACATTTAAGATTGCAATTCATTCATGTGCTATGAACACAATACATAAACAGGGGAATCATGTTTTTATGTATTTCATAAGACTGTGAGGAGGCATACCTGGTAATGTGTGATAACTTAACGGTTAACTAATATAACCCATAGCGTAAATAACAACACTGAAGCAAAACTTCCTTTTTAGTGGGTAAGGGTCGGCCACAGCTTTTATTTAAACAGATTCTTATTCATATCGTACACAGAAAAAACTTGCCATTAATTTACCAACCATTAATTTCCAAATGCCAGCCACCGCAGCCGCGGTGGGCATGTAGGTCATTCCAAATACCGTCTGGGTAACCAATGGCAAGGACACTTTTACCCCGCCATGGAGGAGTACCTGTACACCTACACGGGACTCCGACCCCCACCCAAACGCAGAAGAGCGGCTCCAATACCATCCCGTAAACCGGAAAGAAAAATGTCAAGGCCGATATCATTCAAATGGACGCCATCACGCAACATGAGGCCCTGATCAATACCTTCCAACAGTCTATGGCGAACTACAATACCCCCCCTGTCGCGAACAAAACGGGAAATCCGGGAATTAAGAAGACGCCTGGCTCTCTCAATTGCACCCGGGTCTCTCGGCCCCCTCCAGCAAAGCCGGGGAACGATTTCGGACCAAACTAAAACCATATCCGAGAAAAAAGCTTGAAACCTGCCCATATCTGATCTGATGAGGGATAACAGCTCCGCTACCCGTACACTGCCAAGATCATTGCCGCCAGCGTGAATGACCAATATGACGGGGGGGGGGGCGTAACCCTGCTGATTGCCACCACCTCTGGTAAGACCTGCAACCACCGTAAACCTCCAATACCACGCCATTGAAATTGCACCCCTGTAAAACCCAAAGTGTCTCCTCCTGGACGAAATACCGCTCTCTGTTCAGCCCGCCGAATATAGGAATGGCCAACCATCCAAACTGTCGCACGCAGATGCCCTGGAAGAGATTAAAGCGTCAGTAAATCAGGCCGTACGTAAGTGGTAAAACACGCTGATTTCCAGCGACCAATCTTTTTAATGTGTTCATCCTTGAGGCCACAAAGACTCGCTTCCGTTGCGGCACCTATGCGGAACGAGTGAGTTCCAAATTCATTAGGATTGAAACCAAGCTGACACAAGCAACGTTTAAACATGGCCGCAAACTGAAAGCGGGTCAACGGGGAACCATTAAGGTGTGAAAGAAATCGGTCAGTCTGAGATCTAATCGTGGAAAACTGAGACACCAGGGCGCAGGGACAGGCAGGGCCATCAATCGCCGTTAATGGGATCCAACACCCTTTACCCAAAACATCAGTCTTAGAGCGCCGGATGCACAAAAGAATGGAAGAGGAATTGCCGAGCACATCACCGGATAACAGTCCTCCCGCTTTTGATTTGCTTTGCGGGACCAGTTCACTAACTCGCAATGCTGCGAAGAAAGCTAAAGCAAAAGCGGTTCTGAAAAGAGCAACCTCATAACTGGATATACAAACTTTGGGTAATATAGCTAAAAGCCTGCACAGTAGTGCAAACGACACCGGTCTTCTGGAGTCCTTCTTAACAGAATTCCTGGCCCAACCTTTCATGGCTTGCAATATGGGAAAACGTTTCGTAACATCCTCCACCCCCATTAGCTTGAACAGAAATGCCAAACCCGTCAATCGCTTTTTAGCAACTGCAACTGAATGGCCACGCCCCCGAAGCAGTAAAAGGTAATCCACAGTCACCTGAAAACAGTTATCGGGTGCCCAGGAGGTAGTAACCGGGAACAAGGAGAACCACTCAGCCCAAGCCTTACCATGCGCCGCCCAAGTGGCTGGAGCCACCGAAGTTCGGACCATGTTCATAAGCTGCTCTCCACTATCTCCCATAAGGTAGTTGGGCATTCCTGTCCGCGGGACTCTGCCTCTGGGACTAAATCCCGGAATTTCTGCCACTGTGAACGAGAGAGAGCATCAGCTGCTGAATTGGAAACCCCCGGTACATGCTTGGCCCGAAACCAGATATTGTGCGTCAAGCAAAGCAAGACCAGGTGGCGCAACATAGCTAAAACAGGCAAAGAAGAAGACGTCAAGTTGTTAATTGCAAATACAACACTCAAATTATCAGTCCAAAAACAAACTTTTTTATTTGACATGCATACGCCCCAGAGTTCCACCGCCACCACAATAGGGAAAATCTCAAGTAAGGTCAAATTCTTGCAAAGGCCAGCTTCAACCCAGCACTCGGGCCAAGCACCAAAGCACCACTGAGTGCCGAGGATGGCCCCAAAACCTACAGAGCCGGCCGCATCCGTAAACAGGGATAAGTCGTGATTGCAAACCTCATGGCTCATCCAGCAAGACCTACCATTGAAGACCCGCAAAAATTGTTTCCACACCTCTAGATCTGCCTTCAACTGCCGAGTGATCCTGATATAATGGTGGGGGGATTTCGCTCCCCTCGTAGCCAGGGACAAGCGTCGGGAAAAAACCCTACCCATGGGCATGATTCTGCAAGCAAAAACCAAAAGGCCTAACAACGATTGGAGCTGCTTCAGGGTAACTTTGGAGGCTTCTTGTACCCGCTCGACTAGCGCTAGCAACTTAAACATCTTATCGCTGGGAAGACGGAATTCCATCCGAATGGTGTCGATCTCTATACCGAGGAAAGTCAAAACTACAGTAGGACCTTCTGTTTTCTCCTCAGCGAGAGGGACGCCAAACTGCTGAGCAACAAAACGAAAGGTGGCTAGGAGGCCCGAACAACTACTGCTGTCTGCTGGGCCTACAAACAAAAAATCATCTAGGTAGTGAGTTAAAGAATGAGAGCCTGACTCGCAACTTACGACCCACTCTATAAAGGAACTGAAAACCTCAAAGTAGAAACAGGAAATTGAACAACCCATTGGTAGGCACATGTCATAGTAAAAATGTCCATCAAAGAAACAACCTAAAAGATGAAAACAATCTTGGTGGACCGGCAGGAGCCGGAATGCGGATTCGATGTCAGCTTTAGCCAAAAGTGCACCGTTACCTGCCTTACAAACCAATGCAATTGCATGATCAAAGGGGGCATAAGACACTGAAGCATCCTCCTTACTAATGCCATCATTGACGGATCCGCCTTTAGGGTATGATAGGTGGTGAATTAATGAAATTTACCGGGCTCCTTTTTGGGTACCACACCTAAAGGGGAAACCCTCAAGTTGGGAAAAGGTAACGATTCAAAGGGGCCCGCAATCCTGCCTAACTCCACTTCCATTCTTAACTTATCAGCTACCACACCGTGGTGCTCTTCCGCTGACTTGAGGTTAGTGGAAAACAATGGTTTAAATTTCAACTGAAAAGGGATGAAAAACCCAAAAAGAAAACCACATCTAAGCAGGGCGGCTTCCCGCTTCCTGGGGTACTGATCTAACCAAGATGACATTGCTAGCACGTTCACTGGGGTTCTCTGTTCTACCTGGGAGTTGAGGTGCTGACAGTGGCTTGCCCTTTTTAAAACACCTAACGGCCGAGTGGGCTCCCCCGCAAATGGAGCACTCATGCTTAAATTTACAAGTTCCGAAGAATCTGCAATGACCCTCATTGAACAACCAGCAAACCCCCGGCCTTCTGGGGGCCGCAGAGCTGGCCTGTGAGTGCCCAGCGGCCCCCGACAGAAAGGGAGGGGGGCGCTGGGCCATCATAAGCCGAATCTAAACATCTGTAGCTTTCATGTCCCAACCCAGATCCGGATGAAGCGCCAGTTTCCTCCTAAATTCCTCGTCATACCTCCACCAGGCAGAACCCCCGTGCACTTTGTAAGCCCCATAAATAAGATCCAGGTAAACAAAAAGTTGAGAGCACTTTTCGGGATGTTTTTGACCGATAACCCCTGCAAGCACCGAAAAGGCTTGTAGCCAATTTCCAAACGTTTTAGCGACTCTAGGCTTCCTGTCCTCGCTTTTGTCAAAACGCCTCTCCTTATCAACCGTCACTTGATCAGGCGAGATCAGGGACCAAATATCAATATACTCATTATTCCAAATTTTTTCCCTGGTCTCAGCTGATAAATGAGAGCCCAGCGGGCTAACCCCACAAAAATAGACATCCTTGTATGTACCAGCCGATGGGAGTTCAGTCTGTGGAGTAGGACTATGGGCAACTAACTTGCCCAAAATTTGTTTAAGCGCAACAAGAACGTCATTAGTAGGTTCACCAGTACCCACCCATGCCCCCCTACAGTCATACCCACCAGATCTTGAGGGCAGGGGTGTAGTAGCAGCATTACTCCTCTGACGAGATGTGGTGTCATCCCGGCACGAACTGTGAAACCGGTGGGAACCCCGATGTGTTCTGCGTCGCTTGTTCCCCTGCCGATCCTCTGAACTCCCATTTGAGGGAGAGGAGGGGGAGTATGACCGTGGCGACTCCCAAGCCGAAAAACAGGAGGGTACTGGGGATTGGACCCGTGAACCTCGTCTACCACTGGTATCCCTAATGGGGGAGTCAGCTATGTTCTGATATCTACGAGTGGAGCTATGGTCAATACACCGGTCAGCTCCCCGAGACGTAGAACCATGCCTATCTTCAGTAGCATTTGAATGGGGGGTGCTATGAGTAGTGGCTAAACGATCATCTTTGTGGTGGAAAGACTGCTGACCATGCGTAAACCCCCCTAAGGCAGAGGCAGAACACTCTGAATCATGGGGTGGGGAACTATCCTCAGAGGAAGAGAATGGGGCCACGTGTGTATTGACCCCAGATGTAATACTTTTATTATGTACCCCAGTGTGCTTAGGTGGAACTGCGGGCAGCTGGGGAGACTTAGCTGACACGTGCAGCCTGTGTTGAGAAACAGTAACAGGGGGAGGAGGGGAGCTGCGGGACTCAGCCCGAGCAGCAGGCAGTTTCTGTGACTGACATGGAGTGGCCGAGGTAGGAGGAGCGCGCCCTGCTGCACTTGCAGCCGCTCGCGCTCGTGTAACAGGAGGCCTCATGGTACGTGCTAGGGCTTGGGAAGGGATAGCCGCATTAGCAGGGCGGGCAGCCGGAGTAGCGGTCGCTTTGCGAGCCGCATTCCGGATCCGCCGTCTAGGGGGGGCTGGGACTAAGTCGGGACGGGGGGCGGGAACGCCTAGATGGACCCGCTGCATTGACACGCGCAGCAGTCCTGCTGCGAACGGTCGTGGCTGCGGCAGGAGGGGGAATCAGCTCTGATAAAAGCTGATTCACCCAACCAGAACCCTGCTGCCTAACTCTTTCCCTCACCTGTGCCTCTAATGAGTCAGCCATTGGGAGAACCAGACACACTGATGGCAGCAGCTCCACCAGCGCTCCAGGATCCTGAGGGAAAAGGAAGCAGGTAAGGCACTCCCTGCTATAAATAACTGCCCTCCCCTTCTGCTCCCACCAATAATACTCTAGACTAAAACCACCAATCACCAATCCCCTGGCCTGTCATCCCTCCTCCCAGTCATTGGCACCCTCGCTACACCCTTTGGTGCCCTCAAATACATTAAATATATAAAAATCTATTTATTATTCAAACATGACAAACTCTGCCGAAGGTAAGCAGTAGACATACATGGGCACTTGGGCTTATCTCAGAAAATACAATACAGGCAAATGAGGCTGCTTTACGTGATGTAAAACCTTTTGTCCTCTCTAGATTTAAAATATAATTTTGAAAGTTTTTGCCTGGAGAAGCAGTCGCACCATTTCCATGAAGATGACAACACGGAAAATGCATTGCTCCAATGAACACAAACAATTTGTAGAAAACACAGTCTTCTCTGTTTGAGGTTAATATACTTGGTTATTAAAAAAAATCAAAACCCTAGAAACCAAAACAATTAAATAAGGAGCTAAACATCAGCATATGTCAGGATGGCTCTGGATGTCAACCTGCATGTGTCATGTGAAGCCACAAACCAAACTTTTAGTGCAGTGTTAGAAGCAACTTGTCAATCAGCAGTGGGAACCTACTTGCAGTGAAGCTTGAAAGCAGCCTTTAAACAAATGCATCAGCCCTTTAGATTATGTGTAGTGATGGGCGAATTTATTCGCCAGGCGCGAATTCGCGGCGAATTTGCGCGATTCGCCGCCAGCGAATAAATTCGCGAAACGCCCGCGAAAATTTGCGGCAAAAACAGGCGCCGGCGTCAAAAACGAGACGCAGGCGTCGTTTCGCGAATTTCGCAAATTTTTCGGCGAAGCAAAACGGCGCAAATTCACCCATCACTAATTATGTGACTACAATGTGACTATGAATTCATTGCTATTTCCTAAGTGACACTCAACACAGAATTCAGTGCCAGTATTAGGAAAAAAATCAATAAAACAGTTGTAAACACCAAGATAATGAGGTAACATATTCTAATTAAAGTTTGGCAGCATTAAGGGAAATAGAGCACATCCGAGAATTAGGATATTGATGTAGACCCCTGGTGAAATATCAGAAGAGCTTGTATAATCATGACTGCTGCTTGCAATCCATGAACTAGACAAGGCCCAATATGTCACTTGGTTAATGGAAAGTCTTCAAAAAAAGCTACAATACCTGATTTTAAGTATATGACCTGTTATCCAGAATGCTGGGGACCTGTGGTTTTCCAGATAACGGATCTTTACATAATTGACATTCCTCAAGTATAGAAAATAATGTAAACATTAAATAAACCCAATATGCTTGTTTTTCTTCCAATAAGGATTAATTATATCTTAGTTTGGATCAAGTGCAAGGTACTGATTTATCATTACAGTGAAAAAGGAAATGATTTTTAAAAATTGGAATTATTTGATTATAATGGCGTCTAAGGGGTATATTTATCAAAGAGGGAAGTTAGAGATCACCACAGTCCTCTAGAGTGAAATTCCTCCACTCTCCATTCATTTTTATGGGATTTTTAAAAGAGTATTCATCAATGGGTGAAAGTGAAAGGCGTATTCATGATAAATACCATAGAAATGAAAGGAGAGTGGCGGAATTTCACTCTAGCAGACTGTGGCAATCGTTAACCTCACTCTTTCATAAATATACCCCTATGAGAGACGGCCTTACTGTAATTCGGAAACTTTCTGGATAACGGGTTTCCGGATAACGGATCCCATACCTGTAACACCACACAAGGCTGAAGACTAGTTTATAGATAAATAACAAGATCTTAATTTAACAGCTAAAATTCTGTATCTTTATATATATATATGTTTTTAGAAGTCTATGGCAGATCTGTTTTTAAAATGTGAATTATAACCCTCTACTTAACAACTGTAACAGACGTCCACTTGCTAAAGTTATATAACTAAATAAATTATAAACGTTCTCCAGTGTTGTCCACTGTCCCAATCTCCCCTGTGTCACTTGCACACATGTCTGAGTAGAGGGCTCAAGCGCCACCTACATACTTATTTGTACAGATATTTGGTCTCAGTTCTTACCAACTAAGCAGGTTGTTCTGATGTCAATTAGCTTTGTGGCCAACTGAATACTGCAGGGAGCAGCTTGCTCTAGTTATAGCAGGAACAACCACATTTTCCCTCTGTACATAGTTACATTTAATTATAAACTATATAAACTATCTGATAATATGTATTATTGCTTGAGAGCAAGATTTCAAAGAAAGGATTTCCTTGGTCAAATGGAATGTATAGTGTGGAACTATATGGTCTCCTACTAACATCATAAATAAGAAGACCTTTTCCTCCCCTAACTTTGCATTAATGAATGTGGGGAAATAGATAATGTAGGGTTGATCCACAACTGTGTGATAAGAAATATGGATAACTTATGCAAGCAGTATATAAATATTTTCCAAGTGACAAAGGCATGGGTATATGAACCAGGGCCAGGCCAAGCCGGCCAGGAGCCCTAGGCAAACTGGGGAGTTACTTCACCCCCCTTGGCATGTGAGAGCATGCACACATGCACATACAGGACCGCGACTGTGAGCGACAAGGGTCAGGACTAGGGGCACTTGTCTAGTGCCCCCCCATCTTTGCACCGTAGGCACGTGCCTCTTTTACCTACCCCTAGTTCGACCCTGATATAAAGTTAAAGTAGCCCTGACATTTATGGACATTTAGCACGATAATGTATCACAATTTATTCTTTTTTTTTGTCTGCTATAAAGCAGGCTTTTAAATTTAATCTCCAGACTGTTTTCTGCCTTGTTTAAAGGAGAATTAAAGCTTAACTAAATACCAGCCCAAGGCAACCACAGCCCTATAGAAGTAGCTCCAAAGATGCCCCAGTAGCTCCCCATTTTCTTTTCTGCTAATTCACTGCACATGGTCTGTGCTGCAGTTACTGAATTTAGGGATTGATGCACAAGATACTGAATATATATAATAAAAATGTCACAATATAAGGATGAGTCTATTAATTAAATACTTATTGGTACATGGCAGCTCAGAAACCCACACAATTAGCATCAGACTTTAATAATCAGCCCTGTAGCATCAGTTATATGACAGGCAAGCTCACTGCCTGCTTGATAATTTGTGAAGACCCCCTAAGCTTAGCTTCTGAACAGCTGCTGACCATGTTTGTGCCACTGACACTCCTAACAAAATCCAAGATGGGAAACTCCTGTGACAATTTTGAAGTACTACATCATTACTACTATAGATATTCTGAACCTTTAGGCTGGTTCAGTAAGTTTAATATTTAAAATATGGCATTTCTAGCCATATTCATTTTTAGGGTTTAGTTCTCAGTAATCTAAATGCTGGGGTATGTAACTGAAACTGAAATAGCTCATCAGTTAGGGCCACACTGGGCTCTCAGCATTAATGAAACCCCCAAAGAGATACGTGGTCTGCTGCATCAATGTTTACCATCATAGCAGCCAGTCTGGGTTATTTTAATAAAAGTGATTATTTTGGATGTATTTAAAAGTCTTTTCATTACACGAAACAGAGCTGAAATGTTAAAACACTGTGTGTCTTTTAAGCCTATGAATCTACATTGACACAGTTGTTTGACTGCAAAGAGGTTTAGACTTGATTTGCTTCTTGCTGATGGATAAGCAGCTATAGCCCGTGCCCCAGTCAATAAGCACTTCAGTGCTCAGATTCAGTGTCAGCTATAAAAAGATCTATGAAATGGCATTAACAGAATATGTACCTGCTCTATTTGATCAATGCTTTCCTTGGTGCACATATCAGACATGCTTAGTGAAATGAGAAAATTACATTAGTGTCAACATCATGATAGCTAATCAAGGAAATGACTTTATGATTTCTTCTAATTTATTTTTTTCTTCATCCCCAAGTGACAGGATTCGTTTTTCATACAGGCTCAGTCCTAACAACTTCCCACCCCCTGAGGATTAAACGTATTCGTTATGCAACTAATGTCCAAAGCATAAAGATTTGTAAAGATCAGGGCTCAAGATTTGAAAGCAATGCCTCATCATTCCTGCAGAGAACAACTGAAATGCTGGATTCAGCACTTGCTTTGCTTTAACTCCTTCATTCTGCAAAACAGAAGCAGAGACGTGTAACCTGTTTGAGTGACATACACTAGAATGTTCAAGTGCTGAATAAATGATGGATTAGAACTGTTAAAAATGATACAGGTACATCTAATGCAGTTAATTGCATTTTATAAATTACTCTTCCAGATGCTGAGCCTGAGATCTTTCATGGGAGATGACTGATGAATGTTAGTTAAATAAAGCTTACAAGATATACAGGCTGGGGATCCGTTATACCAAGAATAATTTTATATCTCATAACAATAAAAAAAATGTAAAACAGCCTATCTATAAAAAAAAAATTCTACATTTCAACTTCAGTGTGAGGACAGTGTGGTTCACTTTTTAAGTCCTTTGATATAATTTATACTATGAGTTGTATGGTCACACCTCTCACTAGGGATGCACCAAATCCTGGCAGACTCCTAGGGGCAGATTTATCAAGGGTCGAAGTGAATTCGAGGGAATTTTCGAAGTAAAAAAATTGAAATTTGAAGTAATGTTTTGGATACTTCAACCATGAAATAGGATACTACGACTTTGAATTTACTTCGAATTCGATTCAAAGTAAAATAGTTTGAATATTCGACCACTTGATAATATAAGTACTGTCTCTTTAAAAAAATTAAACCTGCCGAAGTGCTATGTTAGCCTATGGGGACCTTCTACAGCATTTTTCTAAGTTTTTTGAAGTCGAAGTAAAATAGTTCGATCGTACAATAAAATCGTTCGAAACGTTTGGTTCAAAGTATTTAATCGATTTTACTTCGACCGCAGAATACACAAATAAGGTGAAAAAAGTTTGAATTCGATATTCGAATTGAAAGTATTTTAATTCGATGGTCAAAATTCGAAGTCCCTTTTTTCTTAGTATTCTAATTCAATCCAATTTCCTGGGTGAACCAAGCTCTAACCATAAAAAGCACATGACTTTTGAACACGTAATTACATAAATGGGCTATTTTTGTGCGCTCCGTGTGCATGTGAAACCCCCTAACTAATGTAAGCAAAAGCAGAATTTGCATTGCCAAAGCACACTCCTTTTCGCGTATTTTAAAAATGAGTTCTTGCCCATTGTTTTGTCTGGATTTACCACCCCTGTACCTATTTTCCTTCTTATTTCCTCTTATTTTTTATTAACAGCAGCAGGTCACATGTTGCTCCTGACTTTAAGAGATATCTAGTGTATTTGGTTATGTAATGATAAAATGAGATCCCAAGATTCCTTGGACGTCCTCACAACAAAGATTTGTAGGAAATTTTGTTGGGAACCTAAAATATCAGAAAAAAACTATAAATAGTTGAACATTTTCTATTCTATCTTCTCTCTTTCAAGCTTCTTTTAGACACCAATAGAATCC
Source organism: Xenopus laevis (assembly GCF_017654675.1). Classification (NCBI taxonomy): domain Eukaryota; kingdom Metazoa; phylum Chordata; class Amphibia; order Anura; family Pipidae; genus Xenopus; species Xenopus laevis. Next base: position 147,915,602 of record NC_054372.1, on the reverse strand, counting down.
TCAGGGTTTCCATGAATATTGAATATTGGTCTCTTATTCTCCTACACGCTTTTCTTACTTTCCATCCTAGATATCATTGCTGATTTTTAAAGCCATGTCCATAGTTGAAAACTGAAGACATCTATCACAAAATACGGTAAGTATGTAATAACAAGGGCAAAGTATATCCTGAACCAGTAAATCAAAGCACCAATCAGATAATTGATTTCCCTCCTCTTGCACAGTTAGAATAGTAAAAGCAAATGGGATTGTTACTTTGATTTATTTGACTGCTGCAGACTTTTTTGTACTTGTTACTGCATAATCCCTTAAATCTCAATTTGCAACAGTTCATATGACTGAACAGATTTAACAACTGTATCATATTTAATAATACTCCTATAACTCTTATCCACAACAGAAAGCATTTAGCGACACTTCTAAATTATAAGGGCTTCTTACATTTTATGAGTGTGTGTTTAGTTCTCGACTGTTCTTTGCTTTTCATATTTATTAGGAGGCTGGGAAAGGGTGATTGCTTTCATGTCATGTTACGAAGTGTCTCATAAAGGCAATCAGACATGCTGCTGTGGTCCACTTATTCACAACAAAAGTAGATAATTACATTGGAAAATAAATTTTCATTTAATTAACATACAGTATTATTGTGGATTGTTACAGAACAAGACTTTTTATGACAAGGACATAAAATTTGGTACCTAACACACCCAAAATCTGATATAAAGCATTTACACATAACTAATTACTATACTTGAGAAAAACTGCACCCACACTAAATAAGTCCATCTCACTTCATAGTTTGAATTCCAAAATTCTTGTAAAAACATAAATAACTTATGGCATGGAAAACTATTCATTTGCGTGTTCCAAAAGATGAGGATTGCACACTCAGGAGAAAAATTTAATACGTTTTAGTACATCAAAAATATAAAATCAAAACACTAGCCCTACATGTTTCAACCGTTTAAGGTCTCCATCAGGGAAAAAAATAGCAAAATTAATGCAAAGCAAATCAAAAGAGAAAAAGGCAGAATGAGTTTCTAGTCCAAACTAGTTTTATACTGAGAAATGAAGGTATAAAAATAGTTTGGAGTAGACTCTTATTCTCTTTTGATTTTCTTTGGATTCATTTTTCTATTTTGCCCCTGATTAAGACCTTAGATGGTTGAAACACGTAGGGGTAATGTTTTAAATTTTGTATTTTTGATGTAATAAAACATATTACATTTTTCTCCTGAGTGTGCAAGCCTCATCTTTTGGAACATTCATTATATTTTGGTGACTCTTATAGGGAGTCCTGTTTGGATTAGCACCTTACATTCATTCAATTGGGTGTGTGCCTTCTAACCTTTCTTTTGTTGAGAAGTAGTGTGCACTGAACACGATATGACATGTGATGTTTTAAAGCTAGTAATGGGCGCAAGGAGAAAATGCATACTAAAAGTCTTCCTAGAGTATAAATAGGTGGGACGCTAAAAGCTATGATTGTTTTGAATGGCGATTATGGTTGGACCGGCCTATTAATGCCAGCAGGCAGTCTTGTGATTCAGTTAGTAACTCTTCAGAGGGTTCAGCCTTACTTCAGCTACAAATCAAATTCCATGTTTCACCCATTGATACTAATAAAAAAAAAATCTAAATTATTATCTGCAGTGCATTCAAATACAGATCAGTGAAGAAATTAACAGACATTTTGATTTAGCTGAAGATGTTCTAAATTCTGCAAAACCTGAACCAGTTTTTAGAAATTGTATTCAATATGCATTCAATATGCAGGTTATTAGATCATATAAAGACCCATAAAAACCTCTTATAAATTGACTGGGTTGCACTGAGTGCAATAAATCCCATCCTTTCTGTGCAGCTAGTAGGATAAACAGATAAAAGGGGTCACTTATGAAAGTAGCTAAAACAGTCATCAATATTGTGCTTATTAATGGTATTAAATTTACGTGCATACAAGCAAGTTATTTTTCTTTTGTATAGTTCCATCCTGCTATAGGTGCAGATGTGGTCGGTGCGATACCCCACAAAAAATATCTGAAATTATTAGAAAGAAGGCTACATCATGGAATGAACAGTCCCATGCATTGCTTAGCACATCATTGTAGTAAACCCCCCCCCCCCCAGATTTTCCATATGCCCTGAAACTTTTACATATAAGGCGGGCCACAGCATATACAGTTATAAGATCCATTAACCCACTATCCATAAATATCTGAGTTTAAAGGAAGGCCAAATCCCATAGGGGCACATTTACATGTGGGTGAAAATTCACCAGCAACGGCTTCGCACCCATCCCAACACTTCGCCAGGTGAAAATTCGCTAGAAAACAATCATTTACGAAAATGCAAAGTTTCATCCTGGGCGGCAAATTTTCGCTAGCGGTACTTTGGCAATGCGAGCAAATCAAAGCGAAGATGCGCTGGCATTCAATTCTGCCTAGCACAACTTCGCTAGAGGTCTTGTCCTCAAGCTAATTTGCATACAGTGGGAAAGTTGAATGCACATCTTTATGTTACATGGTGCATCTAATACATTACATTTACACTGATAACTACACATGCCAAGGAAACCCTAATAAAGTCAATAGAGTTGTTATAATGCCCTACACAAAAGCCCAGTGTAAAATAATGTTCCCATATGTTATAAAAGGTATGGGGGAAACCGGTTACACAAAAAAAATTTTAAACAATTTTGCGGCCTATCACCCTGAAAAAAGGAAAAGACGCCAGCGTTTTTTCCACTCCAAAAATATGATGTAAGTAACTGAAGATTAAGGAAGTTCTATGTACTCCATTGCACTTCGCCTGGTCTGAGCTGGCCAAGGCAAGTCTGGCGAAAGAGGTAACGTTCAGTAAAATTCGCATTTTAGTGAATTTGAGGAGTAACGTCCATTCAACAGAGCGAAAAGTCGCCTGGCGTTAGAGGGCAAATCACCGCTAGTGTCTATCTCCTTCACTAGCGCAGTGAGGCCTGCGCCTGTCGGTAAATCAGCAAAGTCCCTGAAATCGACGCTATCGTTAGTAGGGATGCACCGAATCCACTATTTTGGATTCGGCCGAACCCCCGAATCCTTCTTGAAAGATTCATCCGAATACCGAACCGAACCCTAATTTGCATATGCAAATTAGGAGTGGAAAGGGGAAACATTTTTTACTTTCTCGTTTTGTGACAAAAAGTCACGCAATTTCCCTCTCTGCCCCTAATTTGCATATGCAAATTAGGATTCGGTTCGGCCTGGCAGAAGGATTTGGCCGAATCCGAATCCTACTTAAAAATGCCAAATCCCGAACCAAATCCTGGATTCGGTGCATCCCTAATCATTAGCCACTTCACCCTCAAGTAAATCTGCCCCATAAATTACATTTTAATCAAATCATTTGAATTTTTAAAAAGATTTCCCTTTTCTCTGCAATAATAAAACATTACTTTGTACTCGATCCCAGCTAAGATATAATTCATCCTTATTAGAGGCAAAACAATCCAACAGAGTTTAATTCATGTATCATGATTTTTTTTTAGCAGACTTAAGTTATGGAGATTGAAAGTACAGAAAGAACCCTTATCCCGAGCATTCTGGATAAAAGGTCCCCTATCTGTAGTTGCAAGAAAATCCCAAATAATCTATTTAATTCTGGTCAGGCCACAGCTAATGGGTTCTCTTAGGTGGAACTTTAAATAGTGCCTAAGTTACTAAACCTTGTCTAGATGAGTATATTATTAAGTAACATACAAAGAAAATATTATGGCACTGCTGTAGTCACATTGTAATCTATGGCCTCAATTTATAGTTGCATAATTCAACTCTGCCAACTTTTTATGAGATCAACTATCCTGGACCCAGGTCTTAATTGTCTTCTTAAAAACTCAGGCTTGACATTGAAGATCAGAGCTAAATTTTGTCCAACTTTATCTATTTTACATGTGTCTGCATGGTTTGTGAACTATAGTATAATCCTGTCCTCTGTCTTAAAAAATCTCACAAATACCTTTTTTTTCTGCTATATTGTTCACTGCTAAAAGGCAAGTAAAATATGTTGTTCTTCACTGCAAAGTAGCCAACCTTCTTCTTCAGGGCTATGACAATAAATCTGTCTTTTTTTTCAAAGAGAATAATGTGTTACTTGTGTAGTTTTATAAATAATTGTTATATCTTTATTCAACAGAACATAAACCATAACTAGAATTTTGTTTAGTGGTGCATTCAGCTAATTCATTATTGTACCTTCTATTCCATTAGCTTTCCTTTTTTTAAAAAAAAAAAAAAAAAATGAGTGTAATCTATAAAGGCCTTGTTTTATTCCTGTTATATTTTTCAAGGTACATTTAGTGGCAGAGAAATAAAATATAATGCAGGAACAAAAACATAACTTTTTTTTTGGCAAAAGCAAGATATAAAATGGAATGCTATTTGTAATCTGAACAATGTGTACACAATAAAGCAAGGATATAGATTGTTTAGCCTTTTGGTGCAGCTGAACTATATCATGAAAAGTGATGACTTCTGTGATTTAAAGGAGAACTAAAGCTTAACTAAAAAAGTAGGCTAAAAAAGTTGTACATTATGTTTTGGGCTTGTGTACCAGCCCTTTAGCAGGGAAGATATGTGCCTCCAAAGATGCCCCAGTAGCTCCACATCTTCTTTTCTGCTGATTCACTGCACATGCTCTGTGTTGCTGTCACTTACTGAACTTAGGCACGACTCACAATATACTGTATATACAGAATAGAAATGTCACAATATACTGTACACAAAGAATATAAATATTTATATATGTTTATAAATAAAACAATATAAGGCTGATTAGTAATTAATACAGATGATTACTACACTGCATCACAGAAACCTATGCAACTAGCATGGGAATCAAATAATTAGCCTTGTAGGAATGAAGTAAACCTCATAAACATTGAATTTCATGAAGTGGGAAGGTCCAAGTTTGAACAGGGATCACACAACAAATTACCTCTCCTATTGCTGATTGATTTGTGTGGAATGCCAAGAGATTCCCATTAGTAGAGTGAGGGCCAAAAGGTGCCACTAGTCGCTTGTGCATAATTAATCTTCATTTACTTGACACATTTGCTTGTTACACAGATGCTGACTGAAGGCCTCTTCCCAGTTAAAATATGCATAAACCGCTTATGTAACTGAACTGTCATTACCTTCTGAAGGTTGCTGTCAATAAATAGGTTTTAAATGGGTAACAGTTCAGGATCACAGCAATAGACTGAGCAAGGTCCTGTAGGATTTGAAAGTATCATCTATATAATAGATGAGGCTGGATCAGTGAACACAGAAAGAAGAATTAAATAATGACTGGGTAGAGAATTGAATGGAGGGAATTTCACAAGAAAGAACGATGGCCTCTACATTGTGGAGAATGTAATGGCAAAGAAAATGATTTTGAAAATGCTTTCAAAACAAAGCATACAAGGTCTTTTTAAATTTTTTACACCAAAAGCTTCATTTCAGCAGAGAGAACCGTGTAACCTGCAGGAAGAGGTTAGGCTTCATTACAGAGACATGCTTTGATAGGGCTGATATGTGAAAGTACTTAAAATACTAAATAAATATTGTATTTTTATTCATGTAGATGTATGATGTATAATCAGATGTGAAGCATTCTTAGCTACCGTTTTTACAAATTGGGTCATATAAGCAGAACTCTACAATTGCTGGAATACATTATTTAAAGACCAACTGGGCCCACAACAGTTTCATGTCCCAGTTAATATACTCTACATGTACAGCAGCTACCATACATGTAGCAGAGTCGGGAGCATGTATGGTAGCATCAAAGATGTTGCCTTCCATTTATTATTACATCGCCATATATAACAGCCTTTTGAGGGTGATAAAAGTCAGTAACGAAAAAATATTCACAATGAAGCAGAGAGGCGAGGAGGTTGGCCTGAAAATGCCTGCTTTCATGTTTTTGGGCCAACCTCCACTCTGCTCCATTGGAGTTGAATGAAAGTGGATCTTGTAAATAGATACAGGTAGGGCATGGAGTGGATCTGCTTCTCTCAGCCTGAAAAAAAAAAACACAGGCAGCGGAGCGGCCTTTAACTGTAAGTTCAATTTCTCTGACTATTTCAATTAAAAAAGTCAGCCTAAACTTGAATCCACCTTATTTATTAATAAAAAAGCACAATTGAAATGGGTCGGGGACAAACACAAAAAAAACAAATAAAAATCAGAATTGTACGATTTTTTTCGCAGTTTTTTCCCTGAATCACTCAATGATTGGGTTTTACTGAATTCTTTGATTTTTGCCCAAAAAGTTCTAAATAGTTGGATTTTTGGGCTAATTCCAGTGCAGACCACTGAAACTTCCAAATAAGATATTAACCTCTCCCATTGGCTTATATACAACCTCGGTAGGTCTGAGATGCCGGATTCTGACTTTTTCCATCCTTGGGGTAGAATAAATCTCGAAAAATTCAAGGTTTTTTTCCCCACAAAAAATTGGAATTTTTCGTGTTTTTTGGAATTGAACTTTGATAAATAACCCCCTGGGTGTTTATATGAAAGACTTAGAAAAGTATGTTATGGAGAAGAGGGGGCTTCTTTGTGTTTAGCTCAAATGGTATAGATCATATGGAAATTGGGAATGTTTCTAGACTCCAGCTATTCATTCATTACTGTTTATATTTCGTTATAAACATTATTTATTTCAGCTGTCTGCATGTGCAGCAGAAACAGCAGCCGTGCATTTTATAATGAAGTTAAAACTAAAAGAAAAGCAAGCACCATGTACAGTATATTGTTACTTAGACTGAAATATTCATAACCCTTAGAGAATGCCATTTGAATGGAAAAAGCATAGCAATTCTACCTCCTATTATTATCACCAGTGGTACATGGCTTAATACAAGTCCGTCCATTCCTTTTCAAAGAAGTAACACCTGGGGTTTTAGCTGAAGAAATGCTGGTGGATGTGTGTTTTGCATGTGTTTCTTTTTTCCTGCTCTTTGCAGGTTTTATATTCCCTTTGAGAGAGTCGAGAGACTTTGTGCACAGCATCCAGAAGCAGCATTTTCTGACACTTAATGCAACACTTTGGTCACAAAAGACCAGTCATCCTAAAAAAGGTTTATTTGTTGGTTTTGATCTTTGCGAAAGGAGCAATTTCTGCCTGTAAACACTATTTCTCAAGCAGTAAATGTATTTCTTCTGCTAAGATGTGAACTTATTCCATCATTATTCTTCCCCGGGACAAGTGATTGTAGATTTGGATAAACCTGGTTATATAAATCAGACTATAAAAAGAAAACAATGGAACAATTTTCTTTTTAAACTCTTCAAATACTTATACCAGAGATCTAAAACTTGTGACTGTTAAATTGTTTCAGAACGAGCATTCCTGCCTGGATGCAGTTCTGCTAACAAAATATTGGTTTCACTGCCATTGGTGGACCACATGCTCCACAGTCATAGGTTAAGTCATCAGATGTTTTCAGTTTTGTGGTCCACAATAGCATTCAGTGGGTTAAATCAAACCCTGCAGGTTTTTTATCAGTAAAAAGTTACATAGTTTTGTCCAACATCATATTCTTTTATTTTTTGGCTTCTTAAGATTTACAGTCCACAATCCATCTTATGTCTTCTTGTATTAAAAACATGATTTCCAAAGCCAATGACTTCATGTGTTTGAAATGTTCACCTTGCAGCACTAAAAATCTACTTCCACAGCACTTTAGTCATTTTTTAGCTCTTGTTATTTATGACAAGTGCTTATAAAAGTTAAAGACGTGGAACAAAGCCTTAAGGTTAAACAGGAGGCCACGGCCAGTGCTTAGAATGTTGAATGTGTTATCTGGAACTCTGTAGCATTCATCGCTGTACCTTTTATGACCTTTTGGTTTATATTTAAAACACATTTCATATGCTTTTTTCACTCTCATTTATTTAAGCCAGGGATTGTGGGCATTTTTTTAAGGTCAAGCTGATTCAATCAGGCTAAATTATTCTCCAGCTGCTTTTAATCTTTTATTGAGCTATTTATTTTTGTTGGCTGTCTTTCCCTGCAATGTTAAAGAGACACTAATGCTAATATACATTTTTGGTCTGTTCAAGAGACAGAGCCTTTTATTGTTTTCAGCAAGATAAAGTATATTTTGAGCTGTGGCCTTCATATAGCCTATATATTTTGTAGTATGTTAATAGTACCAAAGGAGTTACTGCGATTTGTCATCCCTTGTATGCAAAGTTTCAATGTGGCATAAAAGTAACACATTTGTTTCTACTCATCCTTACTGCTGGGGCAAGAGTTTGGAGTCAGTGAATGGCCCCTGTGGTCTTCTCAATAGTTTGCAAATAGACAGTGAGTTCTCTCCATTGAGACAGCTTTTTAACCTTTTGTGTATTGGTATGATTAAATATATAATTTAAATAACTGGGTCTCAGCAAATGCCATGGAGAAATATCAGAACCTAGAACTATAGCCTAGATTAGTCACTATCATGTCTTCCTCTGACTTTTCCTGATTCAGTGATAATCATAAAAAAGTTAGCCCTGTTCTTCTCCCCAGTGCTTCAGAGGAGATACACCACTATATTTTGCTTATATACCACTTATATTCTTGCCTTATGTACAGGACTTAACTATGCCGAGAAAAGCAGACTATATCACTGAAGAGCAGTGGCTCCAGATCTGCCCATACCCTGTTTATTTTTCTTTGGCTACAGGGGACATGTCTGTGAAATTAGCCTATAGATGCGCAGAACAATTAAATTGCTATTCTGAAGTGCAACTTGAAGTGCAGCCCATGCAGTTTCGGGTAAGACGATTAACGCTTACAATACACATACAATGGGGAACATGTTTTATTATTTGCATATTGGCAGTGAGCAGTGGCGGAACTACAGGGGAGCAGGGCCCCCCAGCAGTCCGTTCACCACTGAAAATGCGGCCAAATGCGGCTGTACGGAGGGGGGCGGGCCCGGCTGCGCGTCATGCACCAGGGCCCGCCCCCCTCTAGGATCGCTACTGGCAGTGAGATAGTTAGAAAGGGACAAAAGTTGGTCATTCCTAAATTAGATTTTTTTTCTGTAAGCTTAGTACTCAAACCATTCTGCATTCTTCTCTTTATTTGAAAAGAGCAGGGCCGACCGGCACTCAAACGGATCCACAGGACCAAGGAAAATAGTTAAAAAATATATATTTTATTTATACAAAGTTAAAAGTGTACATCTGCATCTCTATCCGCCCTACATGTTTCACACCCACTCAGGGCACTTAGTCATGGGCCATGAATACCATAGTTTCAAGGGCCAGGAAAGAGATGATGGAGCCTGTATGGGCAGAAAAGAGGGCATGACTGGAAGGCAAGGGGGGAGAGAAAAAGGAATACAGGTAGATAAAGTTGTAATAGGTTAATACAGGCCGGGGGTGGGAGATATAAGGAAAGAGTGGGAGAAGGCTACTTCCTTTTTGTACCTTGTCAGTGGAGCACACAGGTCAGAAGCAGGCCCACCCTTCCCTCCTGTCACGACCAGCACCCAATGCCAGAACAAGTGCCAAGCACCCTGGTCTCAGCTCGGCTTCACCAGTAGTGTGACCACCGTTGGGCTTCGGGAGGAGCCCTCAGCTTACTTGGGTGCCACCTGGACTTAACGAGGGGTGCAAGGTGAGATGTTCTGACTGGCAAAGGGGCACGGCTGTTAGCAAAGTCTTTTGGGCCGAAGGTCACGGTACAAAGGATTAGGCAGAAGGATGGTCAGACAGGCTGGGTCGAGGCGGATATCAGAATCGTCAGGCAGGCAATGGGTCAAACCGGGTGATCAAACAAAGGGTTAAGCAGAAGAGTTGCCGTAGGCAGGCAAAGGTCAGGATACAGATTGTCGGATTGTCAGGAAGCAGGCAGGGTCAAACACGGATAATCAGATCAGAATTTCAAAGACAGACCCACAAGGCTCAGGAAAACCACTAGAACTAAGTTCTATCACGGGCACTGGCTGGGGGTCAGAATGAGCCTTAAATATGGTTAAAGTTCACCCCAAAACGTGCGTCAATGCACGCTGGCGCAATCACGCCAGCGCGCCTGTACCTTTAAGAGGCGCGCAGGCGCGCCGCGCGCCCTAGAAATCAAGATGGTGCCGGCTCCTCAGAACCACGCGGCAGGCGTCCCCGCCGCAAAGATAATTTTATTACACCTCCCCTTTTTTCAGAGCAACAGGGAGCCCTGTGGTAAGTAGACAGGGAACTGGTTGGCCGGGGGGGGGGGTTACCAGGAAGAAGGGGGGACAAAAAGGGGTAGTTCATTGATGCAGCATTTGGCGGTGGTCCTGGGAAAGCAGAGAGTCAAAGGAGGAACCATGATGAGTTCCAGAGAAAAAGAGGAACACCGGATAACTGGCCAACTCTGACATGGGGTCTCCTGGTGGCAAAATGAAAAATACCATTGAGCCGATGTACTACGGCTGATGGGTAAACAAAAATCATGATGGGTGCAGTGGTACGGAGGTACAATGCAAAGGATGGTAATCTCAGGACCATCTGCCCAAGGGGATCAGGACAGGTTAGAGATAGGAAGGGTTACAAAACTGATATGGAATGTTATGGATTGTGTTATAAACAGTTAATATTTGAGTCTAATTGATGATGGAATGTTTGAGCATGTAAGAGTTAATAAAGAAGCTGTGGTCAATATTATCAAATAGAAAATTGGTGTTTTCTGCTTTTTTGGGAGAGAGGTTATGGGGGACAAGTTTGCAGCCTGGGAGGGAGTTGATCGGTCATTATAAAGTTCCCCATATTCTGTCCACTCCAGGCCTTTCACAGTCAGGATTTGTTACCCCTTCTGAAACAAAAAACATTCTCTTTTTTAAACCTTAACCTTGCTAGGTAACTTTGAAATTTGTCCAGCCTCTCACCGGCATATTGTATTAAATAAGGCAAAATGTTCACTAGTTGTGAAACAGATAAATAATGTTTCGGCTCAAAGGGGAACTGCAATTAGTTTTACACAGGATAAGATGAACAAGCTGGAGGACTGGGTAACAAGAACTGATAAACTGATTTATAGTTTCAGCGTAAAGACCTATTTTATTTAGTGCACTAACAAATCCCCTTTCTCTATAGAATCAGAATTGCCAGAAACATTACAGATACATTTTACCTCTGGATGAGAAAACAAAGTTCTTTTTTTTTTCTTTTTTTTTTTTCATATTGTGTAATATTATGTAAGGTTACTATTTATAAATATTTGCCCACTATACAGCATCTGCTACGTAGTCTTTATTAAAATTAGGTAATTTGATTATTTTGCTTTGTCCACTTGGTGTCACTATTTCCATAACAAAACCCTGCCTGGTCAGAAAGGCACAATTTCTCTGAAAGTTTCAAGACAAAACCTACTTTCACAGAACATATTGATCTTGCCTTGGTAACTATCTTTGATGAATGTGACGCTCATAAAAAAATCTATCCAGATACTCCGAGATTTGGATGGGGACGTTTTGCTCCACAAGAACAACTCAGACATCCAATTTTGCTGTGGTACAGAATATGTTCAATGGTTTGTAACTAACCAATCAAAATCAGACAAAGAGCATCACATTAGTGCACTAGTACACTGAATTCAGAAAAACTGCACATTTACTTTATCTAGGATCTGCTATCATCATAAAGAGCTCCTGCTATTATTGTCTTTAGCAACAACAGAATAAAACAAAAAGAAAATGTTGACTTCCATGTTGAGAGATAAAAAATATCCATTATGAGCAATGCATATGTGGCCAATTACTGGCAACTTGTCCAGCATTTTGATACTGCTTTATCTTCTTTATCAGCAATAAAATGTGTATTGCAAAATACAAATGATTGTTGTAAATAAAGTTTTATTTTGTAATATTAATTACCTGTTTTCAGTTTAGTTAACAGGGAACTTTAGAGACAAAACAAACAAAAATATAAGTGAACATCTGCAACATAACTTCACTTTCATTTGCCAAGTAGCTGTAGCCTGATCACAACTAACTGCTGACTGGTTAACTGCACTGGTGCAATTCATACTTGTGCTGGTAAATTAGCTCTTAAGTGTTAAACATTGTAAAGTTATATATATATACTGTATACTGTAACTTGGGAAAGGTGAAAGCTCTTTAGATGGGGCATCCTATCCTATGCATACATATATATATATATATATATATAGATAGGATGCCCCGTCTAAAGAGCTTTCAGTCTAGAGGAATTTATCTTTCCAAAGTTACAGATCAAAATATGGTTTTGCTTAAAAGTTGGATGAATAAGGGAAAGTAGTCATGGATCATGGTGTTGATTTATATTTCTGTAGTGCCACCTTTTATTTGCAGGAGTCATCTAATCGATAGCCAAGAGCCAACAAATCAGTTGAACTGATGAGAAACGGTAATAAATCATGAGCTCGGCATACTTGCAGACACTTCTTAGATCAGCAAATTCTTTATCAACTTTTCCCCCATGTTTCAAATTGTTTGATTGTCTGATTTGTTTCCATCCCATGACAGAAAAGTCAGTGACACTAGGGGCCTTTCCACTCTCTCATCGTGTTTAGTGCTTTAAAGCACCGTTCTTGAATGTGCTCTAACTAATGTGCCATGAGACTTATTATGTATGTTAAATAGTCAGGAAGTTATCAGATACATTTGCCTATAAATAAGGCACACGTTTTTTAGGAAGTATATTTTGACCTAGCTACTCTCATTTTATTTTTTATTAGGAAAGATTTACAAAGTACAGATCTCATATGCGATGTTCAGGAATAATGACAGCCAGGAGACCGGGGGAACTGCTCACTGCAGTATTGCAGGAAAGACGTGCATGTAGTATCAGTGCACTATGAGCAGATTTGCCTATGGTGTATTTGGATTTCTGGGGCCCCTATAAGAATACAGTTGCTGGCACAATGCAAGCATTAAATCCAACTGAATCTGTATTTTTATATTTCCCTGCACTGCTAAGGGAGAGACACAAACTCTCAAGTACTGGACATCAAAGAAAACAAATAGCCTATAAGGGGCAGATTCACTAAGGTCCGAGTGAATTTTCAAAGTACAAAAAGTTCGAATTTCAAAGTAATTTTTTGAATACTTCAACCATCGAATAGGATATTACAACTTCGAATTTACTTCGACTTCGATTCGAAGTAAAAATGGTTCGACTAGTTTTTGGCATTCAAAGGAAAAACGTACGATCGTACGATAAAATTGTTCGAAACGTACGATCCGAAGTACGATTGTACTACAATCAGAATACGATCGTACGATTCTAAAATTCCTACGAATTAGAATTTCGTAGGATTCAATTCGATGGTCAAATTTCGAAGTATTTTACACTTCGAAATTCGACCCTTGATAAATCTTCGTCACTAGATATATTAGAGTGACCCATAATGGTCCATAATGCTTTAGAATGTCACCACTTTATCTACATACATCACAGTGCCCACTCATCGTACCCTCACTGTTTTATAATGCATTAGGTGCCCACTCTATATCCTCTGACATAGGGGGTTATTTACTAAACTCCAAATACAAAAATCACGAAAAATTTGTGATTTTTTTTAAAATTATCTGACTTTTTAAAAAAAATCACAAATTAATCGGAATTTAGTAAACCTTTAGGATGGAAAAGTCAGAATCTGCAAATCTGGCATCTCAGACCTGTTGAGGTTGCGTATAAATTAATGGGAGAAGTCCCAATGATTTTTTGATATGTGCTGGGTTTCGGGCAATACCCTGAAGTTTTCAGGAGAGTTTCCGGGTGAAAAATCCGAAAAAAATTTGAAAATCTGATGGATGGGAGATGGCCTTTTTGTAATCCAGATCTTTTTGGGTAATGGGTTTCTGGATAATGGATCCCATACACATACTAGTTAATATTCCAGATTACTCCTGTTTTTGCTTTAATTAAGAAAGAATTTCTGAATGACAGTCCTTATTTTAAGCTTAAAATTTTTAATTTTGTAGGTAACTTACAATAAACAATGATGGGAATACTGCATATTATGCTTACTGCCCAAAATTGCACCATAAAATATGGAGTTTTGAAAATACCAAGACTGCTGGGGGCTGCTATGCCAATGCAGTTCTCTGTTGCCCTACTTCCATTATGAGTTTATGAAATGCTTTGACAAATCAACAGAAAGTTTTGATTGCTTGCTTCTAATTAAATTAACATACAGTAGGAGGTAGGGTGGGAAACAGCATGTGGGAGTAGCAAAAACAGCAGGACAAGAAGGTTTCAGCAATGTCACATTACAGTGTATACATATATATTTTGTGACATTGACCATAGTAGATTGTGATCTATATTGCAGCACAAGGCAAATCATTTTCATGATGATATGGATGGTCTTCCTTTATTTCCAGATCTGAAGGCTCTTTTTTGGCAAATGTTCCTGAATCATAGGGGCACATTTACTTAGTTCGAGTGAAGGAATAGAATAAAAAAAACTTTGAATTTCGAATGGTTTTTTTGGCTACTTCGACCATCGAATTGGCTACTTCGACCTTCGACTACGACTTCGAACGGAACGATTCGAACTAAAAATCGTTCGACTATTCGACCATTCGATAGTCGAAGTACTGTCTCTTTAAAAAAAACTTCGACCCCCTACTTCGCCACCTAAAACCTACCGAACCTCAATGTTAGCCTATGGGGAAGGTCTCCATAGGCTTTGTAAGCTTTTTTTGGTCGAAGAAAAATCGTTTGATCGATGGATTAAAATCCTTCGAATCGAACGATTCAAAGGATTTAATCGTTTGATCGAATGATTTTTCGTTCAATTGTTTGATCGAACGAATTGCGGTAAATCCTTCGACTTCGATATTCGAAGTCGAAGGATTTAACTTCAGCAGTTGAATATCGAGGGTTAATTAAACCTCAATATTCGACCCTATGTAAATCTGCCCCTGAATCTCTATTTTATTAAAACAAATTAGACCAAACTCCCATCCACGATTTAACCTTATTTATCAATAAAATAACTCGGGAAATTTAGTGCGGGAAAAGACTCGAAAAAATAGTGAGAAAATTCAAATTGTGCAAATTTTCCAGATTTCACGCCCCAAAAACTCTGATTTTCGGATAACCGCACCACAAGTTATTCGGATTATCGTGCAAAACCAAGCACAGATCATGAAATATTCCAATCGTAAAAGGGACATCTGCTATTGACTTATACATGACCTTGACAGGTTTGAGATGGAGTAGTTTCAGATTCAGACTTTTAGCCTTGGAGTATTAAACATCTTGAAAATTTTGAGTTGTTGCAACATTCCCCCCACTGCAGTAAAACACAGCAATCTATTGACACTTGATTAACCTAGTCCTGTTAATAGACTAGTTGCAAACATTACCCACTGACCTAAAATAAGTTAGCCTTTTTGTCTTTTTAAATTAAGCTAACACATTTTCAGAACCCCTCCAAAATAATTTCAGTAGGATCATGTATGTAGTGACACAGACGTCAGCTGCTTTAATAAACTCTGAACCTTCCATACATTTCTTCCAAAATCTATGCAGTTTCAATGCAAAGTGCAAAGTGATCTGCTTCTGTTTTCTCTTGTTATTTTTTGCGTTGTTACTGTTTTTCCATTTTCTTCCAACATATACCCTTAATCAAACTCTGCATAATATTGGGGTTATTGTTGCATTGCAGGCTAACAAGCAGTACATCTAATTCCCATATTTGCTACAGTCACATGTTATATATATATATATATATATATATATATATATATATATATATATATATATATATATATATATATATATATATATATATATATAGTCAACTACAAGAGGTCCTCTGCACTCAACCCATTATCAATATATTTAAGACAGAGACATTTTGTGCATACTGCTACTAAAAAATGCCTTACCCTTTAAACAACACAGGGATTGTTTGTCCATATATTGCAATATATTTAAGCTGGCCAACTACGTCAAAGTCATCCCATATCTGGACAGTCCTACGCTTAATTTTCATCTGATTCATTAAGAATTCAATTGCTTAATTATGAAAATTAAGCGTAGGACTGGCCAGATATGGGATGACGTAGAAAACTTAATAGGGAAAACTTAATAGGGCAAACAGAATTTAAGAAACCTCATGGTTTTAAATGTAAAATGGAATTAAAGAAGTTGATGGTGGGCACTGAGGGTTCTACATACAGTGTGGGTTATGGGTGTAATTAAGGCCCACTTTGAACAGCAGCTTGATTCCTCCTCCACAAGGCAAATTCCAGACAGGCAAACTCACCATACGTCACCAGCACAGTAGTAGTAGAGGGGCCAGGCAGCAGATCCTAATTATCTACTACAGATCGAATTGGCAGGCAGAGGCGACGCGAAGAAGGTCCAGCCAGCCAGGAACCGCACATCCACAGCTGCTATCTCCCTGACGCACCTGTCTCTGATTCCCCCCATGTGAAGGACGCCGGGCACTCAGTGACATCAGCAGGGGGAGAGAGCTGAAGACATGCGCGCAACCTAAGTGGGATCGGGATTTTTCCCGGTTTCCCGGTGGGCCAGTCCGACACTGGCCACAAATAATAATAAATTCACCCAACACTAATTAAAACAAATTCAACCTAACTTGCAATCATAATGGCTTAATTTACTAACAATTCGGATCAAAAACTGTCCGTGCAGGAAAAGTCTCTACAAAATTGTTCGAATCATGAGACATTTTTGAATTGTCACCCAGAAAACTTAACTTTTTCGAATTGTCGCCTGAAAAACTTGAATTTATCAGATTATCAAATGAAAATCAGCGTCAAACAGCCCATAACTATAGAGAATCATGAAGGCAAAATCATGTTCCAATTGTTAAAGGGACCATCTGCCACTGACTTTTACATGATTTTTCGACAGGTTTTAGTTGGAGTATTTTCAGATTTTTAGCAGCTTTGGATCATTTTTTTTTCCTCTAGAAATTCTGATTTTTTCTGAACCCAACCAGAAAATTTTGAAACTTCATAAATAGGCTCCTTAAACTAGAGTTACAATCTATTACAGGACTGTCCAACCTGCAGCATTTCACTAAACTGCAATACCAGAATCTTCTGGCCAACAAAGGCTGTCAGTGAAGTCACATTTTTGTGATTTGCTATATAGTTACTGATGGCTGAACATCCCTGATCTACTCAGAGTAATGTAAAACATTACAGAAAATACAGATAATGTATTAAACAATCTAGTTGCAATGGATAAGTGTTAATAACTTTTTCTAAGAGCATATTGTACAGTTTCTTCACAGTACAGAATAGCGGATATAACACCTTTTTATGTCTTATGGAGAAAATCCTTCAGCCTTGACAGTCCAGCTCCAGTAGATAAAAGGAGGTCACTGAACATGGAGAAGGTAGTGATCTCGTCCAGTGTAACACAAATTCTCAAGGCCGGGTCTTCCAGTATTTCCAGTTAAGTCAGGCCATCAGATCAATCTAAATAAAAGCATTTGATTTAAAGTTTTTAAAGGCTAATGCTGAGATCACTGTGTCAACTGAATCATTTACTATTCTATTTATTTCAAGATTTATAATAGCGAGTTTTCAGTATTGCTTGGAGCAGCAGTCTATCCTAGAAGGGAAACATAGGAAGCAGTAGGGACAGAAATGCACGGCTCTGAGCTGAAAAGAACAAAACGATATTATGCAAAACACTATACACTCCGATAATGAGATTATGCCCTAAGGTCAATGTAATGAATAGAGTTTGGTTGTTTTGAAGTTAGCGAAGCGGCTCGGAGAAATGCTTGAATGGCGTGTTGCTGTCACTTAAGATGTATGCTTTAATTTCCTGCTCAAACCTCTGTATTAGATATTGTGTGGTCAAATGCATCAACCATTTCAGCGCAAGATGCCTTGTCATAACTCTCTTCTTTGTATTACAGTTACACAAGCCACTTTGTGCAAATTCACATTGTGTTTCTATGAATCTCCAACAGAAGGGCAAGGATAGTTAACATCTCTATGCAAACAAAATTATGCTTAAAAACATTAATCATATTATAATGATTTTATATATATATATATTTTATTTTTTTTTAGCATGTTGTGTGCAATACTTTTTTATTATTTTGTACACATTTTACCTTTTGTATGTATTTTGTTTATAGCTTGGTGAGTCCTCCTCCATGTTCCAAAGTTCAGCCTGCATAATAATTTAATCCATTTTCAACAAAAAAGATAACAGTGGTATGTCTTTCATTTCCCAGGGACATCTGAGTGCTGGGTTGTTTTCTGAACAAAGACTTTTAGTGAAGCAGTATTTAGTTGTATAAAATTAAATCAAATTGTTCAAAGATTGTTCAGTATCATGGTTTAGGGGAAGGCTACAAAAAGCTATCTAAGAGGTTTAAATTGTCAGTTTGAAATGTAAGGAATGGAATCAGGAAATGGAAGGCTACAGGCACAGTTGCTGTAAAACCCAGGTCTGGCAGGCTAAGAAAAATACAGGAGCGGCATATCCAGAGGATTGTGAGAATGGTTACAGACAAACCAAAGATCACCTCCAAAGACCTGCAAGAACATCTTGCTGCAGATGGTGTATCTGTACGTCGTTCTACAATTCAGAGCAATTTGCACAAAGAACATCTGTATGGCAGGGTGATGAGAAAGAAGCTCTTTCTGCACTCATGCCTCAAACAGAGTTGCTTGTTGTATGCAAAAGCTCATTTAGAAATGTTTTTTTGGAACAAAGTGCTTTGGACTGATGAGACAAAAATATAGTTGTTTGGTCATAACAAAAAGCGCGTTGCATGGTGGAAGAAGAACACTGCATTCCAAGAAAACACCTGCTACCTACTGTCAAATTTGGTGGAGGTTCCATCATGCTGTGGGGCTGTGTGGCTAGTTCAGGGACTGGGGCCCTTGTTAAAGTCGAGGGTCAGATGAATTCAACCCAATATCAACAAATTCTTCAGGATAATGTTCAAGCATCAGTCACAATGTTGAAGGTACGCAGGGGTTTGATATTCCAATAAGACAATGACCCTAAACACACTTTGAAATCTACAAAGGCGATAATGCATAGGGAGAAACACAATATTCTAGAATGTCCGTCACAGTCCCCTGACTTGAATATCATCGAAAATCTATGGGATGATTTGAAGCAGGCTGTCCATGCTCGGCAGCCTTCAAATTTAACTGAATATATAAATTTAACTGGAGAGATTTTGTATGGATGAATGGTCAATAGTACCGCCATCCAGAATCCAGACACTCATCAAAGGCTATAGGAGGCATCTAGAGGCTGTTACATTTACAAAAGGAGGCTCAACTAAGTATTGATGTAATATCTCTGTTGGGGTGCCCAAATATATGCACCTGTCTAATTTTGTTATGATGCATATTGCATATTTTCTGTTAATCCAATAAACTTTGTCATTGCTAAAATACTACTGTTTCCATAAGGCATGTTATCTATTAAAAGGAAGTTGCTACTTTGAAAGCTCAGCCAATGATAAACAAAACTCCAAAGAATTAAGAGGGGTTCCCAAACTTTTTCATATGACTATATATATATATATATACTCTCTCTCTCTCTCTCTCTCTCTCTCTCTCTCTCTCTCTCTCTCTCTCTCTCTCTCTCTCTCTCTCTCTCTCTCTCTCTCTCTCTCTCTCTCTCTCTCTCTCTCTATACTGTATATATATACATGGTTTTGGAAAGCACATTAACGAGGTTGCAAATATTCTCAGTTAAATCCAATAGCATCTCACAAAGATCTTGAGTTTAGAGAAAGCATTGCCTGAACATACTCCCTGAAGACCTCGCAGGAGCGAGCCCGACATCATTCAAAGATCAGACATTGTGAACACATATTCCCTGAGAGCTCTCTATGAAAGCTGTCTAATTCTACTTTGCCATCAAGCCAGCATTGCTAATGGATTACAAATCCAGATCTAGGTTATGACAAGCTCATCCAGAAATTACATGTAGTCCATTTTAATATCAATTTGAATTCAGCCGTCTTGTTTAGAAAATGGTATGCTTAAAAGCAGACAGAATGAGTGCTAGGAGCTTTGTCAGCCACCTAAGAATGGAATAATCCTATTGTTAAAGGAGAAGGAAAGGCGCTCTTTATTTGGGAGTACCAAAAGTTAGGCACCCCCAAGTGATTGTATATGCTTACCAGACACCCCTATCAGCAGAAAACTGCACCGGTCCACGGTTCTTCCTGTGAGCACCACGGAGTAGTGATGGGCAAATTTATTCGCTAGGCGCAAATTTGTGGCAAATATCCGCGTTTCACCGCCAGTGAATAAATTTGTGAAAAAAATTCTATTTTGATGCCTGCGAATTGACGCCACCGTCAAAATTCGCTTTTTGCAAACTTTTTCGCCAGTATCGCAAATTTTGTGTGGAATTCTGTGGTGAAGCGATTGGCTTCCGGCTTCTTCTTTCTTCTGGCAAAGGTGCGCATGAGCAGTAGCGTGAAAAGCCGACCTTTAACGAAAAAGTTGGCTATTTTGTTCTGCTGTGCATATGGAAAATTTGAAGAAAGAAGAAGGAAGCCGATCACTCCATGTTGCTTGCAGGAAGAAGCCCTGGACCTGTGCAGTCTACACTTTATCCTGGTCTTAACAGTCCTCATCACTAGGAATGGAGACTGGCAGCATTTTTCCCAATGATAAACAAATATTCATGTACAAACAGCCCCTGCAGAGCTAACAAGGAAGTATTCAGGTCCAGGACAGTAGGGAAATTGTTTCTTGCAGCCATGTAGTTACCTATCTGATCCCAGCCATGAAAACAAGGAAATTATATCACCATATGAAACTTATTTTACTCTTGTCACTCAAGCAGGGTCAGAACTAGAGGTAGGAAGAAAAAGCATGTGTCTAGGGAGCAAAAGCGGTGGTGGTGGGGGTTATGGTCACTAGCCATGTACCTCTTCTGTAGCCTCCCCTTAGCCAAGCACCTTGCACCCACTACATTTTACACAATCCCCTACTCCCCTAGGTAGTCGTGAGCATGCTTCTTCCATAGCTTGGGGTGTTTGGTTTTATAATTTATTTTATGTTGTTGACACATGTGGGAAGGCTGGGGTACATTAGTTATCCCATATGGGAGAGGGTCAGGAAAATTTGATAGGCCCTTTCCATACTTTGAATAGTTGACACAGATCTTGGGCTCATATCAGTCTACCGGAGGGAGTAGGGGGGGAAGAGATATTTTGGTGGGATGATATAACCCCTAAAGTGTGTGACAATTTTGTGCAGAGGCTTTGTGAAACCTTCAGTAAAATGATGGTGGGTTTGACTCGAAGTTAAAGTGTCTGCTCTTTAACAGGTGACTTGCAAAGCCCTATTTGTGGGAGTAACCTCTGAGTTAGGACTTTCGGCTAGATGATTTAAGTAATGAAAGGGTAGACTGACAGGGGCTGACGGACACTGTTCAATGCATGTTATTGGTATTTAAAATTGTATAAAAATATTTAAAGTGTATTACACGTGAGTATATTGTTACTTGATTCATTTGTACTGTTTGTAATTTCCAGTGAAGATGTGGGCATTATCATCCAATATGACATTGTCATGCAACTTTTATAGGGTAGTCAGGTCAGAGCGTGGATTTAGTAGGTGATACCTGAACCATGAGTTCATGAAATTCTTTAGCACATGGTTCAACAACAGCATATACAGCCCTGACAGCCACAACTGTGATTCATTAGTACATGAACAGTTGGAGGCTCCCATATCAGACAACATTGATCTAATTCATATCTGGAGAGAATGTAAATATTTATGTGTATTAAAATGTATTTATTCATCCACTTCTACCGACTGAGATGACAACTGTGAGACCTAGGATTTGGCCCAGGTGTATATCAATCATCATTATAATGTGTGAGCTGGAGATGCATTGTGGGATACACAATGAAGATGAAGATAAATATAACGCACAAAATACGCAAGGAAATAAAATACCTTGACGTTCCAAATAGATTTGTGTGGGACTGTGTGGCACACATTACAACTAACTCTGATGGATGAACCACACATTGCAGATCTCAGCCATGTTATTCGTTTTATAATTCCCAGTTGTGTACCAGATACCCCAAGGCCATAATTCTGTGTGACCTAAACATTTCTTACCATGGGTTCTAGAGGTTGCTGGACTACAACTCCCATAATCAAAGGTTAAGGAATACTGGGGAGCAGATTTACATAGGGTCGAATATAAATCCTTCGAATTCGAATATCAAAGTCGAAGGATTTACCGCAAATAGTTCGAATGATTAAATCCTTTGAATCGTTCGATTCAAAGGATTTTAATCCATCGATCAAACGATTTTTCTTTGACCTAAAAATTGTTAGGCTAACATGGTACCTCGGTAGGTTTTAGGTGGCGAAGTAGGGGGTCGAAAATTTTTTTAAAGAGAAAGTACTTTGATTATCGAATGGTCGAATATTCGAACGATTTTTAGTTTGAATCGTTCGATTCGAAGTTGTAGTCGAAGGTCGAAGTAGCCAATTCGATGGTCGAAGTAGCCAAAAAAATCATTCGGTCATTGTGGTCTAACAGGAACAGTAGCACCAAAAAATGTAAGTGTTTTAAAATAATGAAAATACAACATACTGTTGCACTGCACTGGAACGACTGGTGTATTTGATCCAGGACCTCTAGTATAGTTTATAAAAACAAGCTGCTCTGTAGCCATGGGGTCAGCCATTTTAATACAACAGGATACACAGCTGATAACAGATAAGCTCTGTAGCATACAATGGAATACTATATAGTGTATCTGCTATCTACTGTGTATCCTGCTTGAATGGCTGCCCCTAAGGCTACACAGCAGCTTGATTATATAAACTATAGTAGTGTTTCTGAAGCAAACACACCAGTTTTACCGTTGCACGGCAATAGTACATAATATTATCATTCCTTTAGAGCCTTTCATTTTTTGGAGTTACTGTTCATTTTACTTTCCAAAGCTATCCTAACTTTGCCTTCCTAAGGTTATAGTTATGTTAATCTATGTTATAAAATTGAATTGTAAAAAAAAAAACTGACTGACAAAATTATTTCTAAGTAAACATTTTCTATCCGAAAACATTGAAGGGTATTTTATGAATGGGAATTGCTGCTGAGTGGGTTAGCATTAGAAGAAATACGTTTTCAGCATGGTGCACTGAGCAATGAAAAGTCACATCACAGGGAGAAGCACCCTGGTTTGTGTCTACACATTCCTTTCATGCAATTTTTTAAATGTGTTTGATGCTCAGGTTTGAGTGAACCTCAGCGAATCAAATTGATTCTATATTTTTCTGCCTGTTTGTACCCTCCAGCGCTCTGGTATTTTAGCACAGAACATTTTTGTGTCTTTACAGTGTTTATAATATAAAACACTGTTTACCAAATTGAGAATCACATCAGCACCCGTTTTTTTAGACACACCAAAAAACCCATGTATAAGAGCTCTGCACTATAAATACAAAAACTCCTTCTCCACCAGGTAGTACTCTCTAGCCCTTAACACAATCTCAACCTCTATATTAGTACTAAAGATTTCTTGCTGAAACAAGAAATTCACATTGTCCAAAAATAAAATAAAAATGGTATTTTTCCCAAATTCTTGTATTAAAATGCAACCAATGCATACTGAAGAAACATGTTCATTTCTCAGTATTTCAGATGAGCCAATAAAAACTTAGTTTGAGATTTTTTTTATGCAACTTTTTATACAAATTGTTTCAGTTTGGAAAATGATTGCACAAATCCATTCTCTTTGCATGCAATATGCATCTGGGAAGTCAATATTTAATAGGTGATAGATCAGAGGGACAGAGCTAGGGGTAGGCTACAGAGGGGGCTACTTAGGGTGCAACGGGTTGGGGGTTGCAATGTGAGTAGGGCAGGCAGTGTAATAGCGACCTGCAGGGGATGTAAACAATCAAGTAACCATCGGCAGATGTTTGTGGAAGTTGTGGGGTTATGAACAACCAGAGATGGGGGCAGGATGACTGGAAGCTAGGCTAGAATTTTATTTTTCCAATTTGAACTTCTTCCCTCTATAAAGCCATCTCTTAAACTATTCAATGATTTCCGAAAGGAAAACCATGTACACAAACAAACTTTTCCAATGGAAAACTTGGATATAATGACCTTTCAGACCTAAAAGGTTAGAAAGGGGTTAAAGGGGGCAAATTAAGGAGTACAATCCCTTTTTTTGTTTCTTAGCTGCAGGGAGCATTATCTTGTACTCCCTGTGGTTAGACATGTGAGAGTTTGTACTATGATGATTCTGCCTGGTTCGTGGAGTTTGGTGTCTGTAACAGTTTTGGTGCCTGTGGGGGGGGATACTTGTAAGAATGGGGAAGAGGCTGGTATCCTTCCTGGTCAGCAGAGTTTTGTTTGGTACTTCCTTGGTATTGGTCCCAAGAGGTAGATATTTAGAGTTATGGCTGCACTGCTTTCACTTGCCCATATAAAGCTTTTTTTATCATTATGTAAAAACAGATTTTGAAAAAAAGAGTTTTTTATTACAGTATAATTGATTACAAATATATTTTAACATATCTCTGTTGTATATAGTATTAAACTTCTGTCATAGCTATAGCGATATTAATATTCAAGGCTTTGAATAAAACTAATTCCCCTGACATAGCTATACATTGGTTCAATCAACATAGACAATGCATGACATAGATCTGACAAATCAGAAACATGACTTACATCTGATGTCAGACAGTACAATCCTTTTGAAAATACTACATATTGAATGCATTCTTTTGATGGAAAAAAAATATATAAATTGAATACCAGAAAGAGAGCGAGGGGCCTCGCGGGATTTAAAGCTTTTTATTTAAGAACTTTCTTGAAAAGAGCTAGCGTCTCTTACTGCAGAATGTCTGTAATGAAAACCATTGCTCATTATCACACATACTTTTCTAAAACACAGCCGCATTTTTTCATTGGAATACAGGAATTGAGAAAAACCACTGGTACACAGCTACAGTATGAAGTCCTATGAGCGATCCAAGCCCTATCAAATAATTGCCTATTGACAGAGAAGGGAGAGATCAACTAAGCAAATAAACATTTAATTTCATTCATCTGTTTCTCTAGGGCAGGAGTCCCCAACCTTTTTTAAATGTGAGCCACATTGAAATGTAAAAAGATTTGGGGGGCAACACAAGCATGAAAAAGTCCCTTGGTGTGCCAAATAAGGGCTGTGATTGGCTATTTGATAGCTCCTATGTGGACTGATAGCCTACAGGAGGCTACACTATACTTAGTTTTTATGCAATTAAAACTTGCCTCCAAGCCTGGATTTCAAAAATAAGCGCCTGCTTTGAGGCCACTGGGAGCAACATCCAAGGGGTTGGAGAGCAACATGTTGCTCACGAGCTACTGGTTGGGGATCACTGCTCTAGGGTATATATATATATATATATATATATATATATATATATATATATATATATATATATATATATATATATATATATATATACATAACTTAGCATTAACCAGTTTGTTGAAAACTAACAGAAGTTTCCATGGCAGGAGCTGCCTCTACACTGATCTGAAGCCATTTTGACGGAACATCATTCTGCACATCTACCCGTCTCTGCAACATCTGCATCTCAAATGTATATTATTATATAAATTGACATAACCCTATTCTTACTTCATATGTACTTTTAAACCTTTACTGTGCTATGTATATACAGTATAACTAGACATGATAATACTGAGACGAATAACTGCCATTTTAAAAATTCAGGGCCGCACCCTGGGATCCTAGGATTCACAGAGCACACAAACAAACCAGAAATGTTAGGTCACATGAGCCAATTAAGGGACAAAGTTCTGTCTTGTGCTTCAACACTTTTTCCTGTAACAGTTAGAGCTCCAGTATTTCTCGTCAGGTGATCTCTAAAGGCAGCAGAGAGAAAATCATAAAAGGGGGCTCAAGGGAAAAGATGTAAAAGGGTAATATTTGCTTAAATTATATTCCAGTTTGATAAAATGCTTTAATATGCCACTTAATATGATGTAAACTATCTGTTGCTTAAGAATTAATGTTGGGGGTAAAGTGTTTCTTTAAAGGAAAACTATACCGCAAAAATGAATACTTAATGAATACTTATCAAATTAAGTGACATATTAAAGAAACTTACCAAATTGGTATATACAGTATATTTAAAAAAATATTGTAATTTTACTTTGAACCACCATTTCATGATGGTCTGTGTGCTGCCTCAGAGATCATCTGACCAGAAATACTACAGCTCTAACTGTAACAGGAAGAAGTGTGGAAGCAAAAGACAGAACTCTGTCTGTTAATTGGCTCATGTGACCTAACATGTATGGTTAGGATCCCAGGGGGCGGCCCTTATTTTTTACAATGGCATTTTTCTATTTATGGTTACCCAATGGCACATAATACTAAAAAAGTTTATTATTATGGAAAATGGTTTAGTTATATGAATTAGCGTTTTACATATGAGCTGTTGTATTTAATATATTTTTAAAGAGACCTACATTGCTTGGGGTGTAGTTTTCCTTTGAGGCTCCCACAAAAGACTACTGGTAACCAATTTCAATTGTTTTTCCATAATTCTTGACATGCTTTTAGTGGCAGAACTTCCTTGTTTTATACAATTTATAATTTCTGTAATTAAAAAATATATGGAATGAAACCGGAACTGAAGCATGCTGTGACGCTCCATGGCTATAGAAAACATAAAACTGATTTTCTTGAAAAAAATATTATTGGAATTTAAAAAGGATGGAATAAGCTCTCTTCTAGTATGTTCTGGTGGGAAGGCAATTCACAGAATACTGAATATCATTCTAGATCCTGTGCAATTGGCTTAGTATTAGAAATCCTGTATTGCACTTATCACTTCACAGAAAGACTTTCTTGTTAACTGTTCCTCATTGATTCCCTCTCTCAAGTTTACTTGACATCTATAATTGATTTACATATCCTCTATTGTGTTATATAGCCATCTCAAACAATGAAAATAATGCAAAGTGTTCTCATTTATACAAGGTTATCGCACTCAGCATGGTATCTTCAACCAATGGTGTATACTGTATAAGCCTTTATAGGGAATGTGCTGCCAATATGCCTGTATAAACACAATATCCTAGGTAGAGGTTGATGCTGGCATGACACCCTTAGGTGGGAGATCAATGAAGAAGGCACATCACTTAAAGTTAAAACATTCCCTGGTTAGAACATTTATTACATTTTTGAAAGTCCGTGTCAGGAGCTACCTGGGATCGAACTCAGAACTTTACACTTACAAGCTCCTGCATTTTCTCGTTGAGCCACTGGAGACCTTTGGATTCTGGTTCTATTGGTATGATTAAAGACGTTCTACCTTTTACGTTTGCTCACCTCCTCCTCCTCCTTCTTGCTCTACCAGGTGTTGGAAATATGTTAATTAAGGGCCTTTATAAGCCTGTTAGTAATGTTACTCCGGTGCTTGATCATTGAAGCTCCCAAGCTAGATCCTGCGTACTCCTTGTTCCTGTGACTCCTGATTCCTGCTTTTGTTCCTGAGATTCCTGCTTGTCCTGAGATTCCTGCCTTGTTCCCTGTGCCTTTGTTCTCTGCTACAGTTCCCCCTTACCTGCTCTCTGTTGGACCTCCTGGTAATTGACCTCGGCTTGTTTACTGGACTATACTCTGCCATCAGCCTGCCTTCGACCTCGGCCTGCCATTCGGACTTGTTTTGCCATCAGCCTGCCCCCGACCTCAGCCTGTTTCTCGGACTTGCTTTATTGTTGCCTGCCCTTGACCACCGACCGGTGTAAGAACTTATATTATTTATCTTTTGTTCATCAGTTATATTGCCATACTTTTCATTATTAAAATACTATTCTGCATAACATGTTTCCGCCCTATCAAAACCTCAAATACCCGCTGTACTCGTGTTATACAGCACCAAGGCTCCTAACTACCAGCCACTCACCTGTGGCCAAGCCTGACAGTCCGCTTTAAATGAAGCAAGATACTTTGCTGCAGTAGCTTCTCAGCATCACTTCATTGACTGTACATTTGACTGACTGGGTCATGTCAATGACAATGGGCCTTTCACAAGCAACCAAGGCCCACACTGTAGCAGTTCATTGTATGAGACATGCTGAGTTGGACTGGCCTCTTAAGACACGTAGGTCTGACACTGGACACTACAGAAGGTTGATAAAAGATACCTCTGCTGCTTTTCTTTCATTAAAGGTTGATGTAGTGTTTATGAGTTATCCTTACAGTTTCTAACTTCAAGGGGAATGTTGTAAGAGGAGCAGTAGGCAGTGGCGCCTATGACTGATACAACAATGCAGAGTACAGTATGATGTATAGGGCACTATTGCACCAAGCACTGCAGAATTCTGCACCTTGCACTGGATTTTTACTTTCAATTTATAATTTGCTTATATTACAGATGGCTTTATGTTGCATTTCAACCCTACTGGTGAGGCGGCAGAAGAACAGAGAAAGATGGTGGTTTATTTAGTAAGTGAAAGACCTTAAGAAACATTCGTTTCTAAATAAGTTCTTAAATGCCTTCCCCCAACAAAAATTACAGTTCTTATAACACCAAACTGGTAAATGGGACAGTTAATATCATCTCCTCCTCTCATCCAAGGGTACATGCCCCTCCACTGCTGAAGTCCTTATCATGGCTTCCTATAAAACAAAGAATAACGTATAAACTCCTCCTCATAAACTTTAAAGCCCTTCATTCCTCTGCACCTAACTACATCTCATCTCTTGTTTCTCTATATGTTCCTGCCCGAAACCTCCGCTCCTCTCAGAGCAACCGCTTGGTTGTACCCCCCACTACTACTGCTGTTTCCCATATCAAACCCTTCTCTGTTGCGACTCCTTATATTCGGAATGCTATTCCTGAATCTCTCAGGAGAGAATCCTCCTTCAATGTTTTTAAAACAAAACTCAAAGACTACCTCTGGGAGCACCTGGATAACACCTGAACTGGCACTTATATAACAGTGTAACAAACTGTAACCCACAGCACCTTAATACCCCTCTGAAGTGTGTCTGTATGTTACCCTCCCATTTAGACTGTAAGCCCTACGGGGTAGGGTCCTCTAGCCTTTTGTTTCCTTGACACTGAGCACTTAATCTGTATTGTAATTATATTTCTTATATTTATGAGAATTGTATTCTAATAATGCACTTATTGTTACTTTTTATTCCAATGACCCCTTGTTTGTTACTAATAATTTATTGTTTTGCTGTACAGTGCTTTGCCCTCAAGGAGCGCTTTACAAATAAAAATATACATATACATACATATCACATTCTTATTCAAAAGATTGTCTCTGTATTATAATAAACATCACTGCAATTTTTTTTTTAAATGGTCTAAAACATGGCTGTCCGACTGACAGCTCTGCCTGTGCGTGCCTTACTCTGCCTGTGTGTGCCTTACTCTGTCTGTGTGTGCCTTACTCTGCCTGTGTGTGCCCTACTCTGCCTGTGGAACATGAGCCTGGTATAGGTTCTGGGGGTTTGTTAGCATTTAAAAATTATTGTTAGGGGCCCTTAAGGGGTTTCATCATGTGCTGGAGGTGCTGTGTTATCCACAGGGGAGGAGGAGGCATATGGATTTAAGGGTATGACTTCACACATTTCACATATGAATGATGAGTGATATGTGAGCACCAACCATTTTTGTTATGTTTTGGGTAGCCGAGAATGAGTAGAGTATAACAGTTCTTTATTAGCAAGCTCTCATGCAGCCATTACACAACAGTAACTTTCACTTTTAAGCTGTCAGGAAGTATACATAGTATAATTCTGGGCACAGTGACATCTACAAGGCATTTGTATAAACACCACAATTTTGTTTTTGGATGTGCTACCACAATTAAAGAATTGCACTGATTTCTGTGCTGCCATGTAGTAATGATCTGTATTAATTACTACAAGAGTCCTCTGCACTCAACCCATTATCAATATATTTAAGACAGCGACATTTTGTGCATACTGCTACTAAAAAAAGCCTTACCCTTTAAACAAAACAGGGATTGTTTGTCCATATATTGCAATATATTTAAGCTGGCCAACTACGTCAAAGTCATCCCATATCTGGCCAGTCCTATGCTCAATTTTATCTGATTCATTAAGAATTCTATTGCTTCATTATACATTTTACAAAAGGTCCCTTTGTAAAATGTATAATGAAGCAATAGAATTCTTAATGAATCAGATAAAATTGAGCATAGGACTGGCCAGATATGGGATGACTTTGACGTAGTTGGCCAGCTTAAATATATTGCAATATATGGACAAACAATCCCTGTTTTGTTTAAAGGGTAAGGCATTTTTTAGTAGCAGTATGCACAAAATGTCGCTGTCTTAAATATATTGATAATGGGTTGAGTGCAGAGGACTCTTGTATTTGACTATATGTATTTTGTGGTCACACCCTCATTGCACCCCCGCCTAATGGTTTTAAAAAATAATGGTGAGCACAACTTTCCCTTGTCTGTATTAATTACTAATCAGCCTTATATTGTGACATTTGTATTCTATGTGTACTGTATATTGTGAGTGGTCCCTAAGCTCAGTAAGTGGCAACAGCACAGAGCATGTGCAGTGAATTAGCAGAAAAGAAGATGGGGAGCTACTGGGGCATCTTTGGAGACACAGATCTTTACTGCTAATGGGCTGTGGTTGTCTTGGGCTGGCACAGAAACCCAAAACATAATGTACAACATTTCTAACGTACTTCTTTAATTTTACTTTCCTTGTCCTTTAATGTGTACATGGTCTTGTGGTAACATGGGTGTGGTTTATAGTGGATGTGGTTTAAAAACAGGGAGTAGTTAACTCTGACTTCCATTATCGGCCCTCCACCATGTAGGACAGAAAAATTCCGGCAACAACATTGGTCTAAAGTATAATGATAAAATTCAGATTTCTATAAATTTTATAAAGCTTCTTTGGAAAAACACAATTCTGTCTATCAAAAAATGTCACTTAGATGAATGCGTCTATGCAATATTTAGCATTTCTGTCCTTGATTGTTACAGAGGTTCTGCTTTAACTATTGCTTTGCACATTGTTCTGTCAAAGAGTAAAACACAGAGTTTTCTCGCAGTTGCTTTGCTTAGTATTGCTCTGGCATCAAATGGAAGATTATTAAGAGCCATCAAACTCGGGCAAGTGGGTGGAATTTCATATAAAAATAACTGAATAAAATGGAAGTATAAGTACAGGTTTTTAAAAGCATTACATGGCAATAAGGATATATTTGCAATGCAGTGAGGGTTGTAATGGCTTTTACTTTCTTCTTAAGTTCACTAGTGATGAGTGAAATTTTTCACCACGTTTTGCCACAAAAATGACACCTATAGACTCAAATGGGTGAAAAAAAATTTCTGCGTGTCAGAAATTTGTTGCGCATCAAAAGACTTCAATGCATTTCGCTAATTTCCAGCTAAGCGAAATGGGTCAGATTTGCCCATCACTAAAGCTCACTACTAGGAGTGGTTATAAGAGGGTATTAGACCGATAGTGGCTAAAATAATGTTTTTCTTCTAACTCTCCCACTGCCCATGATTTTTTTCACATAATGAAAAAACAGCTTTCAGACAGGGCCGGATTTCCATAGCAGGTGCCCCTAGGCACGCTGTCGTTTGTTGCCCCTGTTCTCCCCCTTATATTCACTTACATTTTCATCATCAGGACCAGAGCAATGGAGATTGGCACAAAGGAAATTTAAAAAACTATCATATTTCCTGTGAATCCCCAGTGTTTCTGAACCAATGTGGGTGTGGTTGGGCAGCATGCCGCCCCCTAAAATCCTGCCGCCCTAGGCCCTGGGCCTTGGTGGCCTTTCCACAAATCCAGGCCTGCTTTCAGATATGCATTAATTAAAATGATTATGGGTTTTAATGCAATCAAAAACGGCATATTCTTGTCTGCAATCCTCCTCTGCTGGTTCTGGTTCTTAAAGCAATATAACAGATGCTAGCAGATTAACAGACCTGTGAAGAAGCATGGAAGGTATGTGGGGTAATGTCAAGTCTTCTAACACATTGCAACCAATCAGCAGGACAAATTTACTAGAAAGCAAACATCTGATTGGTTGCTCTGGTTTACTAAACCCAATGAAAGTTTTAAATTTTTTCTTGCAATATCCTCAGCTTAACAACACTTTTATGTGGTGACACTGGACTCGTGCCACTGCCTGACAAGCATCCCAATTGCATGTATAAGGTACTTAGCTGCTTAGTGCATTATAGACTTATTAGACTGGTAACCAATCAGCTCATTAACACACATACATCATCATGAACCAATTTCACATAATGTACAAGTAATTCACATATCAATGTCTACTGAAAGTAAAAAGCTTTCAACTACATTTCCATCCTATTATGTCAATACCTGAATATGAATATACTATGCTGCTTGTACTAATCATTATGTATTTGTAGATGCAAATGAGTAATATTTCTTAGTACAATAGGTGTTTCAATTTTAAAAATCTAATTTTCTTTTAATTAGGTGTATTAAATTCTATTCTGCATTAGACCGGTAAAAGCTAACTGGATATTGGGTACTATGGGTCTGCTTAACTACTGCACCTTTCCATTATACCCTAAACCATAACCAAAGAGATGGAACTGTATAATTCCTAGGGATGCACCGAATCCAGGATTCGGCTCGGGATTCGGCCTTTTTCAGCAGGATTTGGATTTGGCCAAATCCTAGTGCCTGCCCGAACCGAATCCTAATTTGCATATGTAAATTAGGGGCGGGTGGTGAAATCACGTGACTTTTCATCACTAGAGAAGATTTTTTTTCCACTTTCTCCTTTCCCCAAGGATTCGGGGATTCGGTTGGATCCCAAATAGTGGATTCAGTGCATCCCTAATGATTCCACATATTTTAATTTAATAGCCACTGTAGAAAACTAGAAATCGGTGAAACAAGTTGACACTTTGATTTGAGTGAATTCATGCAAATGCAGTTTCCATTTAGCAATCACAAAGACAATTTAGAATTCACACATAACTTGTTGTCATAGATACTAGATAGACAGTAGCATTGGCAACTGCCTCTTTACCCTCTTGTATGGTTGTCACTCAACAGGCAGGTTTTTCCAGGGGCTGTCTGATTCAAAACCTTCTGTCTGTTTTTCAACACTGTGAACACCTGATAGAACTCTACCAACTGCATCTGAATGACACCATAACCGCATCCCTAACATCTCAACCATTTCCCAAAATGTCATTGTGACCTCCTTGATACCATTAGCATGCCCTTATTGTCACTGACCTCAGGCCAGGATTTGTGGAGAGGCCACCAAGGCCCGAGCCTAGGGCAGCAGGATTTTAGGGGGCAACATGCGACCCAACCACACACACATTCAGAAACACTGGGGATGCGCAGGAGATACGATAGTTTTTAAAATTTCCTGTGCGCCAATCCCCATTGGTCTGGTCCCGATGATGAAAATTTGATTGAATTAAAGGGAGGGGATGGGGCGACAAACAACAGTGGGCCTAGGGGCGCTGCTATGTAAATCCGACCCTGACTGACCTGCCTTGTTTAGCCACCAGCAAAAGTGACAATCCTAACTCTCTTTGAGCTTTTGATTGCCCAATTTGTATGAGGATTTTTTTCAAATATGCAGCCTGGTCTGGCCTACCAATGTCTCCTTTGATTCCCAGATAGAAAAGGGTTCTAATGTCCTACATCTATATAGTCCAGGGTTGTCCAGCTAGAGACATGCAGGTACAACCTACCTAAAGGTTTATTGATTTTTTTGTGGCCAGGATGGTTATTGCTCTGAACATATAGTAGTATTTTACTGTATATACAGTAGTTGATAATGTTCAGTTCTGATATTACCTTGGAGGAATGCTATTGGCAGAGGAAAATAACCACTTCATGCTACCCTACTTGGGAATTAGAAGGGGGGGGGCAGTGTCACAAATATGTAACTGGGCAATAACTCATAGGGCGTCAGTTATTAGCTTTTTCAGCCATCTGCAAGTAGAACAATGAAAGCAAATGTCTCATTGGTTGTTATCTGTTGCAGTTGTGTTTCATTGGTGCTTGTGTGGTTTGATGCTGACAAAATCAATGAATATTATTACGTTTATGGGCCACATGAATCCCTCCATCACTTGTTGATTTACAACCCACTGCAGCATGCTGTGAGGGCTTTCTGAAGCTAATAGTTTATCTTCACTTGATCTACACCAAAATCACAGACAACATTTCTCATATTACTGAGAAATAATAAGAGATCTGTGAATATAAGCAGAACCTGTTTGCACGGATAAAGTGTATCTTCAGCAATTTGTAATAAAAGGGATGAAACTGTTGGCTGGAATTCTTCTAGGGTCATTACTTGGGAGAATCTCATCCTTCAGAAGACTTTAATCCTACAGTTCAACAGACAAATGCCAGGGAGGGATTGTGAGCCCACTGAGGGAGTCAGAATCCATCAATTTAAGCTCTCTTGGAATTCAAGTCCACTGACGTGATAGGTTTGTACAACGTGCTTAGCACCTGATTCACACAGCTATCCCTGCTGAAAATTCACATTTTTGTTATGGGGAACAGATTGGGTTGGGCTGTTTGGTCCATTTTAAGGTGTTGTGCAATGCTGACAGTTTTAAATCAACAATAGTCAAAGGGAAATTAAAAAGAGCCGTATAAAGGTTTTAAAATGACAATCTTTGGAGTTTAGTTGAGGATATATAAAATTTTTATATATATTAAGCTATTATTCAATCTTGCAGTTTGTTGGTGATTGTTTAAAGGGTAAGTGTAACCCCTTATGGAAAGCAAGTCACTGTTCTGTGTAATAAGGAAGTTTTTCTACAATCTTATGGGGCTTACTGTATATGACACTTGGCCTCTCCCAGCAGTCAAACGTGCTATGCAGAATACCATTATCACAATCACATATGTAGCACATTATAGAACATGGGATAATGTCAGTCACTTTAAACACCATGTCTTTCAGTAGCCCAAGCCCGCAGTGCCAGGTCACCTGAAACCTTCTCCAGTGACTTCTATTACAATTGGATGTAAACCATTGTGCAGTCATTATCAGATAATTTTTGTGGATTGATGCAGCTATAATCTGACATGTATTGCCAGTGTTATCACTAGAAGTGATTTTAGACAATTTAGCCTGGTCTCCTGATTTATTAAAAAAAAAATTGCAGACAGTAACTAAAATTGCCTTGAACCATTAAGGTAACAATTCCAAAGAGGACTGCTTTTTTTTTCTAGAAGGAAATTTAATTGGATGGGATGCCATCTACCACTTAGTCCTTGTAACTGTCAACCTGTAATGCCAGCCTTCCCTGCATTGGTAAAGAAGAAATCTTGTCTTGAGTTTGAGAATAAGAAACAAAGCAGGCCTTCTGCTTTCGGAAATGCCTGTGCCAAGCCAACCTGAAACAGATGCAGGTACTGTTGCATACCGTATATTTGCAAGAAACAGGAATAGGTGGAGGGCACTCCAATTAAATGAACAAAAAGCAGAGCATGAAAAATTTGAAAGAGGTGCAAAAAAAGCCCTAAACCACTCCCAAAAAGTGGCCACAGATACTCTATTACAAATATATATGGCTTGCACACTCAAAAAATAGTCATTAACTATTTCACACAGTGGTATTCTTAAAAACGTTTTTATATATGTAATATATAGTGAATAAAGTACCCCCTCTTGTAAAATATAAGGATATTATAAGTTACCGAGGAGTTTCATGACCATATAAAAACACGAGGCCGAAGGCCGAGTGTTTTTATACAGGTCATGGAACTCCGAGGTAACTTCTAATATCCTCATATTTTGCTACTGGGGGTACTTTATTTATTATAATACACAAGTTTCAGTGAGTCATGTGAGGGAAATGACATCAGAACTCACCGTTTATAACTGATGACATCAGAACTCACCGTTTATAAGGATATAATTTACAGGATATTCATGGCTTTTGTGTATTATAAATGCATTCAAAACAGTACTTTGTACAGTCAATGTAAATCAGAATTCCCCTTGATAAAGGCCTTTTCGCCTAAATGTCAGGATGATTCTCATTCTCTGACAAGGGTATCTGCTCACTTGTTCTGCTTGATATTCGAATTCCAATTTGGTGGTATGTAAATGCAAAATATCTTTCTTCTACGTCCCTTCATGTCAGTACACATGGGGGATTGCCCCTCCCAGACCTGTAGGTAGGACCTATAACATAGCCAATCAAAATTAATCATGACTTATAAGACCACATGACCTCCTCCTCACCACAGTTATTTTTTGTCCTACTGTACAGGGAGGTAGGACACAGAGGGATGATTCCCAGGTAATGGAGAAGAATTTACCTGATGCCTCAAGACGCATGATCTGTAAATTATCGCTTATTGGGAAGAAGTGCAGGTGTGGGCATACCCATGGTCCTAGCCCTGTGCTAAAATAGCCCCCTGCTATATGCCCAGCAAGGCACAAGATTCAATCTAGTGCTTTTTGGGAACAGACACAGGTGTGGGCCTCCCACATTGTTACCTGTGAGCTTTTTGGACTCCCCTTTTCTTTTGAGTTATGTGAGGCTTTATACAAAACTTTACAGAACTTCTGCAAAAGGACCATGGGTATGCATGTGGGCTAGTAATAACAGCCTGAAGCTGATGAGTATGATTCTTCAGTATCCACTGTGTGTGTTTTAGGGCTCTTACAGACGAGCGTTTTTACCTGCGCTCCCCTGCGTTCCGTTTTTCTGCGTTCAGCCGCAGGGGAGCGCAGGAATAGACGCATTAAATTTTTCCCAATGGGGCTGTACTCACAGGCGCGTGTAGGCGCCGAACACAGGAAAAATGCAGCATGTTGCGTCTCAACCGCGCCTGTGTGAGTACAGCCACATTGGAAAAATGTAATGCATCTGTTCCTGCGCTCCCCTGCGGCTGAATGCAGAAAAACGGAACGCAGGGGAGCGCAGGTAAAAACGCTCGTCTGTAAGAGCCCTTAAAATGCTCAGTGCACTTGGAAGTCTGCATGCTAATTACCTAATTATGTCACTCAGCTGGAGTTTCCATCCAACTAATTAGTCACTATCTTCTGTGCTGACACAGAAGTTATATTGGCTCATGTTACTAAGACACCTCCAGGAATGGCTAGAGGTTGCACTGATCAAACAGTATGGCATCTCCTTCCTTTCTCGTGAGTCTGCTCTTAACAAGCAGTGTTCCACCTGACTGGATATTCCTGCTATCTGGTAAGGTGCCTGTGTTCCTCTGACTTTGTGTATTATCTGAAGTCTTATGTTGTGAGCTGGAGTCCTCTGTGCAAAATGCAGTATTGGCTCTTGTTACACAAAGAGTACTGGCTGGTGAATCCCTCTGCTGAAGCAGTGTGGTACCTGAATCCGTTGAGTTTGATTTCTCAGTATCCACTGTGTGTTTGAAACATTAATTTCACTGGGAAGTCTGCATGTTAATAAGCTTAATATGTCCCTCAGCTGAAAGCTATCAGGGCTTGGGCTGGAGTTTCTAATTAGTCACTATCTGGTAAGGTGCAGGTGTTCCTTTCTGCCCCTTTGCTATTGCTATTTAATATTTTAAGTTTATATGGGTGAACCAGTGGCCTGCTTCCTCTATAGTTATGCCCCTGAGTCTGCTCCTACGAAGCAGCCTGCCACCTAGGATCTGACTGGATTATTCCTACTGTCTAGCGCATATTTTCTGGTTCTGTGTTCCTCTGACTTCTTGTATTGATGTCAAGGTAGGGTTTTATGTCAGATAACCATATTGCAGGTATCTCTATAGTTGCTGAGAGAACCTTTTTAAGCAGAATATGGCTATTCTTAATCTGCAATGCTTGACTCTCAAGTAACATTCTCTGTAATTTAGTGGTTGGTTTTGTAGCTCTTGTTGTCAATCGCTTACCATGTCCTAGGACATGTTGTTCTTGTGCCTTTTATCTACCTTTTTTCAGGAGCTATACATTTTATCAGCTCCCCTGTTGGATGGATGTGATGCTGGCCTTGGTAGATCCCATGTGTACTGACAGGGAGGGACGTAGAACTAATGGAGAATTTTACTTATCTACTTGGCGTAAATTCCTTTTTTTTATATGTAATATAAATGCATACAAAACAGTACTTTGTACAGTCAGTGTAAATCAGACATTTAACATGTTAAAGAAAATAGAGAATTTTACTTACCTACTTTACGTAAATTCCTTTTCTTCTAATCCCGACATGTCAGTACAGGGTTTCCCATCCCAAGTTATTTTGGTTACTGTACTGCTATGGCAAAAGTATAACTGTGGTGAGGAGGAAGTCATGTGGTCTTATAGGTCATGATTCATTTTGATTGGCTATGTTATAGGTCCTACCTCCAGGTCTGGGAGGGTCCTATGTGTACTGACATGTCGGAACAAGAAGAAAAGGAATTTACGTAAAGTAGGTAAGTAAAATTCTCTATTTTCTTTAACATGTTAAATGTCTGATTTACACTGACTGTACAAAGTACTGTTTTGTATGCATTTATATTACATATAAAAAAAATATTTTTAAGAATACCACTGTGTGAAATAGTTAATGACTATTTTTTGAGTGTGCAAGCCCTATATATTTGTAAAAACTGTTGCGCATCAGAATAGTCACATGCATAAAATTGTTGTGCGTCAAAATTATTTTGCCCAAATGTGAACGCACACAAAAATGCGAGGTAACAGAGGGGAGGGGACAATTATAGAAGGAAGAGTGACTGAGGGCAGTAAACATGGACTAAGTGTAGGCTGAAGACACTTAACAGGTACCTGCCCAGAGCCCCATTATTTTTATGCCCTGGGCAGGTGTCTCTTCTGCCTACACTTAGTTCCAGCCCTGGCTTCTATGCTAAATACGCCCCATAGATACTAACTGAAACTATATACTAACTCGACAGTGGGCTATTCTGGATACCATTCAGCTAGTAAATAAAGGTGCAGATGATAAAGGGCAGACTTTTGTGTGAAAATGTGTGGGAAGATGGTTCAGGAATAATTTCCAGGAATAAATGTAATTAACTGAATTTGAGACAACTTGAGGGTTGTTTTTTCTTGTTAATTTGTGCGTGTTTATTTTTATATATTACATTTGCTTCTGCAAGTCTTCATTTCAGAGAGCCCTTCCAATTAAGTGTGGTTCAATAAAATGTATGGAGTTCTCACTGAGAGGGATAATTATACCAATTATACGTTATGTCCATAACTATGTTGATTTTCAAAATTAACCTAATTTACACAACAGTCACATACTCCATACCTGTAATGAAGAACTGGTAAGGTGGTGAACTCTCTACAGAAATTGGGCAGGCTGCTGCTTGCAAAAATGGGTTGGAATGAGATGTAAGGTCCTTGAGGAGACTGGGCAACTTCTACAACAATTGGAGTGAGCAGGAACTGGCACTAGTCGATAGAAATCTGGGCAACTGGCTTTCCCCATGTTACTGTCTAATTGAGGTCCTAATTCGAAGTTACAGCTAGTGGCAGAACTTTGGATGCTGTTGAACTTAAGAACATTAGGGAAACTGGATATCTGGTTGGCCTACTGTAACACCATACATGTCACCCCTGGGTTCACCACCACCTCATGAGCAATAGGTGTATCTTCTGGCTCAGAGATCTTGACCTAAGAGGTAATTTATAATTACTAGTGCATTTTTTGGCACATTTCACCCAATTTTCCCCCGCAATGTAGATTAATTTTAACATTATTACATTCAGTGCATTAAAATGTGTGCAACTGCTCCTGTATGTTTGGAGTCAGCATTGCACCATTTTCACTACTCAGCATCCAAATCCCCACTTCTTTTAGAATAACATGTGGTTAGGTTGACGATAGCTCCAGGGTTCCCATTAGACTGCATGTGTGCAATGACACTTGAAGTGTGAGAAGTGTGTGTGGTCCCATGTATCTTTAATGATTTACATCAATTCCCAAAAGAATTGAATCCATTTTAGCATGACCACCATTGAGGCTTCATTTATAAATGTAACTACTAGTTCTGGATAGAGAACCAGTGTCTCCAGAATCTATACCATTGCATCCTGGGGCCTGGGTGATGGTGAGAAATGCTAGTTGAAGGATAAGCTGCTTTTCCAGTGGGAGCCTAATCCTTACATGGTGGTTGAGCAGTCACATGAATGTGTTCCATTATACATGGTGGATGTGGAGAAAGACTGAGCTAAGAGCAGGCAGCTGCAATGGGAAAATATTTATACTTTATTTTTTTATTTTTTTTATGTCAAGCCTTCTCCTGATTAATTAATGAACTGCCGTTTTTTGGGGACAGTCCCGCTTTTTTTGACAGCTCAACCCGCAGTCCTGCGTTTGTACTGGAAAGTCCCAGCTTTCTCTGCACTGAACAGCCAAAAAAAGAAACAAAGGGGTATATTTATCAAAGAGTGAAGTTAAAGATCGCCATTCGCCACAGTCCCCTAGGGTGAAATTCTGCCACTCTCTATTCATTTCTATTGGATTTTAAAGAGTAAAAAGTAAAATTTCACCCATTGATAAAAACGGCTTTCAAAATCCTATAGAAATGAATGGAGAATGGCAGAATTTCGCTCTAGAGGACTGTGGCGATCTCTAAATTCATTCTTTAATAAATATTCCCCAAAGTTTCTAACTTAATAGGCTTTTGGTAGAGAGCCCAGCACCAGCTAACAGGTGCAAATAAGATACTTTGCGGCAAATTACCTAACCGGTGGAAATTTGCCAGCGATGGCTTTGCAGCCATCACAACACTTTGCCAGGCATAAATTCGCTAGGACAACGCTAATTCACTAAAGTGCAAAGTTGCTTCCAAGGTGCCGAACGAATCAAAGTGAAGATGCACTATCGTTGCCTAATTTGCATATGGCGGGAAATGATAAAGTTACATGGATGTATATGTTGTAGCAAATACATTACATTACACAAGTTCAGGGAACCTTAATAAGGAAAATAGAGTTGTTATAATGCCCTACACATGAGCCCACTGTAGTTAATGTTCCATATGTTAGAAAATGGAGGGGGGAACCTGGTTACCCCAAAATCTTTTTACAGACCTTTGCAGGCTATCACTCTGAAAAAAGGAAAAGACACCAGCGTGTTTTGGGACTTAAAAATTGAGGAAGTCCTATCCACTCCATTGCACTTCACCTGGTCTGAGCTGGCGAAGGCAAGTCTGGCGAAAGAGGTAACGTTCAGTAAAATCCAAATCTTAATGAATTTGCGGAGTTATGTCCATTCGCCAGAGTGAAAATTCGCCTGGCGATAGAGTGCGAATGATTGCTAGCGTCTATCTGTTCGCTAGCTAAGTTACGCCTGCACCCGTTAGTAAATCGGCGAAGTGCCTGAATGATGTCACTTCGCCCTTTAGCAAACCTGCATCTAGATAATGATTTTGAGAGTTTGCAGCCCAGTTTTCCAATTTCTGAATCACTCTTCAGTGGCAATAGAATCCCCAAACTGGGACTGAAAATGGACAAAGCTGAGGTTTTTCAACAGGTCACTTGGGGTGTCCAGCTTTGGTCACAGATTGAGTAAAGCTATGAGGCCAAGTTTATACAAGTAAACTTAAATAGTAAATTGATATTTAATGTGTTAGGATAGTGGGTGGGTGTTAGTGGGTGTGCCATATCATCTATAGAATATTTCTTCTACCTCCCTACATAAAAAAAAGTTATTAGAGGGTTTGTTTTCTGCATTCCATTACCTGAAATCCACAGATTTAGCGTGGGGCAGATATGTAAACTTTATTTGACATTCAAGAGGTGATAATAAGCTATAAGCTTTCCACTCTGGCTTGAACTATGGCTTATACATAATAAATAAAGAGGAGATGACTATATAGAGCGGACTAACTTGGGGAGAGAGGAAGACATTACTCACCCTTCATAAACTTGGAGTTCTTTTCATTCAATGCCTCTCAAAACTATGGACCAAATGCATTTTACTAGACATTTTTATTAGCATTGCTTGAAGGTTTATCATTCCTTTATACAACCAAGGCTATCCAATCTTATGTTAAAACTTTTAAGAGCAAGTTCAAGTTAAGAAATTAAATTATATTTGATAAATGTATAGTTGTAACATTGCCTGCTTTATTTCTGTTGGGGGGGGGGGGTAGGTTTAAAATGTATTAACATGAAATGCAGAAGATTGAAAATGCACCCTCTCTCATGTTTCCAGGGAGGGCTGTAGGAGTTGTAGTTAAACAAAAGCCATAGTACTGAAAATTAACTAAAACATAAATACCATGGCCTCCAGAATTTTAAAGTGAGAACTAGTGATGTTCAGTAATGAGAATCACTAATCTAGCCCCCATTAGTATACTATTAGTATATTGGCTAATTAGATATACTATATCTATATAGAAACAATTAAAAATCTCTACCACAGACCACCACTCTAGGGCCAATTTATGAAGTGCTGGGTGCAAGATCAGGAGTGGTAAGGTACAAAAAATCCTGGCTCTTACAGCTCCATGCACTTAACTTTTGAGACTAGCCCTTCTGGGGTTGCATTTACACTCTTGGTGCTGGATTGTAAATAAAAAATAAATAAACCCTGCACTGCATTAAAAAAAAACAAAAAAACTAAATGATGTGTACTGAGTGAGGCTCCAATGAGTTGCACCCTTAGAGAATAGCAAGGTTCACAGTGTGTTTTACATGAAGCTGCTGATGCATTGGGCAAACTTATTGTGCAAAAGTTCATTTAATATGGGCAACAAGTAGTGCAAAGTGTCCAAACCAGGGCTGGGCCAGGCTGGCTGGAACTCTAGGCAACCCGTCCAGCCATGTTGCTCCCCAGCACATGCACTAAATCGTACACACACATACACACATCCATGTGTCTAGACACTGGAGAGCGGAACTCTCTTAGACTAGAAGTAGGCATCAGGAAACGTATGTGCCTGGTGCCCCCAAGCATTGAGCCTAGGCACGTGCCTAGTTCCTGGTCTACACTTATGTACATAACCACAACCACTACATACCAATACAAATCCTTTTTGCTCTAGAATTAATGCAGGTCTCATGTTTACTGATAGGTAATGCACTGATTTTGTCTTCAGTCAAAACATTTTTGACTCGATAATCTGCTATAAATATCATGGCATTTTATTTGGGCCACTACATGACAACACTAATAAATTGTTTATCAAGTGAAGTTTAACAATTATGGGTCATTTTCATATTAATCATTAGCAATGAATTTAGCTATAATACATTTAGAAATCATTTTTCTGGGGCACGTCATTATTGTTTTCTATTGCACTTTATTAAAGAGGCAGCTATGTCTTTTTCTGCAACCATTTAGCAAAATGTTTGATTTTTCTGACAAATATGGTTTTTATTTTAACAATAAATTTAAAGGATTATCTTAGAATATTAGCTCTGGTGAGCAGGGCCCTCACCCTACTGTCTCCTTACAATATCCAAATTAAACTGTAAATCACTTTTTGTATATGTTAACCATTTGGTCTTATCTTTGTATCCCTTTACTCTGTTAAGCTCTGTGTGAAACAATGAAGCTATACAAATACTAATACTAATAATAATAGAGGACAAGGAAAGCCTTATTCATTAGGGGCTGCCGATATGTCCTATAACACACAGAATAGGAAAACGAAAGTAAAAAGATCAGCAATTCCAAAAGAACACTAACAAATTAGGTTAATAAAAAGCCAAAAAAATCAACTTACATATTTGTATCACGCTGTTAATGACTAAAGAGAAAAAAACAATGTGTTATTTTGAATAATGTGCCCAATAAT
Organism: Xenopus laevis; assembly: GCF_017654675.1. Classification (NCBI taxonomy): domain Eukaryota; kingdom Metazoa; phylum Chordata; class Amphibia; order Anura; family Pipidae; genus Xenopus; species Xenopus laevis. The sequence goes on along the minus strand of NC_054372.1, from coordinate 147,871,829 downwards.
ATACAACAGTGGTACAGAAAACTAAAATGCACCTTTCTGTGGCTAATTAAAAAGAGTGCAAGCTCTACAGGCAATGTGTATTTATTCTATTGGCTTTGGTAACCTGCGTATTTGCCTGGTCTGCAGTGAAATGGGATAGATTATCGTAGTGGAAAATGATGGAATGAAGCTGAACTGCAAGGCACACTATTGAGTTATCTAGCAGTTCTATACAGGATGCTTTTCAATAGATTTCACAGCAGTGAGGAGCAAAGCTTTTCCTGTGATCACTGAACTGTTTGAATGAATTCATCCCCAAGTATATGCCTGCTGACGATCTCAGGGTAGGCGTGCTATCTGCCAGCTCTGAGATTCTATTTGTTTACAGGTCTGTCCATTAAGTAAGCCCCCGCCTCACATTCTTTTTTATGATGAAAGAGGGAGAGTTGTAGGGTTTGGAAGGGATAGATGAGGAGCAGGCAGGGGAGGAATGTGGTGCAGGGGCCACCAGCGTAGGAACAAAACAACTTCACTCTTCTTGTCCCTTTCCAGCTGAGCTCTGTACAAGCCTTTATCCTGCAGGAAAGTTGAGTGATGTGGAGCACCAGGGAGATCTCAGCCACTGACTGCTTTCACTGTGTGCTTCTGTAATGCTGGGGGACAGCAGGACTCGTGCTTGGAAGTAAGAACACTTGCGGATGAGAAATACAAGGGGGAAAGGAGAGGGAGCAGCTCTCAGCCCTTTACAGATTCCCTGTGTGACTGTGCTCTGGAGTGAACCCAAAAGTCAGCAATCACTAGCAGTCTGCACATACCAATGCCTGGGCACTGAACTCTCCAGCGTGCGTCTGCTGGATGCCAAGAGTGTCCCTTTATGCCTCTAGCAGCCACGTCGCCCATGTGAAGGAGTGCACACAGAAATGGGCACTTCAGGACACTGGAAATGGACATCTTATCTATATGTCTCTTGGGTTGTGTGTCTACTGCTCAGCATGTTGTTTTGCAAAGGTAAGTCAAAGGCAAACTATAAACTATCACCATCGTTTTGCAACTTACGGTATATTTTTTAGAAAGGCAAAGAAATAGAAGTTTTGCTGAAAATGTCCTGCTAATGTATAAGCCCCCCCCCCCCGCACACATCCATCATTCATTAGCAGTGGGCTTGGCTGCTTTATGGGAGTCTTGTTGTGCCTGATTGCACAAATAGTGGATTACATGTAACTGAAACCATGTGCTGTGCCCAATGGACTCGATAGGTACCTGCATTGTCCACCATCTCTTTAAGCCAACACACTGCAAAGGCATTAGTCCTTGTTGCAATTCCAAATTATAGGGCTTTCATTTAAATGGTTAACTTTGATCTTGCCAAAGGGGGTCATTTCATCCACAATTCCCTCTGCTGCTTCACAGTTCCTTCACTTATTAACTCCATTGCTGCCAGAGAGCTTATTTCATTAATTCACCCCTTTTCTGTTTGATGTCTCTTGATTTTATAAAAGCTCCGGCGCCCAGCAATTTTTTATTCATTAACCCCTCTGCTGCCATAAAGGATCACTGTATTCTGGCATTCAGTTCCTTACTAGGTTCACTGAGAAAATAGTATATAATAGACTGATTGGTCAGTGTGCCGTGGGTTCTTGGCAGTGCCAGTGTAGAACACCAAGAAAATTGCAGGTACTATATAGTGGGTACCCTTGAGTTGTAACTGAGAGGGCATTTGTGCACCTGCCAAGTCTCCTGAATGTTCAGTTTAATGATGTAGTTGTAATTTATTTATTAAGCCGTTGGAAAAGCTGAACCTCATTATAGGTAGTGCGCAAGACAAGTGTTTATTAATGTTTCAGTGTGTGTTTGGCACCGCTCTTGTTGGCAAGCTTCGATGGGTTTCAGTGACCTCAGGGGATAACAGATAAGAGGCTGCTTATTGTTGCATATTTGTAAGTCTCCTGCCAGCCTTTTCCCATGGTACTTGGAGATACTCTCATTACATGCTGATTTCTGCTAGACACTTGAAGATGCAATTCCTACATGCCAATGTAGGACCAAGGCAACCAGTTGGCACATTAAAAGCCAGAATGAATGAGTTGCAAAACTGCCTAATCGTAAAAAGTCTCAAGAAACTAAAGCCAAGGAGAGTTAATTCACTTTGGTAATCCATTCCATGTCAGAGGGGCATTTATGGTGTACACATTTAATGTTGATTTGCTGACATAAGGGATGAAAGCATGATGGAATTTGTAGTCAATAGTGATGGGCGAACTGGTCTCGCTTCGCCAAAAAATTTGCGAAGTTTGCCGCAAATTTGCGCCTGCCGAATTTATTTGCTCATCACTAGTAGTCAATGAATTGAAATAGAAAATGTCTTTACAAGTATAATAAAGAAACAAAAAATCTAATGAAAAATTAGTTGAATCTGCCTGTAATATTTGAAATGTGAGTAATGACATTTTAGAATACAAAAAAAATAAGCTACATATATAAGACACTTGTCAGTTAAAGAAAGTCACTGAAAGTCATATTGCCCAGGGCATATAACATATGTGAAGTTCCCCAAAAAAAAAGCCACAACATCACCCAGAAAGATGTTTTTATTTTAAGCCAACATTAGATTCTTGGCCAATGGTATTAGATTGAACAGCAGTTAACTGGCGTATGAAGTTTTTCCAGTTTAATTAACCCCCATCCCTTGATATAAACAAATGCATATACATACAAACGAACCAGAAATGATATTAGGTTCCTTTGTACTTCATAAAAATTCTTTCTCCTTTTTGTATACTCAATATTACTTTAAATTTTTATCGCCTGGTCAAACCTCACGAGACCGATACAATACTGGTGCTTAAGAGCACTGCAAGGCTCAGCGCAGAAGAATGCTTTAGAACAAGATTCCCTTCATGCCTTTAATACATTATTTGAGAAGATTCCCTGAGAAACAATTCTTCATTGTGAGTCCACATTGCTGTGCAGGAATTAAGATCAGCTTGAGCTCAGCTATGCCGTTTGGAAGCCAGCGATTGTGTCACAATTCACCAACAACAGCTGCTGGGAAGCTCCTGAGATAAAAGAGTAAAATATTAATTTCCTGCAGTGAGCTGGGAATTCTGTGTGAATCAGGCGCTATGGATTTTATACCACATGCGTCGTTCTGAAAGGCTGTGCAAACTTATCACAGTGTCAGCGGGCTTGAATTCCAAGAGAGCTTTAATTGAGTGATTCTGACCCCCTCAGTTGGCTCACAATCCCTCCCTGGCTTTTGTCTGTTGAACTGTAGGATTAAAGGTTTCTGAAGGATGAGATTCTCCCAAGCAATAACCCTAGCAGAATTCCAGCCAACATTTTTTCCCCTTTCATTACCAAAGGCTGGAGATGCCCATTATCAGTGAAAACAGAAAAAGTGTTGCATCTTTTTTAATTGCAACAGTCAAATTCACATTATTATTTTCCAAAAGACCCAAAGATCATTGGGGGTGGTGGGATTTATAGTCCAACAAGTGCAGGTGGGACGATTTTATCGCATCTCAGTAATGCCGAGGCACTGCATTAACTGCCCAAGCAGCCCAGTGACAAGTAGTGCCAGCAATGGATTAAAAAATAGAATAACTCTGTGGCCACATCAGACACATGTGGTTGCAGCACTTGAGAAACATGGCTCTACACGATGCATGTGTGTTATTTACTGAATATGTCAAAAAGTTATTTTTATTTTTAGCTCTTTAAATTAACACATTTATCAGCTTGCAATCTGATGCAACAATGTTCCAAGTCCCTTTCACCACAGAGTTTCTTAAGGTACTTTGCACAACGGCAATAGAGTTGAGTGTTCTGTCTTCTGCCTAGTGTTGCTTTCCAATGTAGCCTGTACAAATAGCTCAAACTTGGGCCCCCTTTGCCATATAACCCCTACATAAAAAGGGTTTTACATACTCCAGAAAAGAGCACCTCCTGCGCTGTTCTTGTTCCTTACCCCAATAAACCCTTGCAAACAATAGAAGGCTTTCATATATGATGACATAAGGAAGTGAGGTCATGGTAAGAAAATATCTATGTGTTACCAACAAACCTACAGTTAAAGCCATACTTAAAATGATAACTAATCTTGCTAAACAAAGATCCTGTAAAAATTGACCAAAAGACTATTGATGGGTGAATCGTTTGAAAAAATCGGAAAGTTCACTTAAAAATTCAACAATTCAACAATTCAATTCAGCAATTCAAACGTTTTCTCTTAGAAATCGAGCAATTCGAATGTGATTACTAAAACCGAGCAATTTGAATGTTTTCACTAAAAAATCAAGCAATTCGAACAGTTTCACGAAAAAATCGTTTAAATCGGAAATTGACACCTGCAAATTTTCACCGGCAAATTTTCGCGAATCGCGGCAAAACATCAAAATTCGCCCCAAATTTGTGCCAGGCAAATTTACTACAAAAGACCTGTAAAAAGTATAGGTGCACTTTTGGCATAGGAGCTTGCCGCCTCTTTTCATACAAGTAGCAACACATATGCCCTAGAGCTGATAGTCCCCCACTGGTAAAAAGATGTAAAGACTAGGTGATTGGTATCCATGGCTCCTAAATTTTCTTTTTAGGCTTCTAATTTTCTTTTTGGACTTTATTATTTCTTTAAACCATACACAAGGAGTACCCCCTGTCCCCTGCAGATATATCTTTCAAATTCCTTATTTATATTAACATACATTCACCCATGCCTAGCCAAGACATTTTTCACTTTCTCAAGAGTGTGAAATGGGGGCACATTACAAAAAAAACACAAATGAATGAAGATGACACTTTTCATTATAATTATAATAAAGGGGACATGAAAAAATTTTCTTCATTTTCCATATTGTTAGATCACCAAATCATAGCTACAGTAATATGCCTGCCAGTAAGAACGAATCAAGAGATGATGAATATCTTGCCTGCCTAGCGGGCATCTGAAAAGCCTTTTTATTCACTTGTAGCTTAAAGTATTGCTTATAGGAAGCTTTCATCAATTTCTTATTCATTTGTCTAGTAGCAGTACTTGGATTTATTGACATGAGCTGCCCTCTTCCAGCTAATATTCAAGTGTGTTTAGAAATGCGAGAGCTACTTTTCACTTCTATCTTGAAGGAAACCCTTAATTGGACAAGTGAAGCCTCCAGGATTGGCACTCTCGCTGCTGTCCATTCATTTAAATCACTGCCATTGTCACTCCCACAAGTTATTGCAGATTTAGAAGTATGATTAGTTTGCTTGTTCTTCCAGTAATAAAGCATTTACATTTATATAAATAATTATTTATTCTGCTCTTCTTCTTCTTGTTTTCTATCTTTGCAAAATTTTGATCACGTGCTTGTTCTTTTAACGTTTATGTTGCTGATATTTTCAACTAAAGTGTTTTAAGTTATCTGGCTAAGGCATTTGCTATTAATATCACCAGGTGCAGCCATGAGAAATGCACTAACATTTTAACTGTAAAGAAAAAGACAAATGTGGCAGAAATCGGAATGGTCTGTAGGACACTTGGGGGAAAACACAAAGCCATCAAATTCTGGACTCGGTGACCTTGTCCCAGAGTCAGCTGAAACAGCCACTTCCAGGTTGTTCTGCAGTGTGGAAACTCTTGGAAGTAGCAAAGTCAGGCCTTTTGCTGTGTATTTGAATTGGAGGAAATCAGCAGCAGTTACCCTCCACCTGACATCTCAAGTCAACAGCACTTAATGTTACAGAATTACAGCAGTTTTTTCTGAGTCTGGCAAACACACCCACAAGTATTGAAACCTGCCACTCGCAACTAATGGTTCTGTGAATCTTTCATAATTCAAACCTTCAAGCTGCAATGGAAATAGCATGAAACCTGTGATATGTGTCTGCATGTGACTCTCTCCATTCAAATTAATTCAGATAAGCTTTATTGGCCTATGAGAAATATGCTGTTGTTAGTGGTTTATTTATGACAAAGGGATGATTTATACTCTAAGACTTAGTATAAAGGACATCTAAGTATCTAGGCATTCATGACCTGTTCATTGGCCCTCATGTGGGCTATTAGCCATGTTAGAGAAAGATCCCTAATCTGATAAACCCTAGGCCTGTAAGCCTTGAGAACAGTAGAACCTGTGCTCACACTGACAACTACAATGACCTTTCCCAAAGCATTCACTATTGTCCTTTTGTTTAGTGGAAATCTATGATAAAAGCAGTACACCTCTTCTTCATAGATCTCTTTTTAAAGAGACAGTACTTCGACTATCGAATGGTTGAATAGTCAAACAATTTTTAGTTCGAATCGTTAGATTCAAAGTCGTAGTCGAATGTCGAAGTAGCCAATTCGATGGTCGAAGTAGCCAAAAAAATACTTCGAAATTCGAAATATTTTTCCTTCTAATCCTTCACTCGATCTAAGTAAATGTGCCCCTCTATGTTCTGCTGCACTGTGAGAGGAGAAGCGGCCTTTAAAGCTGCACCCTTGTGACCCGCTCGTTCCCCTACCTTTAGGCAACAATTAGAGTGGGGGAATGAGTGGTCCTTGGGGTGCAATCGACCAGGGGCCCCTAGGCTGCAGAAGGCATGTGGAAACTATGGGACAAATTCACTAAAGGGTGAATCTTCACCACTCTCCGCACCACCACCGCAACAGGCGCAAATTCGTTACCACTACGCTAATTCACTAAAATGCGAAGTTGCGTCTCTGCGGCTGAATGCTGTTTTAGTTTCACTAGCGTTAATTCGTCAGCGTGAGCATTTCAAAGTGAATGTTCACTAACGTTCATTTCTGCCTAGTGAACCTTTTTTTGTACACTTTTTCAATAGGGCGGGTACGTATAGGTCTTATATATGTCTTTATTAGAGATGTTGGTGCAAATGCTTGAAGTGGCCACTTATTATTACACATGTCAGAGGAAGCAAAATAAAGACAAAAGAGATCCTCTAATGCCCTAGACAGAGTAACGATCGTTCACCTGAGCAACAATTTGCCTTGCTATAGGGTGCGAAACGTCATTAGCGATGAACTTTTTCGCAAGCAAATTGTCCTTGACGCCTGTTATTAAATTGGTGATGTCCCTGTGGATGGTATGTCTGTTGAAATTTCACTTGCAACGGCCACTTCGCCCTTTAGTAAATATGCCCCTTTTACTCTCAAAGAGAGCAGCTGAGCCATAATCCTGGCATTGGCTGTTTAAAACTGCAAATATCTCAGAATCCTCTAAAAATAGAACATTCATGCAAAATGCATGAAAAGAAGTGCTTTGAGTAACTGTACAGCAATTTATTTTTTTGGATTTAAGTCACTTAAGAGGGCCATATTAAAGTTTCTGCTGGTGCACACACTTGGGTCAGGAGATCAAAGCTTGGAAACATGGCAGGGAACACTTTTGATCAATGATTGGCTGACCTGTAAAGGGAGAATTGCAAGTTTTTGTTGTTTGCCATCCAACCTGGAAATTGCATGGGCAGCTAAAACCTGAAAATCATCTCATGTGCTATGTGAGCTTATAAAGGTATTAGTCACATATTGTGAACACATGGGAATGTGGCATTTAACTTTTGGTCATGAAAGGGTTAATATCCACCTCACAGCCAGTGTTCTAGACCAGTGAATGTTTCTCTGCTTATTCCTTCCACTAACAAGCTGAAACTGTATCCCCAGTAATTGTTCTCCAATGGCTAAATCTAATATCCTTATGTTTATTCCAAGGTAAAATAGTATTGGTGTTGAACGCTCACAGAAATTAAGCTTGAGACTTCACTGCCTTGAATTAAACACCAACCCCCCCCCCCACACACACACACACACACACTCTTAAATTCATCCCTCTGCTTTATCTGTAAACATTGGCTCCACTGCAAAAATTTTGTTTTGGAATCACGTTCGCATTATACAAATTTAACAGCCTAAATAAACAACCACTGTGCTAGAGATAATATGATATCGACTTCTTGGGCTCTGTTAATTTCCATTGATCAGCACAGCATGGAAAATTCATGCAGGATCTTTTAGACCCCCTACTGACAGCAGTAAGAGTGCTGGTGAGTAACAGAAGTTTGTTAACGCAAAAGCCAGGGATTCTCATTGGGACTCGATTTATCTAAATTCCTGGTCAGATTATTGTACTTACGATTTTGGAATACTCCTAAATAATTTAAGGTTGCCAGTGGAGCTTTGTAAGCTTTTAGATGTTTCCCTTGAATAACAAATATTTGACTTTCTTCTCCTGTGTTTTATTTGCTTCTTCCTCCTAATCCTGTTGTGATAAGACATAAGATCTTCTCTAGCTGATCACTCTCATTTCCACAGTCCACCAGTCAGGATGGAACCTGTGTTTAGGAACAAGCCGGTGCATAGACAATTCTTTTTGATTTTTTTGTCAGTGTTGTAGAGGATTTTAATTGGAATGTTGGAGGTGAATTCACAGTGCTTAAAAAATACATTTGCTTGCAGAAATATCTATGCCTTGAATTACAACTGTCTTTTTGGTGGTACATATATGACAAACTGCCCTGGGTCGTGCATATATCGGGCCCTTGTAGAACAGCATTAGCAAATAGGTTGCCACCTTCTGTCCCGTGGAACTCTAGGCAGGGGGACGGGGCCGTAGCGTAATGGCTGTGGGTCTGTGACATGGTGGGGGTGAGTCATGCCGTCCAGGGCGGAACTATAACGTGACAATCGGTGATTGGCTGATTGCCACGTCAAGCATAGAAAATCCTGCCCAGTTTTCCTAATTTGGAACACCAGGCAGGCAGGTTTGACAAGGACAGCCCTTCAAAAAAAACAGGCTGTCCAGGTCAAAACGGGACAGGTAGCGACCCTATTAGTAAATAAAAAAAAGCAGATAAAAAAGGGCAAAATAGTCACAGTAGGGAAAGATGGCATTATCGTATATGGCTCACTTGCAACGATAGAGCAACATACAAAACACCAGCTCCAACCACCATTTTCCCCTAACAGTAGGCACCCTTAATGGAATCCTGAGAGGATCCAGCCAGGTAGACCCATGCCCAACATGGACCTGTTGATCCGCAACCCACCCACATCCATCGCCCCACTATGCCCCCCTACTCAGACCCGCTATCCAACCCAGATCACTAAAAGGTTAACTTTCCTTCTGACCCTGGACTAATGAAACTGACATCACTGTGGATCAGAAGCAGCATCACTTCAAAGGTGAAACAATCTGGTAAGTGGAAAAAGTAGCCTTATCACCAAGGGAGATTAGGTGGGGTCCCTTCCTCACTATAGCTTGGTACCCAGAAAGGCTACCTGCAGTCTGCACGCACATTAAGGGAATCTGTCTGAACACTACAGTTTTGCATGTACTCAGCACCTGATGCATGTCTTTAACCCAGCAAAGCAGTGTGCCACAACTTGCAAGTGATTGCAAATTTGCATCTTTGTATATTAGCAAATCACATACAAGTTGCAGCATCGGTTTTCCAATTACTGTGCATTACTGAACCAAAAATGTTGTGTAATTTAGTAAAACATATACAAGACCTGTGACCGGCAGATGTGCCTACTCATACCCATACCCACATCTGCAGGTCCTTTCTCCTTTCTCCTTTTCTGTCACCGAATCTTGTGCTTTGCACCTTGTACTTTGCATGCAGGTCTTCAAATTGGCACTAGCAGAAAGTTGCAAGGACCATGCATAAGTGCAGGTACCCCTAAATAGTATTCAAGAGGGGATAAACGCAAGTAGCAGCTGCAAAGTTCCCTGTTTTTTGCATTCTGGTTCCTGTCTTCCATGTTTCTCTCTGAGAGACAATTCTTTGAACTCCTGTAGCCCAATAGTTGAACTTCTTTACACAGCATTTGTTGCATTTGGCTTGTGACACCCATTATTCCAGGTTTGTTCTTATGAGTTCAATAAGACCTTGTCAAACAGACTCTATTGAAACACTGCTCTACAGTGGGCTATTTGTCATACTATGATAAAATACCAGCTAGTCATGGAGAAGTCTCTATTTTCTTGAATGCAGTTTTTTTTGTAAGGTTATCATTTGCATCATCTTAAAATAGCATGCAATAAAAAAATAAAATAAATAGAATACAACAGAATTTAATCATCTTGACTATTAAATGTAAATATAAATTTTCAAAAAGTTTTTTTTTTTATAGCGACAACTCAACTGGATATAAAGATAAGTCCAGGGTTTGAAGTGTACATTTGTTCCCTAAAATATGAGCCATAAGACATATATATATATTTGCAAATGAGAAGTGGAGATAACAAATGCTTGTGTTTGGGGACCTTGTAGTCAGCCCCATAGAGGGTTAATATAAAAGGATTCACACATATTGCGAAGAGCCCAGTTTCCTTGCAAGTGAAATGCAGCAACACTGGGAATAATTGGAAAGGATTCACTACTGAGCAGAATATAGGTCATTGCTTGCATGTCAGCACATAACAGAACAAGGTGTGAACAGCGCAAGTGGAAATGCACAGGTTTATTATCTCCTGCGCTATTTCCAAAAAGAGTGGCAAGGCCAACGGTATGATAAAACACTGGCATCCTTTTCAAGACTTGAAATTGCTCCAGTTTTTTCTATATGAGGGATAATAAGGTGGAAAAAGGGGAAAGATTCACAACTGCCATATGTTGCTTTGCTAATTACATTAACATTAACGTTTTTTAATTCAAATGCCACAGCATTGGCTAGGATAATAAAAGAAAGTGTAGACTGTATCATGCATCTTTATGATTCTGCTATTCTGGTACAAGATCTTTTACAAGACTAGAGATCTTTAAAGAGCTCATTGCTTATCATTATACAGAATATGGATGTATTGTATGTATGGAACTTCACTAAATGCCTTGTTCTAAACAGAGCAAGAGGTGCCTACAGAAGCAGAACACAAATTACATTAAGAAAGCAGCATTTATCACCTTCTTGTAAACTGAATATTGGCAAAGAATCTCCTGCCTACCAAGAGCATCTAATCAATTTGAAAGAAAAACAAACAATGGTGGAATACACTGTACGTTAATGACCTCTCAATGTGGCATTGAAGAATCACAATAACTTTTGAACATTTTCTGGGTCTAAAAAATCTCTGTATCACGCATACAGTATGTGCCCATAATTGATATCTTTGGAACCAACATTTTTTGGCTAAATAATAAAGAGAGATGCATTGGGAATCTGCTAGACTGTAAGGGGCAAATTCGCTAAAGCGTGAAGCTGCTAACGCTAGCGCTAATTCACCAGCGTGACGTCATTTTGTTACTTTGCCGATTTACTAACGGGTGCTGGCGTAAATTCGCTAGTGAAGTGGACCTACTCTAGCGCTACTTCGCCTCCTTACATCAGGCAAAGTTGCGCTATGGTGAAGGGACGTAATTACGTTAATGCACTAACTTGCGTATTTTACTGAACGTTACCTCTTGTGCCAGACTTGCCTTCGCCACCTCAGACCAGGCAAAGTGCAATAGAGTAGATAGGACTTGTTTCAAAAAAAGTTTAAATTTTTTTGAAAGTCCCAAAAAACAATGGCGTTTTTTACTTTTTTAAGGGTGATAGGCTGAAAAAGATCGTAAATTGTTTTGGAGGTACCCTCCTTCCCCCTACATTTCCAAACATATGGCACCTAAACTATATAGTGGGCACATTTATAGGGCAAAATAACAACTTTATTTTATTTTATGAAGCTTTCCCAGGCTTGTGTAGTGTAATGTATTTGCTGCTACATATACGTCCATTGTACTTTAATTTGGCGCTGTATGCAAATCAGGCATCGCTAGCGTAACTTCGCTTTGCTTGACGAACTTCGCCACCTTTCGCCTCCCTGAGCGCAACTTCGGATTTTAGTGAATTAGTGGCGCACTGGTGAAACTTTGCCTGCCGAAGTGCGGCGAAGGCGTCTCTAGTGCATTTTCGGCACTTAGTGAGTTTGCCCCTAAGACTTTTTTTTAATGTACATTATTTAGAATAAGGTGTCCCTGCCAATTATTGGAATGAGGGTGGATTTGCAGTGGTTGTCCAACAGTGTGGTAGATAGTGGCATAACTTGATGTTACCAGGTCCCACAGCAAATTTAAATTAGGGCCTTAAAGGAGAAGGAAAGCTACCAAGGCAGTTTATTAGCAAAAGATTAACCACAATAGTAAAAGCTAGTACGCTATATTTATTCTGTAGGATGCTTTACAATACCTGAGTAAACAGCTCTAGAAGCTCTCTCTGTTTGTTTAGGATAGTAGCTTGAGTCGTTCATAGCCTGGGCTCAGCTTACAGCAAGGAGGGAGGAAAGAGAAGGGAGGGACAGAAAGGAGCAAACTGAGCATGCTCAAGCCCAAGCCCTGGAGGATTAAGCTGAAAGAAAGAAATCTGATACAGAAGCCCATGTGTACACAATAGAAGGAAAGAAATGCAGTGTTTCTTTTGACAGAGGACTAAGAGCAGCACTACTTTGAGGGTTTACTGATGTATTTATATAGACCTTTCTGATAATACTTACTTAGTTTTAACCTTTCCTTCTCCTTTAAAACATTGGTAAGTTGAGATATTTTACCAAGACACATTGAAAATAATTAATTAGGGCATCACTGGGCCCTCTACACGCCTGTCCCCCCTGCAACTGCTCTATAGTTAACCCTCTGGCGGTAGGTGTGACATCCCAGTGCTGGGTGTTGTGGAACAGGAAGAATGCACACAAAGATGCCAGACTGCAGGGTAGAAGTCAGCTTTATTCCTGGCTGCTCACTCCACACTGTTTGCTCCTCCCCCTTCACTTCCCCTTCCTGTGCCCATAACCTTTCTCATTACTCCACCCAGTGCTAAGCTGCTAATGCATATTAAACTGAACATCTTAAGGGAGCCATTAGAGACAAGTGTCGAAACCTGACAGTGCTGTGTGAGAGTTCCATTGAGCCCTGTATATCAGTCCAACTTAGAAGCAAGGGCTTCATGATTATGCCAGCCTACTTATTTAGGTTACTACTACTACTTAGAAACGTTGGTCTAATTAATGCAAATGATAAGGGTTGCAACTGGTGGGGGGGCTATAGCTTTAAGCAGTGAGATTTTGGGTAACTGCTTACTTTTTGAAAAAGGTAACAATGGGGGGAGGTATTAATTTGTTGTAGTTTGGTGGCCTTGGGGACAAGGAGTGCATTACTTCTAGTTAGTATAGTTAGGAATTGGGTAGGTGGTTAGGTTACTGTTGGTCAAGTTACTCATTTAAACTGGCCAAGTCACAACATATTGGTGTGATGTCAATCCAAGAATGGCTTGTTCCCTGTGGGAAATGGACACGTCCTTTGTTTAACATGTAAGGTGTCTCAAATCAACAGTGTTCGGCATGTTCACTCATACAAAGCCCATGGCTAGTGTTCATAACTTTGTTGGAATGGCAGGCTGACTTAATTATAAACATTGTTTATTATAAATGCCATGTTTATTTGTTACTGTACAATGTTTTTACAAGCATACATAATACTGTATTTTGTTATTGTTATATGTCTAGTGATGGGAGAATATATCCTGCTTTGCTTCACAGAAAAATTAGCAAATTTCCCGCAAAATTTGCGAGATGATGCCCGACAACTGTTATATGCCTGCCTATTTTATCCAAATGCATTAAAGTCAATGGGTGACAATTTTTATGTGTGCGTCTATTCTGACGCGCGGCCATAAAGTAGTAAAAATGCCCACTACCCTAGGAACCTGTAGCAGTCCAGTCCTGGTAATTCCCTGCCAGGAAAGTTCCGCACTACTCCATTTTGGCAGCCCAAGAGTCTCAATCCCTTGTCCCCAAAAAAGTACCCGTCCTAGGTAGCGCTACCTGCCCACATACTTTCCCGCTGGAAAGTGCTTGCTCCCACGTGGCAGGCACACAAACAGCCTGTTTCTCCAAACAGGAAATCGCTGGATCCTCATCCTTTCCTATTCCTTCCTACAGATGGGTAGTCTCACACAGAGCTGACAGGCATCCACAGCGATGAAATCTTTATAGGCTCCAGACTCTCCCAGTCGAGCACATCACTTGCTTGATCCATTGGCTGAACTGTATCTCCCAGTACTGTCTATAGCACGAGCCTTTAAAGTCCAGTGTCTTGCATCAATCTTCCAGAACATCAGGGTCCAGTTATCCCTGAGCCCACACAGGGCATAGCAGCCATAGGGTGTGTCTCCATAGCCTGAGGTCTGCCACTGCAGCACCCCAGTCGACGATCACTCCATCCTGCATCCAAATCAAAATCACATCAAAATGGATGTGTGAGCAAATGGCAATCTCCTGTTATATTGGTGCACAGTGACACCTTATGGCTTCCTTTGGGATCAGCCATGCTGCACCAAGCTCTGCCCTTGGAAACTCTAGGAAACCTCACTCTCAGCCATGAGGGGAAATTATCCCTTTGGGTCCCTAAATATATATATATATATATATATATATATATATATATATATATATATATATATATATATATATATATATATATATATATATATATATATATATATCCTTCAAAATCGACCAGCACACCAGGTTTTCAAGTGTTCAAATTTCCTTTATTTCCATAACACTCGCGCATCCACGAGTGTTATGGAAATAAAGGAAATTTGAACACTGGAAAAATTAAAATTCCATGTTTATTAATTTACATTAAAAAATCGGCCAACGTTTCGGTCTGCTCCTAAGACCTTTATCAAGGGTCTTGATAAAGGTCTTAGGAGCAGACCGAAACGTTGGCCGATTTTTTAATGTAAATTAATAAACATGGAATTTAAATTTTTTTGTACACAAATCCTGGTGTGCATCTTTTTCTTTTTGTTATTTATATATATATATATATATATATATATATATATATATATATATATATATATATATATATATATATATATATATATATATATATAAGCACATAAGCACACGTAGGCCGCACTCTCCCAAATATCTCTCAGGTGATGTCGGGTGCTGCACTTAGTTGTATATTCACACCAAAATCCAAGAAGATGTGCGCACTCCGTCAAAAATTGAAGTTTTTATTGCGAAATTCAAATGATTACATTGACGTTTCGGTTCTGGTCTCGAACCTTTTTCAAAATGTTCGAGGGTGAACATTTTGAAAAAGGTTCGAGACCAGAACCGAAACGTCAATGTAATCGTTTGAATTTCGCAATAAAAACTTCAATTTTTGACAGAGTGCGCACATCTTCTTGGATTTTGGTATATATATATATATATATATATATATATATATATATATATATATATATATATATATATATATATATATATATATATATATATATATAGTCCGATATGTTCAGCACACCACTAAACAAATTATAATAAACATCCGACCCAGGTGCTACCATCCAGACGCCACATACAAAAATCCAAAAAATGAGGTGCACACTGGGAACATTTATAAAGATAAAAAATCTGATTTTTTATTTAATACATGTTTAAAAGCAAGTTAAAGTTTCGGTCTTTTCCTAAGACCTTTATCAAGACCCCTGCATCGTTTCTTAGGAAAAGACCAAAACGTTGACCTGCTTTTAAACATGTATTAAATAAAAATTCTGATTTTTTATCTTTATAAATGATAGCAACATAACATGCATGGCAACGTAATATTTTAAACCAATGTTAATATTACAAGGACCCTCCTCTTTCTTCATAGTTGTCATGCAGAGAGTATATCTGCCCAGGGTCTGGCTGGGATCGGCACAGGCACAAAATAAAAAAATCCTGTGTGAGGTGCAGCATTAGTGGGCACAGACCAGTCCCTGCCTTTACCACCTGCCATAAACCCACGTCAGTCACCGCTTCTGAATGATCCACAAGTTTGGGGGTGGGTAGGGGATGGGTAGCGAGAGAAACTTATTGCTTCCCATTTCCCTCCCCTCATGAATTTAAGAAATATACTTGAAAATGACTAGCATGAGACTCTTTTCTGGATTTTATCCAGAGAAAATGTCTTGTAGGTTATAAATGATCTGATATGTTTACATTTTTCTAAATATACTTTCATAATAAACAGTGTGGCAAACAAGCCCTTTATCAGCTACCCTATCAAACTGATTTGTATATATTACCAAATTATAGTAATGGGACTGTAGCTGCACAGAATATTATCATTAATATTAATATATTTATATCTAAAGGGGCAGCATATTTTGTACTACTGTACAGTAGACTAAGGGAGAATAATTAAACTACAACAAAGAGAAACAGCACAATTACAAAACCAATAAACAAGCAACAAACCAGATATGAGTTCAGATTAGCTTTGCACAGTTCACTCCAGAAATGCAAGGTGGGAATCCATGAAGCAGTTGTTCTTAACTTATGGGTCTTGATAAATTTAAATTGAAATTAAACATGTAATTCTGAACAAGTTCTAGAAAAACTAGATTGGATTCCAAATACTGACTCAATGCTGGCAATTAGAAACTCAATTCTGGATAATTGTTTTACAAAACATAAAAAAGTTTAGGTCTCAGTTTTAGAACAAATTCTTACACCTAACATCTGACTAACTATTTTAAGGTCAATGTATTGAACAAAGAAGTCTAGTTTCAAAGGGAAATAATTGTTTCACATCCTTCTTAAGTAAATTCAGAAATGTGTAATATATTTATATTTCCAAACTGCAACATTCCTAATTTCTCCACAAATGTTTAAAGGAGAAGGAAAGGTTAAAACTAAGTAAGCCTTATTAGAAAGGTCCATCTAAATATACCAGTAAACCCCCAAAGTAATGCTGCGCTGAGTCCCCTGTCAAAAGAAACACTGCATTTCTTTCCATCTATTGTGTACTCATGGGCTTCTGTATCAGACTTCCTGCCTTCAGCTTAAACCTCATTGCCCTGGGCGTGAGCATGCTCAGTTTGCTCCTCTTCCCCCGCCTCCCTCCCTTCTCTACTGTAATCTGAGCCCAGAGCAGAGAGATTTAGGCAGGAAGTGATGTCACACCATGTTAAGACTGCAGCTCCTATCCTAAACAAACAGAGAGTTTCTAGAGCTTTTTACTCAGGTATTGTAAAACATACTACAGAATAAATATAGCATTCTAGCTTGCACTATTGCAGCTAATCTATTGGCAATAAAATGCCTCTGTAGCTTTCCTTCTCCTTTAAGCCAATGAATTTCAACTCATATGGTAAAACAGATTTCCACAAAAGCCTTGAAGCTATAAGAGCAGGGGCTGCATGACAAGGGATCCGAATCGTGATTGGCGAATATGTCCCGTTTCACTTCACCACGAATTTCACGAATTTCCCACGAAATTCCAAATTGTCACCACTGTCAATTCCGATTGTTGCCTATCACTAGATCTGAATGACCAGCGGCCAGATCTAGGTTAGAGATGGCCAGAATCACATGTAGCTGCATTTAAGTGAGAAGGAATGAATTAAAGCAGGAAATGGCTGGACCCAGGGGCGAAGAAGGATGTGATACTTCCTTATCATCTGAGCAGGTAGAAACATCCCATCCACCCTCCCCCATTTTGCATATATATATATATATGTATATGTCAGGTGTTTTCTTCCTTATGTTTTAATATTATTTATTAACGACTGAATATGGACTTTCCTGAATGTGCTGTTACTTTGTGGTTTCTGCGTCCTTTTTCTGCATCTTTATACAGGATAATTGTGACAGGCTGCATTGTATTAATTTATTTTAAAATAATTTAAAATGCTTGATCCACGGAATAGTTCAGATCGCCATTGGGGTCAGGAAGGAATTTTTTCCCTCTTGAAGCATAACTGGCATTGGCTTCAGGCTGTTTTTTTTTTTTTTACCTTTCTCTGGATCAAAACAGTGCACATATGATTATATTTTAAGTTTTATTTGTCACAGTAGTGGTAGGACCTTGCCAGAGTACTGCACAGGTAAGTTTAGAAGAGGGAGAAAGGAGGTTCTCTCCTGTGACTGCACGGTGAATTGATTGATACAAATGCTACTACTGCTTGTGCTAGATTACAGCCTACTTGGATTTCCTATCATCAAGACACTGCAGATGCAGGTCCAGCAGCAGGGCTGCTGAACTTCTCACATGTTGCGACCGCTTGTTAAATTCTGACTTTAGAATATTGCCTTGGGTTAAGCAGACAAGGTCCCACTTATTTGATAAAATGTGAACAAATGCTGCGGCCATTTTACACTCATCTTTGTCGCCTGGTTTCATTAAGGTATATAATAATGGGGTTCAGTGGGATGGCTCAAGGCAAAGGGTCAAATTGAGTGCTCTTGTCAAGCAAAATTCCTGGGTAAAAGGTTCCTGTGTGAACCAACATTGTTATCATCAAGATGATCCCATATTTGAAGGTCCACATGCAAACCAGGATAAATTGAAACACCTTCCATGGCCTTTTGTCACAAGATTTCAACATCACTGAACCTTTAAGGGAAGTTATGAAAATTAGATTTGCTATGTCTTCTCTCAGAGAACTTGATTATTTTCTTCTTGCAGAATGAACCATGTCACATTAGATGCAGTTTATAACGGTACTATATTTCTTAATTATGGAGTGTGCTTTATATTGCCCTTCTAGCATTGAAGACATGACATACAATAAATGATAAGCATTAATGCTCATGTTATGCAGCCATGTTCAGTAATTATAAAGGTTTTTTTATTGATCATGTGTCTCCCACGTAAAGAAAATGCCCAGCAATTATATGCATATTTTTCAGCCATTGTTATTCAATAAGCAGTAATGTTCTCTAGAATGTACAGTAATTGTCAAATTAACTGCTAACACATTTATACCATTTCTCATTGTTTCTATACCATTTCTGACAGAAGATGCCTAGAAAAGGGCCCATTATTGGAAAATAGAAAAAAGCTATTTGTATGTTGAACATTTTTCCCACATATTTATACTCAAGAATGGAAGCTTGAAAGGTTAAAGTAGCTGACAAGAGTCACATATTTTTTATTTACCTTTTTAAGCTTTCTCACATATCACAAAAGCTATGAAAGCATTTTATCTATATCCTGTAGCTGGAGAGATTTCAAGAGTCACAGTGTTTCAAACTAAGAGCTCTCTGGGGATATAAAGCTCTAGGCAAACCGTGAACTCCTGAGCCTGAGCACTTTATGGAATTTGTTAAAATCAGATTATTTGGACTGTCAAAAACCCCGTAGACTTCCAGCAATCATGACCTGACATTTCCATTTCAGATGAACTTCTGCCCACCTGCAGCCTGGTGAAAGTGAAAAATTCAGTCAAAAGGCGCATACCTCGATTATTCATTAAATATGTAAATAATAAAATGTTCTCTACCTCCTTCTTAAGCAATAAATCTGTGGTTTACACTGGCTGAATTTTGAGCAGCTGCCATTGATTCTTATAGTAAAAATATACATGTAATATTGATTGAGTCAAATAATCAATGGCTTTTTTTTTGCTGAATTTATGAACTGAAGTATCATAAGTGTCAGCTATTATTTGCATACAAAAAGGGCTTTGATCAAACATTCATATACAGCTGCACATATGTCTTTGTGCAATGCTAGTTTAGTATTATCTACATTAAATGATTTAAAATGAATAACTAACAAAGTGAAAGCATCACGCTAAACAAATAGACTGGCGAGAATTTACTAAATGCTCCTTTCTCTGATGCTAAATTTAACCATTTCCTTCCTTTTTTTTCCTTTCATGTAATCTTAAAGGATAAGGAAAGGCAAACAAATAAAATCCCATTTTTACTTTCTTTAATGAAAAAGAAACCTATCTCCAATATACTTCTTTTTTTTTTGACATTTGTCACTTTAGCCTTTATATATATATATATATATATATATATATATATATATATATATATATATATATATATATATATATATCTATATCTATATCTATATCTATATCTATATCTATATCTATATATATCTAGCCACAAGCCGGTGCACTCAAAATTCCTCGTAGGTCACTGCCCAGGTGCTGGTTAAAAATAATAGACAAAGCTGCAAAAGAACCGCACTCACAGGACTTGTTCAAAGTGTACAAAAATAGAAAATCTTTATTTCGACGTTTCGGCTCTAAACTCAAGCCGTCTTCAGGAAGTGAAAACATACAAACAAACCACCCCTTTTAAGTGCTTAATGAGGCGCCAAAACACCTGAGTGACGTCACACCCTGGTGTGTATACTCATATAACCAATCAGTGACGAGTCCTGCTGTCAGGACGTATATACATATACAAGTGCATACATCGAAGTGTGAACACGTAGCTACAAGGCTACTGTTTAATTTGATTTGATTTTGGAGCCTCCCCGCACCACTGTGACAACCAGAACCCGTGATCAAACTGTGTATAAGATAAAATACATAACTTCATAGCGGCTAGCCAAAAAAGGTTTCGTTTCAGAGTCCTGTTGACACCGGACTACATGCCCAGCCAGAGTATATTAAAGGTTATTCACGGCCGAACGCTTACTTGTAGTGTCGCCCTTAGCAGCATCACTCGTATCCACACTGTGGGCAGTACCCTATTCACTGGATCGCCTGCATGCCCATCAACGCACGGAGCTTCTGTAGGTAACTATTGGCAACCGATCGTCATCCGTATCAAGACAGGCCACTCCTTTCTTCACACCCCTGTACGAAACGCTCAATGAGCCGTCATACTCTCGCTCTGTCATTCCTTCACTTGTACAGAGCGGTCTTGCTGTCCGCATTCTTTTGCCATTGGCTTACGTCCTTCAGAGGACGTGGTGCAGGACACTATGTGGTATCAAACACAACAGTCCCCTTTGGACCCCTTCATTTGTGCGGAGAATTTAACTGATAAGTACCTGGGTGCGGCACCGGAGTAAGGCACAGTCTATTCAATCCCATATTCATAACCTACATCAGCGTTACTGGCATATACCGAACCCTGTTTCAGTGAGGGTACTGCTTAGTGGAACGTGTCATAGCCGCGGGCCTACCTGTCATCATAACCTATAATACTCGTTTGGTGGGTAGCAGTCCAGTGGATTTGAAAAAGAGTTAATAAAGAATATATTATACGTGGTTTCATAAGCCGCTGTTAAGTCATATCAATGTCCAAAAAGCAAAAAAATAATAACTGAAATTAAAAAGTAAAATAAAAAAATGGTTCTGTTACAACCAAGGTCTCATAAATCGACCTCTCATGAAAAAGGTGCTCATATTTCAAAAAAGGAAGACATCAATAATATTCCGTCACAAATTGTTAACATCATAAAGAAACACTGTTGCTCGCTGATAAGGATGTATCCACTTTCCCTTCACAGGCCCTGGTGCAGAGAAATACCCAGTCAATTAGGAGAAAAACACATTTAACCTAGCACCCTCACAGGGATGCTGGTGTCCTTCAGGAAGATTATAGCCAGATAGCTAATAAAACGGTGACATAGGGAGTGTTTCATTGAGCCCATTCGGGGACAAGGTGCCTAGCTTGTATATCCACATTGTTTCCTTCTGTAGAAGTAACAACCCCCTATTGCCTCCTCTTCTGGGGATTGGAACGTGATCGATAATCATATGCCTGAACTGGGGTAATGTGTGTTTATGTTTCAGCCAATGTTTGGGCACAGGTTGATCCGCCTTTCCTGTGGATAATGCCATTCTTATCGCACTCCTATGATTGTTCATCCGTTCTCGATAGGTAGTTGAGGCTTTTCCAACGTAATGCATTCCACAGGGGCACCAGGCCATGTAGATCACATGGTCCGATGTACAGGTAACCCTGTGCTCAATCTTAAATTTGTAGCCTGTTCTCGGATGTGTGAAATGAGAGCCTTGAAGCATCCCTCCACAGGTGAGACAATTGGCGCACTTAAAGCAGCCCTTTTTCAATGGTTGATTCAGCCAATTTGTAGTCTCCTTGGGGCCCTCCGTTAGATCTTTCTTTACCAACAAGTCACCAAGGCTACGGCCTCTTCTGTAAGCCGTCGAGGGTTGTCTTTTGCCAAAGAAAGGTAGGCTCGTGTCAGAATTCAGAATTTCCCATCTTTTGTTTAGTGCTTTCTTCACTTGGGGACTAGAGTCACTCCAATCCATGACAAAAACTAAATCTGGGGTGACGGCTGTTACCCCACTTGGGGATTGTAGTAAGTCATTTTGGGTCTTTTCTTGAGCTCGTAATAACTGTCTATCAATCAGGTCCCTGGAGTAACCTCTCGAGGCAAATTGTTGTGCCAAAGTGGAGAGTTGTGTTTCAGCGGTAGCCGGGTCAGAGTTATTCCTGATTACTCTTAGGAATTGGGAATAAAGAACCCCTCGGGACATATGTGGTGGGTGGTGTGAATGAGCCTGTATCATACTGTTACGGTCAGTCGGTTTTTTATAGAGTGTGGTACCTAGTCGATCCCCCTGTTTGAAAATGGTGATATCCAAGAAGTTCACTTGGTAATGGTCATAGTCCAGAGTCAATTTAATGGGAGAGTCTAGGTCATTCAAAGTGTTGTGGAATTCTACCAATTCCGCTTCAGTCCCTTTCCAAATCACAAGCAAATCGTCAATATAGCGTTTATAAAATAGCAGCCTATCCTGGCCCCTAGGTATCAACCACTGTACCTCAAACTGTTCCATAAAGAGGTTGGCAAATGATGGTGCCACGTTAGAACCCATGGCCGTGCCCGCAATTTGTAGGAAGAAGGACTCCTTGAAGGTGAAGTAGTTATGCGAAAGAATCAGATCTAATAGTGAAACCAGAAATTCTATGGGGGGTGTACCCCTATGGTTCTTAGTGAGGGCCATCCTACATGCATCTATTCCACTGTCATGTGGTATTACCGTGTACAGGCTGGATACGTCCATTGTCGCTAGTAAACAGTTGTCTGGAATAGTCAGACCTTTCAGGAGAGTCAGTAGATGGGATGTATCCCTGATGTACGAGTCCATTGTCTGTACTATAGGTTGTAGGTAAAAGTCAATGTATCTTGCAACTGGTTGGAAAAGGGACTCCATGGCGGATATGATGGGACGTCCTGGAGGGGCTGTCAGAGACTTGTGTATTTTCGGCAGAGTGTAGATAAAAGGTATTTTGGGATAGTCAGTTGTCAGAAATTGTGCAGTCGATTCATTAATCCACCCTGCCCCAAGTGCCATCTTAATTACAGAGTCCAAAGTGGTTTTATACCTCATGGTGGGATCACCCTTCAAGCATGTATAAGTATTGCTATCCGCTAGTTGTCCTCTGATCTCTTTTTCATAATAAGCCCTGTCCAATAGCACAATAGCCCCCCCTTTATCAGCCTGTCTGATGATCAATTCGCCATCAGCTTTCAAAGTTTTAAGCGCTTCCCTTTCAGTAGGGGAAAGGTTAGAATAACCCTTGTTCTTCGTCTGGTGTATAGTCAGTATGTCCTTGGTAAGTAAATTCGTAAATGTAGAAATAGAAGGGGCGGTATTCTAATATTAGAAGGGGCGGTATTAGAATACCGCCCCTTCTATTTCTACATTTACGAATTTACTTACCAAGGACATACTGACTATACACCAGACGAAGAACAAGGGTTATTCTAACCTTTCCCCTACTGAAAGGGAAGCGCTTAAAACTTTGAAAGCTGATGGCGAATTGATCATCAGACAGGCTGATAAAGGGGGGGCTATTGTGCTATTGGACAGGGCTTATTATGAAAAAGAGATCAGAGGACAACTAGCGGATAGCAATACTTATACATGCTTGAAGGGTGATCCCACCATGAGGTATAAAACCACTTTGGACTCTGTAATTAAGATGGCACTTGGGGCAGGGTGGATTAATGAATCGACTGCACAATTTCTGACAACTGACTATCCCAAAATACCTTTTATCTACACTCTGCCGAAAATACACAAGTCTCTGACAGCCCCTCCAGGACGTCCCATCATATCCGCCATGGAGTCCCTTTTCCAACCAGTTGCAAGATACATTGACTTTTACCTACAACCTATAGTACAGACAATGGACTCGTACATCAGGGATACATCCCATCTACTGACTCTCCTGAAAGGTCTGACTATTCCAGACAACTGTTTACTAGCGACAATGGACGTATCCAGCCTGTACACGGTAATACCACATGACAGTGGAATAGATGCATGTAGGATGGCCCTCACTAAGAACCATAGGGGTACACCCCCCATAGAATTTCTGGTTTCACTATTAGATCTAATTCTTTCGCATAACTACTTCACCTTCAAGGAGTCCTTCTTCCTACAAATTGCGGGCACGGCCATGGGTTCTAACGTGGCACCATCATTTGCCAACCTCTTTATGGAACAGTTTGAGGTACAGTGGTTGATACCTAGGGGCCAGGATAGGCTGCTATTTTATAAACGCTATATTGACGATTTGCTTGTGATTTGGAAAGGGACTGAAGCGGAATTGGTAGAATTCCACAACACTTTGAATGACCTAGACTCTCCCATTAAATTGACTCTGGACTATGACCATTACCAAGTGAACTTCTTGGATATCACCATTTTCAAACAGGGGGATCGACTAGGTACCACACTCTATAAAAAACCGACTGACCGTAACAGTATGATACAGGCTCATTCACACCACCCACCACATATGTCCCGAGGGGTTCTTTATTCCCAATTCCTAAGAGTAATCAGGAATAACTCTGACCCGGCTACCGCTGAAACACAACTCTCCACTTTGGCACAACAATTTGCCTCGAGAGGTTACTCCAGGGACCTGATTGATAGACAGTTATTACGAGCTCAAGAAAAGACCCAAAATGACTTACTACAATCCCCAAGTGGGGTAACAGCCGTCACCCCAGATTTAGTTTTTGTCATGGATTGGAGTGACTCTAGTCCCCAAGTGAAGAAAGCACTAAACAAAAGATGGGAAATTCTGAATTCTGACACGAGCCTACCTTTCTTTGGCAAAAGACAACCCTCGACGGCTTACAGAAGAGGCCGTAGCCTTGGTGACTTGTTGGTAAAGAAAGATCTAACGGAGGGCCCCAAGGAGACTACAAATTGGCTGAATCAACCATTGAAAAAGGGCTGCTTTAAGTGCGCCAATTGTCTCACCTGTGGAGGGATGCTTCAAGGCTCTCATTTCACACATCCGAGAACAGGCTACAAATTTAAGATTGAGCACAGGGTTACCTGTACATCGGACCATGTGATCTACATGGCCTGGTGCCCCTGTGGAATGCATTACGTTGGAAAAGCCTCAACTACCTATCGAGAACGGATGAACAATCATAGGAGTGCGATAAGAATGGCATTATCCACAGGAAAGGCGGATCAACCTGTGCCCAAACATTGGCTGAAACATAAACACACATTACCCCAGTTCAGGCATATGATTATCGATCACGTTCCAATCCCCAGAAGAGGAGGCAATAGGGGGTTGTTACTTCTACAGAAGGAAACAATGTGGATATACAAGCTAGGCACCTTGTCCCCGAATGGGCTCAATGAAACACTCCCTATGTCACCGTTTTATTAGCTATCTGGCTATAATCTTCCTGAAGGACACCAGCATCCCTGTGAGGGTGCTAGGTTAAATGTGTTTTTCTCCTAATTGACTGGGTATTTCTCTGCACCAGGGCCTGTGAAGGGAAAGTGGATACATCCTTATCAGCGAGCAACAGTGTTTCTTTATGATGTTAACAATTTGTGACGGAATATTATTGATGTCTTCCTTTTTTGAAATATGAGCACCTTTTTCATGAGAGGTCGATTTATGAGACCTTGGTTGTAACAGAACCATTTTTTTATTTTACTTTTTAATTTCAGTTATTATTTTTTTGCTTTTTGGACATTGATATGACTTAACAGCGGCTTATGAAACCACGTATAATATATTCTTTATTAACTCTTTTTCAAATCCACTGGACTGCTACCCACCAAACGAGTATTATAGGTTATGATGACAGGTAGGCCCGCGGCTATGACACGTTCCACTAAGCAGTACCCTCACTGAAACAGGGTTCGGTATATGCCAGTAACGCTGATGTAGGTTATGAATATGGGATTGAATAGACTGTGCCTTACTCCGGTGCCGCACCCAGGTACTTATCAGTTAAATTCTCCGCACAAATGAAGGGGTCCAAAGGGGACTGTTGTGTTTGATACCACATAGTGTCCTGCACCACGTCCTCTGAAGGACGTAAGCCAATGGCAAAAGAATGCGGACAGCAAGACCGCTCTGTACAAGTGAAGGAATGACAGAGCGAGAGTATGACGGCTCATTGAGCGTTTCGTACAGGGGTGTGAAGAAAGGAGTGGCCTGTCTTGATACGGATGACGATCGGTTGCCAATAGTTACCTACAGAAGCTCCGTGCGTTGATGGGCATGCAGGCGATCCAGTGAATAGGGTACTGCCCACAGTGTGGATACGAGTGATGCTGCTAAGGGCGACACTACAAGTAAGCGTTCGGCCGTGAATAACCTTTAATATACTCTGGCTGGGCATGTAGTCCGGTGTCAACAGGACTCTGAAACGAAACCTTTTTTGGCTAGCCGCTATGAAGTTATGTATTTTATCTTATACACAGTTTGATCACGGGTTCTGGTTGTCACAGTGGTGTGGGGAGGCTCCAAAATCAAATCAAATTAAACAGTAGCCTTGTAGCTACGTGTTCACACTTCGATGTATGCACTTGTATATGTATATACGTCCTGACAGCAGGACTCGTCACTGATTGGTTATATGAGTATACACACCAGGGTGTGACGTCACTCAGGTGTTTTGGCGCCTCATTAAGCACTTAAAAGGGGTGGTTTGTTTGTATGTTTTCACTTCCTGAAGACGGCTTGAGTTTAGAGCCGAAACGTCGAAATAAAGATTTTCTATTTTTGTACACTTTGAACAAGTCCTGTGAGTGCGGTTCTTTTGCAGCTATATCTATCTATATATATATATATATATATATATATATATATATATATATATATATATATATTTTTTTTTTTTTTTTTTTTTTTTTTTTTTTGGGTTCAAGTGAGATTTATTGAAAACAGATAGTTGTACAGATGATGCCACAGCTCAGTACAAATGAAAAGGATTGCTACCCAATACGCAGATTGGGCCTATTCATCTTTGCAAGTACAGAAGTTTGACCAAAAAGATAAATACATAGCTGTCATAAGCGATATACCTAGCAGCAATGAATCCCAAACATACTGAAAAAGTAAAAGATCTGGATGTTTCTAACACTGTATATTTACATCTTTATTGACAAGTACAAAATATATTGACATTTTCATGGTGCGAGCAGTAGCCCATAGTTTGACCTGGAGATGGTTCGTACCAGAAAAGAGTAGCGCTAGCCTGTACCACATAACTAACAGTCCTCAACTATACCATGCTTCAGACATTTCCTACCTACACCCCATGTTTTCTCAGACATTCTCAAGAATCCATAGCTGCCAGATAGTCATGTTAGCTTTAGAAGAGCCCTTTCTCCTGGCAATCAGATCCTCCATTTTTTGTCCTGAACCGACTTTAGCCACATCTGGTAGGAGGGGGTGTCAGAGGCTTTCCAGTGCTGGGAAATTAGTTTACGTGCTAAGAAGAGTAATTTATGTACCATAGTGTGGGCTGGGCTCGATAGTGGTGTTGGGGTCCATACCCAGTAAATACCATTTTGGGTACAACGGTATTTCAAATCTTCAATATACTTTAATTAAAAAATGTGTACCGTTTTTATAAGAAACCTGACTGTATGAAGTGAAATTCTCCCTTCATTTACTGTTGTGGATAGGAATTGTCAGATGGTCCCTAACTGCTGAGCAGGGAAACAATCATACTTATGAACAGCAGGGGGAGCCCCCGCCTTACTTCCCAGCCATGCAGAACTCAAGTAGCTTTGATTATGAAGATCCCTAAGCAGCCCAGACCACACTGAGCATGTGCAGGGTCAGGGTCATGCCAAGATGTTTAACAAAGTTACAAGATGGTGACCCCCTGTAGCCAACTTTGAAAGCATAAATCATTTGTTTGATTAGGCTTGTGGTGCAGTAAGTTCAT
The DNA here is from genome assembly GCF_017654675.1 of Xenopus laevis. Lineage (NCBI taxonomy): Eukaryota > Metazoa > Chordata > Amphibia > Anura > Pipidae > Xenopus > Xenopus laevis. The sequence goes on along the minus strand of NC_054372.1, from coordinate 147,843,938 downwards.
GTTTATATTTAGTATACAAAATACAGCATTTCTAGCCTTATTCTATTTTAGACTTTCCTTGTCCTTTAAGTTAGAGAATTCCTGATAACAATCTTGGTGTCTAAATGGATGGAAGGGGTGATAACTCCATTGTGCCATTAAAACTGTTATATTATGCCAGAGGTGTTCTACAGCAACAATTATTTCATATTTGATATAAGTTGTAATATGTTTTGGCTCAACTTAAATATGTAGCAAGAGAAATGTAAAAGTGCATGTGCTAAAATAATGATTGTGCAACAAGATACACATAAACAAAGATAGAATAATAATAATGGAAGGAAAAACATAGGTTACACAATCATGAAGAAGCATTTAGAAAGAAGAGTAGAAAAGATAAGGGTGTGTGTTGAAAGGAACAAATGTCAGAGGAAAAGAGAAATGAAAGGAAGAAGAAGAAAATAAAAATAGTGAAGAGAAATAGGAGTAAAAGAGTGGACAGAAAGGGAGAAAACAACATGGAAGGAAAACAGGAGATCAAGACTAGTTTGAGTCAAGTAGCTGAAGATGTGATTTCAAGAAGGAAAAAGGTGGGGGAAAAAAAGTGATGGGAAGAGGGAATGATTGAATATAGGCATGCAGAAAAGAGATGAAATGTTGCCCAAGACAGAGGCAGTTAGCAGTATCAAGCCAATAGTGATGGGTGGACTTTTTTGGAAAGGTTTTGCCTAGAAAAAACCCTCCTACTGTAATTTATTTTTGCTGCGAAAAATGCCCATGGACTTCAATGCATTTTCAAATTATTGCTGTTTCATGAATTATTTGGCAAACCAAAATGGTATAGATTCGTCCATCACAATCAAGCAGAGATAAACCGAGAAATATATTTTAATGTATACACTGTATAAATTGTATATAAAGTTTTTGGAAGAAACAAGTAAAAAGATGTACATTTTATATGCATTGCTACTACTAAAAAGGAGACTGGGCTTCTAGCTTTCATGGAAATCTTTTCATGGCCTAGGGAGGTACATATACTATACAGCTGAAATGCTAATATAATCACTGTAATGTATTATGTGATGTGTTAGTATGAGTGAGTTTAAACAAGATTTGCCATTGTCATTTTCTGCAGAACACAAGAGGCATAATATAAATATTTAATGGCAACCAAGATTTATCACCAGTTAGGAATTAGCATATAACCAAATGAACCAAATGATCAGGAATGCAATGAGTTTTAACAACTATAGCAGATTTTTTTTCATTAGATTCTTGACAAATAGATATTGCAGAAATCTCATACAGTCTTACCAACTTGCAGTGCAGCAGTAAGGGTAAAGACACACAGTATTCACAAAAATAGAAACAAAAGGCACACTCACTCCAATGCTTCTGAATAAATTCAAACTGTTTTCATTTTTATTTTGGTGAGATCCCAGCAAACGTTTCGGGGTCAAGCTCCTTCATCAAGTGCTAAAGACACACAGAACTACTAGTAGCAGCTACTTTTTGTGGCTACAAAATACCCTGCCATAGACAAAGCTGAGAATTGCCTCTGCTAAAATACTAGTAGTGTCTTAGTAAAGCCCCATGTCAGATTTCAAAATCAGTTTGCTCTTGTAAAAAAAGCATTAACTTGTGTGTTTTGGGGAAAAAAATGTTTTCCTGTGACGGAATCTCTTTAATTTATTTTTTAGATTGTATGTTTTAGGGTCTGGCCACACGGGCAGATTAGGGGAGATTAGTCGCCAGGCGACAAATCTCCTCTTCTTCTATCCAAATCTGCCCATGTGGCCAGACCCTTAATTAGCAGGGTTTTGTTAACTCCTGTAAATATGTGTATGTCGTTTGGATGTTTATACACTCTTCCATTGTACAGCGCTGCAGAATATGTTGGTGCTTTATAATACTTGTTAATAGCAATATTAATAATCATGGTTTGCTACCATTATAAGAAACCAAATATTTTCTACTGTTCCTGGAAGTACATTCTAAAAAGAGTCTTATGTTTCTATATACTGTATAAATGTCACCCCAAAATCAAAGAACGACATCACTTTGCGTCTGTATAAATGCATATGTGTGATTGGAAACATATCAGCTACAAACCTTTCATTTATCTCCCTCACCTCCCTCACACAATGAGGAATTGAATCAAGAGTTGTGCTTTTCACCTGAATGTGGCCAAAATTGTGGTGAAAGGAACAGCTGGAAAATGGGCAACAGACAAGGGCAGTTTTATTAGACCCATGATGGCAAAAAACAACAGTACAGGAAACAATGGCCATTGAACAGTAGGTTCATGCATCACAGAAGAGGCAATGGCAAGAAGTTTATTATTTCAGTACAAAAGGTCAACACACACTCCTGCTGTCAGTTTCTCAGTCTATTTTCTGAGCAGCCTTTGTATGTAACTAGTTCAGGCCCAGCCAAATCACTTTTCTTGATTCCCCAGTGGGAAGAGTTGGATTTATTTTAAGACTTTTAATTGTTTTAAAATTCTGTCTCAATAATAACATAACATGCTAATGTGAAGCTTGATCATTATATCACATTATAAAATGACTATAATGAATTGTCTTATTTAGAGCCAAAGAAAAATAAGGGAATAAAACAACTCTTTGTAATTCCCTATAATTTGACATGACCTGTCAAACTCACGGATGGAAACATAATTACCTGATGTGTTACAATGCAGTTATCAGGGAGATTGCTGGCAGTATTACACAAGGAGCCTGGCTTGGCTGCTGCCAGTACTGTTCCCGGAAAGGTGTCATTTTCCTCAGATGTCATCGCCTTCATTCTGATTCACTGCTCTCTCTACCCTCTGCAGGCCCCCCACGTATCTCATAAAATTGTGCGAAATCATGTAAAAACTCATAGAGACCTCAGGCAAATGAAAAGCAGGATGTGTTTGGTGTGCTAGTAAGAATTCATTTTATTGATGAGAAAAAGGAGCTGTAGTGGTAATAATATTTTCTTTGAACTGGAAAACTAGTTTCTGTTGGCTATGATAAGTGACTTTGATGCTGGCAGAATGATATTATTGGTAATTTATTCTCACTGCAAGTTACCAGCATCAGAAGCTGTTTTGTGCTATGAATAAAGTTCTAGACAGAATACAAACGTGACTTGTTTTGTCCACCTTTCTGGCCTGCCCTAATCTAATCTACATTCAGTTATTAGACTGGTACTGCTACTGTACATCAGCTTTTTTTATTATGGAAAAATCTATGGACCTAGCAACGGTACACAGATGGATTGCTTAGCAGCAAAAGTGGAGGGGTCATTTGTTTAAAGATTTAGTTTTGCTCCTGTTTCAAAATAAATATACAGGTATGGGACCTGTTATCCAGAATGCTCGGGGACCTAGGGTTTCCGGATAATCGATTTTTCTGTAATTTGGATCTTCATACCTTAAGTCTACTAGAAAATAATGTAAACATTAAATAAACCCAATAGGCTGGTTTTGCCTCCAATAAGGATTAATTATATCTCCGTTGGGATCAAGTACTGTTTTATCATTACAGAGAAAAAGATACAATTTAAGAAACTGGATTATTTGATTATAATGGAGTCTATGGGAGATGACCATTTTGTAATTCGGAGCTTTCTGGATAACAGAAAATGGGTTTCCGGATAACAGATCCCATACCTGTATATATAAAATTTTTTGGTCAAAAGGACTGGTTGTTGGTTATTTAGTAGTTCTGCATAGAATGAATGTTTTCTAGAGCCTTGTCCACTGGGTGAAGGTCTTACATGCAGTTGCGCTTGTGTTCTCATGTTTGCAAGGAATTGCCATAAATCTGGAGTAGGGAAAGGATGATGGGATTAAGAAAAATGTGCAGTTCAACTTTATTGTTCATCTACAGAGGGGAAGCCCACAAACCACTTGACCTTCCTCATGTGCACTGAACCTTGCACCCAGACTTATGGCCCTGTGTCTAACTACTGTCCCTCTCCTGCAACTTGTTTGTGCGAAGCACAGAAAAAACAGACATGCCACATTTGAAGTTATATGGTATTCTAGAGAATCTATCACATTTCTGCATATTTGATCAGTACAAAGTCGGCTTAGATATTAACACTGGCAAAGTTTGCTCCAGTCCTGTTCCCATAGCAACTCATTAGATGCTTGAGTAATGATCCGTCTCTTCTAAATCAGTCAAAAACTAATTAGTGATTATGTGCGATAGGGAACTGGACTTGGGCAAACATTTTCCATTACATCGGAAGCCTAACGCATTTCAGGCAATCACAGTGCGGTAGGGTTACATAAATGTACTATAAACACAAGATTGCATTGCATTACTTTCATACTGCATATAAAAAACAGCTGTAGAAGTGTTCAGTAGAAGGTGCTGTCTTGGTAGTTTGCTTATGTTGATATGGCAAAAGTATTTTACTGGAATAACCATGTAATGTACTACATAAGTAAAAGTATACAATACTATAATTTATATAAACAAGCTGCTGTGTAGCCATGGGGCAGCCATTCAAGCACATGATACACAATATATAACAGATACGTTCTGAAGAATCCCATTGTATACTAAAGAGCTTATGTTATTGGCTGTGTATCCTGTGCCTTTACTCAAGTGGCAATTAGCAACTAATCAGATCTTACCTTTCATTTACAACTTGTAGTAGACTGTTCAATCTGAATATTGTTTGAGGAAAACACAGCAAGAGGAATTTTTGGTTGCTCCTAACTGACATCAGTTAGCACATCTTTGGGAGTGCTGATTGGATTTTATTTTAGAAACTGCAGTTTAGCGCATATGTCTGTAAACAAAAGATATGCAATTTGGTGCTAGTTACGAGTGACCAAAAATCCCTCTTGCTGTGTTTTCCTCAAAAAATATTCAGTAACAGTAAGCTTTTATATGAATTATATCAGACAACAATCTATAAGCATTTATCCTGAGTGGCTGTCCTTTTAGCTGTTACATCTGTGCTTCTGAAGAGTGAGAAGAAGGGATCGAAACTGACAGTCTTAATTCAGTGATTGGGAAATAAAAAAGTCCATCCAGTTGAATCACAGTAGTTACAAAATATAAACGCGCACACATACAGAACATATCGTGGCAAATGCATTGCCTAGCATTAAAAATCTAATTATTCCTGATATGTCTGTGAACAGTAAAACCTAAAAGACAGAAACGGAGCATAAAGAAATGTGGAGAACTGCCTTAACTGTCAATTTGGAATAAAGTGATACCTCTTGCATCTGGTACTCCTCATTGATCCCTCCTATTTCATAGTTTGAGAGCTCATAGCATCTTATTAGCTTTATTCTTATGCAGTGCTACTTATTACTCCCAGCTTGGTTGACAGTTATAAGGCGCAATGAGTTCTAAGTTGAATAAGACATTGCAATCACACTGTACGAGCTGGAGTTTCACGTGTCAAATAAATTCCCTAGTTCCACTTTGTTCCTTTTGGCTTTTCCAATAAAGCTGTAAATTGCTTTACTGATGGAATGGTGTGTGTGCCCAGGCCTGTGGTTATGCTTGCTCACTGGGACTCATTTATAAAGTTTGTGCTGCGCAGAATGATTCGCACAGTGAACATATTTGTGCTGCAGGACAGGTCTGGGCTGGTGGGGCCCGGCCCTCATGGGCCCCCGCTGATGCGGTACGGCAGCCTTTCGCGTGGTGCGTGTTTCCCGCAACGGGGGTGAGAGTTAGGAGGTCTGGAGGAGGCCCCCGGGGAGTGCCAGGAGGGCCCTTTGTTTCACAGTCCCGGTGGGCCCCCAAGGCTCCAGTCCGACCCTGTTGCCCTGAGCATGGTTATATTTATAAAGCTGGATAAGAGTTGTGTATTTAGTGTTCAGAAATGCACATTTTATTCGAACTGCAAATGTCCATAAGGGTTTTTTAAATATGGCATAATGCAGATTTCAAATATTTATGTGAGCATTTATGCTTTTGAGTAACTCCATGACTTTGGTGATGACGAAAATTTTGCAAAAAAGCTGAAAGTTGGCCAAATGTCGATGGGAGGGGACTAAAAATCCCGTCGGACTGGAGCCAAATGAGAGGATCTCTACTTGTATGGCCACCTTTACAGTCTAAGTTTAGTACAGACATCATAAGGTCATTATGAGACTTCCCAGTGCCACTAGAATTGCATCTATATAACCATGGAATGTCATTCTGGTTGATGGTATATAAGAGGTCTCCGAAGGAGTGTGTTTATAAGTGTACTGATACATGTAAGGAACATTTAAATCTCTAAAATAATAACAAGCAGGTGACAACTATTGTCGCTAGACATAATATTCCTTTCCGAGGTATCGTCTTGCACAAAATGCTACATGATATGCCCAAGGCAACAGAAGACAAAACAGGCTTTCAAACAGCTCACACGGGAATCAGATTAGAACTCTTTGCTTCATCTCAGACTGTGTGTGTGTAGTTAGAGACAACTCCACTGAGACAGTGCATGTAATTATATGTGGGCTTTATTTGGCTGTTATGTTAATTATGCTAAGTGAGTAATTCATGTTAAACACAAACAAGTCATGTAGCCAGACAGAAATGCCATAACAAAGAATTTACACAAAGGCAGTTATTTATCTATTGTTCAGTTTAGTATGAAAACAGGCAGTGAGGTTTCTTCAACAAGTGACATGCATGTTAAGAATGAAACATCAAATGGAGATTTCCACTTTGTATTCTGTACTGATGGTCACAATATACGTTTAACATTTTTATTTAGTGGATTGCTGTAGTTTCTTTCACAGTGATATGCTAGCAATAGCTAAAGGTGTATTATAATACTCCAACTCCTGAATCATATAGATCAGTGGCTTCCAAATGATGGGACTGACCAAATTGGGTTGGCCCAGAGAATTGACTATAGAGTTAGAGTATTTTGGGGTGAATAAAGTTGTTATAACAAAATTTTAACACATTCCTTTGGCCCTTCAATTTGTTATCATTTGGGATAAAGTTTACTTTTTATTGTTGTTTTACATATATCTTCTCTCTCTATGCTAAAAGTTTAAAGCTTAGATTAGTAGAAAACACAATGTTTTCTCAGTTGGTATAAAAATGTCTTTTACCCTGTGTTCAGTATGGAATGGCATCTGCATCGTGCAGTGCTGGGAACATTCTTGTGTTTCAGTCATCACCACCTTGACTGACTTAAAAAGTACTTTATATCCCAACAGAGAAATGTGCTGCATTAATCTTCTGTTATTTCATTTTAAACACAAAATAAGATTGTCACAGTTCAGGAAGGTTTTCTTTTGCATTGCACTTGAAATATAAGGGCAGATCACTAAATCAGTAGGAAGGTCAAGAGATTTAACATTAGAAGGAATCATTGTACTTTAATATAATAGACACTTGTTTTAGCAACATTTGTTCTGTGTGTAGATGAACCGCACCTCTCACCCTTTCCACGATGTTTCCTGCCCTGGTGGTGCAGATCTCTGTAGACGGTCGGCACTCGTCAGTACAATGTAGAAGATTTAAGAGAATAGCACAACACCATGTATGTTGCAGGTGGGGAGCTTACCCCTTTTATTTAAAGTGACCACCTGTGCATCAATGTTTCTGGGGGGTTTCGGGGGGGGGATTAACCCTCCCTTCGTCAGGATACAAACATTTTTTTACCTCTATCATATCACATTTGTGCTACAAACATTTTTAAAGCATAGGGATACATAGAGTCCCGCCCAATTACCTATAGTCCACCAGGGTGTTCCAAAGTGAGGCTTGACACTCAAAGTCCATGTCCTGGTATTATTGTCCGAAGTCCAGTTTCACATCCAAAAACAAGCATAAATACATATTTGAACCATTCTATCCCAATTTGGTTACTATATATTAACACACTTGGTTACCAAATATTAGGTTTAACTACTTACGACCAGCGGGAGTTTTACCATTACCTCTATCATTCATTTTTCCCCAATTGCAAAGATAATCTGTGGAAAAGATAATCTTTGCCAGTGGGGAAAAATGAATGATAGAGGTAATGGTAAAACTCCCGCTGGTCGTAAGTAGTTAAACCTAATATTTGGTAACCAAGTGTGTTAATATATAGTAACCAAATTGGGATAAAATGGTTCAAATATGTATTTATACTTGTTTTTGGATGTGAAACTGGACTTTGGACAATAATACCAGGACATGGACTTTGAGTGTCAAGCCTCACTTTGGAACACCCTGATGGACTATGGGTAATTTAGCAACATTTGTACCATAACGTCAGAGGGAAAGAATTAAACTAAGTTGGTTGTTATGAGGAATGATGAGCAGAATTTGTCTCAGTTCAATAGGTCATAGAAACAATCAAATGTAAGGATTTAGCAATTAGCACATTGTTACAGGCAATGAAAGTACCAATTGCATACGTTTCCTGCAACCTACTGTACCTCTCATCTAGTCCATCCAATGAACTGGACATCTCTTCAAGAATGAACTAGATGAACAGCTTTTAAAGTAACAAACACTCCATGGAGTGCAATTAACTTCTACTCTGGGTGGCCAGTACAGGTGACTCATCTTGCTTTATGGATGAAACTCCCCTGATTAAGCATTATATTTGGCAAGTCATATGTATAAGAGATGCTAATAACCCTCCATCTGTCACTGATTTGCATCGATCTTTAGCAAGAGTCTGGCAGGTTACTGGTTGTAAAGGGGTTGTTCACCTTTAAGTTAACTTTTAGTATGTCTAATGACCAATTCTAAGCAACCTTTCAATTGGTTGTCATTATTTATTTGTTATAGTTTTTTTTATATTTGCCTTCTTCTTCTGAATCTTTCCAGCTTTCAAATGGAGGTCAGTGACCCCATCTAATAAAATAAATGCTCTGTATGGCTACACGTTTATTGTTATTCCTGCTTTTTATCTGTCTATTCAGAGCCTCTCCTATTCATATTCTAGTCTCTTATTTAAATCAATGTATTGTGCTGTAGTAATTTTACCGTAGAAACCAAATTGCTAAAATTGCAAACGAGAGAGCTGCTGCATAAAAAGCTAAATAACTCAAAAATAAAAATAAACAAATGCAAATTGTCTCAGAATATCACTCTTTACATCATACTAAAAGTTAATTTAAAGTTGAGCAAACCCTTTAAATTCTTGCAGTAAATTATTGTCACAAAATGTTTTCTGTTTTGCATATGAGCATGCATTATTTGGGCCTACACTTTCATTGCATTGTCCTGGCATGATTACATTTGGATATCAACACTAGGGATGTAGCGAACGTCGGAAAAAAAGTTCGCGAACATATTCGCGAACTTGCGCAAAAACGCGAGCGGTTCGCGAACGGTTCGCGAACCCCATAGACTTCAATGGGAAGGCGAACTTTAACATCTAAAAAAAAAATTTCTGGCCAGAAAAATGATTTTAAAGTTGTTTAAAGGGTGCAACGACCTGGACAGTGGCATGCCAGAGGGGGATCAAGGGCAAAAATGTATCTGAAAAATCTGCCTGTGTGTGCTTGGAAGAGATAGTGTAGGGGGAGAGCTGTTAGTGATTTCAGGGACAGATGATAGTAAGTTTGCTGGCTAGTAATCTGCTTGATACTGCTCTGTATTGGAGGGACAGAAGTCTGCAGGGATTTGAGGGACATTTTAGCTTAGGTAGCTTTGCTGGCTAGTAATCTACTGTTCTCTTTAAACAACTGCCATACGTTGACCTTGTAGGCATTGTATACACTACTACAGCGGTGGATACGGATTACGTAAAATATATGAATGCTGCTTGAAAAAAAGTAACTCAAGTGGTTTTTCTAGAGACGATAATATTATCAATATTTAGACAAAATGTGAACAAGCTCACACAGCTAGATGCCGGGTTGAAGAAAACACTGTGCAAATAATGCCTACAAGGTCAACGTATACACTACTACAGCGGTGGATACGGATTACGTAAAATATATGAATGCTGCTTGAAAAAAGTCACTCCGGTGTTTTTTTCTGGAGACGGTAATATTATGGATATTTAGACAGAATGTGAACAAGGTCACACAGCTAGATGGCGGGTTGAAGAAAACAGTGTGCAAATAATGCCTACAGGGCAAATAATGCCTAAAAGGTCAACTTATACACTACTACAGCGGTAGTAAAATAAAAAAAAGTAAAATAAAAAAAAAATGAATATTAAAAAAAAAAAATTAAAGTTGGTGCTGCTGAACTACTAGGAGCAGCAGATTAGCAACACAGTCCCACTCCCCAACACTGCTAGACTAATAGCACTGGGCTCTTATAGTAGTAGTAGTAGTAGTAGTAGTAAACAACAAAAAAATAAATAAAAGCAGTCCTTACAAGGACTACTGTTTATTGCAGCAGTCAGCAGATGAGATCAGAAGCAGGGACAGCTGCCCACTGCAGCTACATACAGAGCACTGCAGTAGAAGGTAGATTACTAGCCAGCAAAGCTACCTAAGCTAAAATGTCCCTCAAACCCCTGCAGACTTCTGTCCCTCCAATAACAGAGCAGTATCAAAACGATTACTAGCCAGCAAACTTTCAACTGTCCCTGAAATCACTAACAGGCAGCAGCTCTCTCCCTACACTATCTCTTCAGCACACACAGGCAGAGTGAAAAAACGCTGCAGGGCTTCGGTTTTTATAGGGAAGGGGAGTGGTCCAGGGGAGAGCTTCCTGATTGGCTGCCATGTACCTGCTGGTCTGGGGTGAGAGGGCAAAAAAAAGCGCCAACAATGGCGAACCCAAAATGGCGAACGTCGCGCGACGTTCGCGAACTTCCGGCGAGCGCGAACACCCGATGTTCGCGCGAACAAGTTCGCCGGCGAACAGTTCGCGACATCTCTAATCAACACTGAACTCTTGCTTTAGCCATTATATGAAGACAACTTCTTATTCTGTATATAAATCAAAATAAGTGCATTTTCTCTAACACTGCACTAGTTTTAGTGTATGTGACAACCCAATTCTTCTTTGTTTTTTTAATGCCATGAAACTGCTGAAATAAGATAATTTGACCTAAAAGTACAATCTTAAGAATAATAGTCAGATGTTTTATTGTGTAAGTCTTGTTACAATCTTGTTACCAATTTCTAACTGGGTTTTTGCTCATTTTGAACAAAGTTTCAGAATATGTCACAGATTTGCTTTAAATTGTATGAACAGAGCTGCATTATTTCTGTAATAACTTAATTGATGAGTTTATCTATCTATTAAATTGTATGCATTGTTATACAGTGTAGTCTTGCAGTGCTGGGGCCCTGAGTTCTATCCCAGCCAGGGCACAATCTACAACAAATTTGTAAGTTCTCCCTGTACTTGCATGGGTTTCCTCTTATACTCCAAACACATATACTGTACAGCTCCATTGGCCCAAGTGTTTGTGTGAATGTATGATAGGGACCTTAGATGGTAAACTCCTCTGTGGCAGGGCCGTTTTAAGGCCTTGGTGGGCAAAAAGCTAAACAGTGGGCCCCATACCCCTTACTCACAATTACCCATTGCTTTTATGCACATATAACATGTTTCCTGCTAATGATTATATGCCTTTGGCAAGCATAATAACAGCACAAACTTGTATATAAATATTACTATACTATTCAGTTTCATATCTATACCTCTTCACATTTTTACACAAATACAGTACACACATACATATACCATTTTTCTGGTTCAGATTCTCAAGCCTGCACAAGGAAAGGATTGTTTAGGCATTTTAGAAAACCTTTTTTGGTGCTAAAATATTCAATGTTAAAGCAAGTCTTTTTATTTGGAAATTTGAAAAAAGTTTTATTTGGTTTTAAAAAAAAGTTTTCTGTTGCTGTAGGAAACTGTGGGAGTCATTCAGAACAATAGTGTCTTATTGGATCCAAGGATCATGTCTCTCTATGCAAGAAAGTTTTGTTCTGGGCTATGGCTTAGCCATGGACCTATTAAGTTCTTTGACTTTGGTGACAGGTTGTGCTTATGGATGCTTTTTGATATAGAGACACAGGCCTCCCTGTGATGGGAAAATCAAACTGTATTCTTATAGCTTCATACTGTTTTTGAAATAGCCCAGACAAAGCTGACATTTGTGCAAAATATCCCCCATATGAACCTTAAATCTTGCTGAGCTGACATCCAAAAGCCATTAAGAGATCCCACAGGCTGTCTTACATCTTATATTAACACTATTTTCAAGCTTTGCTGAGTGCATATATTACTTGGTAAGCTGTTTTTTATGTTTTAAAGGCATATTGGTTCTTGTTGTCAAAAACAAATTCCAATTACATGAGCATCTCCATTCAGAGGGGATATAAATTACAGAAAATTTAAAATCCAACTCCTGGAGGTCAAATTTATGATTTTCTGTCTGTGTCATAAACCACCTACACATTACAATTGCTAACCTTTTTATTGCATGCTTGGTTATTGGTGAGTTATACGCTTTTAAATCTGAGTTATTGCAGACACTTAATAACATCAAAGAAGCTGGACAAAAAGAGTATAAAAATAATTGCTGCAGGTGAGATTATTGAGAAACATATGCTCAGTCTTTATTTATTCACTTGATACAACAGTGAAGCAAGACTATTTCCTTAGAAAATATAATTTAATTGGCCCTATTAACCCTGTAAAACAAGGAATGTTTACTATCATTGGAGATAAATATCAGGAGATCTCTGGAGATGTTGCGCATAGCAACCGATCAGATCTTTGCTTTTGTTTTCAAACTTGAAGGTGACTGCTAGGCAAGTGTTAATGCTGATACACTGAACTGTTTATCACAATTGGCTATATGCAGGTCAATCCTCTCATTAGCTGGTGTAAAATTGTAAACAGTGGTTGATCCACTGGACCACACCACCCCAGCCTAGCACAAAAAAACATATTTCTCTATCCATGGCCTACAAGTTCATAGAGTTGCCACCTCTCCCAACATAGCAGCTGGTACGTTAATAAAAGGGGCAGTGAAGTCATAGAGGTGGGGACTGGTGAATTAGGAGGAATAGCGAATGGCACAGGGGCGTAACTGAGTGGACTAAGGGTGGAAGGATGGTGAATGACTAAACAGATTTTTTTTAAATCTGATTTGACTACCTTTTCAGGGTTATGGTGCATGTAGAAAACTGCATCAATACCAGCAATGTCTGTGTCACAGAAGGACATATTTAGCTCATGGAAGTTAATGCAAATAACATGTAATTATTAAGTATATTAATCATGTCCTACACTAAATGGCATTGTGAAATTGAACTTGTAATGGAAAATTTTCACAAAGCAAAAAAAAAATAAAAAAAGACGCTCATTATAAAACGTACAACGATTTCCAATATGGTCTAATCATTTTTTTAGTTTAATCTTAAATCTCCTGTAAACCTTGCAAATTGAAAATAATTGACCCAGTGGAATTAATAGTAGCTCAGAAACGCAAACGCTGTCCATAAAATAAGAATCTATTTTTTAAACTCTGGCTGGGACCTGCAATGCTCACGCTATTTCGTTGTAGAGAAAGATCAGTGTTCTTTGAGCTTGTGTAAATGGGTTTTCTCCTGCTGTTGTCTGAGCATGAGAACAAAGCGTCTCATAGTCCTTTCAGGTCTTGTGTTTGAAATAACAATGTGCTTTAACGGAGAAGGAAAGTCTTCTTCCACTTGGGGGTGCCAAATGTTAGGCACTCCCAAGTGATTGTATTTACTTACCTGAAACCCCGGGCCAGTACTCCTATTAGAGAAAACTGCACCGGCCCAGGGTTCTTCCACCGAGCACCACCGAGTGATCCTCTTCCGGCTTCTTCTTCAAATTTCTCAGGGCAGACGCATGCACTGTAGAATAAAATAGCTGACTTTTTAGTTAAAGTTCGGCTTTTCACTCTACTGTGCATGCGCAGCCGCAAGAAGAAAGAAGAAGCCGGAAGAGGATCGCTCTGTGGTGCTCACTGCAATAACCCCAGGCTAGTGCAATTTTCTGATGATAAGAGCACCGGCCCAGGTTGCAGGTAAGTAAATACATTCACTTCGGGTGCTTAACATTTGGCACCCCCAAGTGGAAGAAGACTTTCCCTCTCCTTTTAAGCAGATAGACATCAGATTAACCTTTGCACAGCATAAGTAATAGAACCATTTAAATTTGTACAAACACAAGCATACACTTACACATATACATAAAAGTATACAGGGACAGAACTAGACTTTGTAAAGCACTGGTGCCTATGGGTTGGAGTATTTCTTTATGTATAAATCAGAACATTATAAGCACCAGAAGACCCTACAAGGCCAACAGAACACATAGCATTTCTCAATTGTATGTTTAAGCCAGTGAAATGCCTTTTGTTATTTAGATGAATCAGAACCTCCTGTTACTATATGTCTTAAAATGCAGGCTCTTTTGATGCAGCTTTCTAGGAAGAGTTGAGGGAATAGCATAAAAATATAAATATATTTCTTCTAATAAATACAATAAAATTATCTGGTCACAAATAGCAAGTCAAACTAGTTCTGTGCGATTCACACTGCACACATGCAGACCTGGTTTAGAATTAAATATTAATGGTACAGTAAGTTGAATCAAGGTCTCAGTACTCAAACTCAACACTGGAGAGAGGGCTCACCATGCAAATGGAAGACTGACCCAGATCACATGTTTGTAAAACAATGTCCAGGTGTAGGATCCCTTATCTGGAAACCCATTAACCAGAAAGTTCTGAATTATGGAAAGATGGTCTCCCATAGGGCCAAATTCACTAAGATTCGTAGTTGCGCCAGGTGTAACTTCGCCGCACTTCGCCACACTTCGCCACACTTCGCCAGGCGTAGTTTCGCCAGCGATCCGCAAATTCACTAAAATCCGAAGTTGCGCTCAGGGGTAGTGTAAGGTTGCGAAGTTGCGCTAGCGTTGATTTGCTAAGCGAAGCGAGGTTACGCTAGCGATGGTTAATTTGCATACGGTGCCAAATTCAAATTTCAATGGAGGAATACGTACAATCACTAGAAATGCCTGGGAAACCTTCAAAACATCAAATAAAAGGGTTTTTTTTGCCCTACACATGTGCCCACTGTATAGCTAAGTTGCCATGAGTTAGGAAATGTAGGGGGAAGGAGGGGAGCCCCAAAAAATTTTTCGATCTTTTTCAGCCTATCACCCATAATATAGAAAAAACTTCAGCGTTTTTTGGGACTTAGAAAATTTTTTAACTTTTTTTTGAAGCAATCCCTATCTACTTTATTGCGCTTCGCCTGGTCTGAGGTGGCGAAGGAAGGCTAGCGTAAAAGGTAGCGTTCAGTACAATGCGCGCGTTAGTGAATTTGCATAGTTACGTCCGTTGCAAAAATTCGCCAGGCGTAAGGGTGCGAAGTAACACTAGCGAATTTACGCCAGCATTCGTTAGTGAATTTGCGAAGTAACGAAAATGACCAACTCTAGCGAATTGACGCTAGTGTTAGGCGCTTCGGCGCTTAGTGAATTTGCCCCATAGACTCTATTTTATCTAAATAACCTACATTTTAAAAAGTGATTTCCTTGCTCTCTGTAATAATAAAACAGTACCTTGTAGTTGAACCCAACCAGGATATAATGAACCCTTATTGGAAGCAAAACCAGCCTATTGGGTTTATTTCATGTTTACATGATTTTCTGGTAGACATAAGGTATGAAGATCCAAATTATGGAAAGATCAATTATCCGGAAAACCACAGGTCCCAAGCATTCTGGATAACATGTCCGATACCTGTATCTTTTATTTTGGAGAATAATGTTATGACGTTTCAAAATTCAGTGTTGCAGTGATTGAAATAAACAATATTTTGATGTACTGTATAAACTACCATATTTGGTTAAAATAGTTAAGGCTGCAGAGGAAGTACATAGATCTATATTACTGGTAAGTGACCACATGTTAGTAAAACCTGAGCAGTAAGAGGACCACCGAGAATCACAGTCTGTTCAAGGCAGATGGTAAAGACCTAAAGAACATACATTTTTTTTCCAAAAGAAAGGAGTATTTCAAGTTATTTTGCATTAATGCAACACAGGTTTCTATTAAAGTTAAGCATTAGGTATGAAATATAATGCAGATAGTTGCAAGGCTACAAAAAGTGGATGGCCCTTAAATGAAGGTGTCAATAATGTTGAGTTTATTCGTATTTATTTCTCCCACTTTTATTTGTATCGGGTTAACTGAAGGTAATTGTTAACCCATAATGATGGTGGGAAAGGATGAAGGGCATGAGGAAATCCCTCCACTTACACCAGGGACTTTTACAATTATTATAGTGACCCATTTTCCATTACAAAAAATAAACTAAAGAAAAATAGCATTGATAACTTGACAAACCACTTCTTTACTCTAATTTTACATGCTCAGATTTCTTATTTATGTCTGCACCAATGACTTTCTGAGAAGTAAATCAAGCCTGAAGTTGGAATGTAAAATAGATGTCTATAGAGTTTGCCCAAGTGTTAGACCTTTTCTTATCCGTAGCAATTTCTGTAGAGCTTAACTGATATTCATTTACTTCTGGATAGCCTCTTTGTAACTCACAGAAAATGTTCCAGCACAGAGGGATGTTGGATTTATAATACTGTAGAAATGGCTCAGCAAGATGTATATAAGAACAAGTGATGTGTATTTCATGTTGTTAACAAAAAAGGCTTTGCTTGATTCTTTATCCTACTATGATGATCAGAATGACTTAGAAAATCAGTGGCGGGGCTTTGAAAGGAACTTAAATCCTGAATGAAGACTGCTTAGGACACGGACCAGAGGTATCTATGTTTCACACAGAGCTGTTTTCTTTGCAAAAGTTTCAATATCTTATTGCAGACTTCTAATCCTTGTCTGTTTCTCTCGTGCTAATACTTAAAAAGAGCAGACAGATTTTTTTTCCCGTTTCAAACTCTGCTTCTTATTGAATTGAATTTGAATACGGTATATTGGTATTTGGTGTCTGCTAGCATTTGTTTTAGTCTTTTTCATTTTAAAAGGTTTTTTTGTTCTGGGTGTTATTGGCTCACTGGATAATCATTGAAATAAGACAGATTTTCTTGCTTTTTGTTAGCTCGCCAGTATCAGTTCAATAGAGTGTGAGGACAATTTTCTTGGAAAGTATGATCTGATGTGGTCCAGGGATGTTACCAGGAGGGGTGTCTGTCACTATTCTGTGTGCTTTGTACAAGATGCCTCTGTGGTGCCAGGCAGAGACAAATGTTGTCCACTGGAGGGCAGAGGCTGTCAAACTCCCTTGTGAATCACACATTTCTCTTTGTACCATCACATCGCAAGTCATCTATATTATGTTGTTCGTTTTTGGTGGGCTTAACTGACTCTTTTCTCATCCTGACATTTATTAAAGAGGACCTGTTACACAGACATAAAAAGCTGTATGATAAAACTCCTTTTCAACTTAAACATCAAACCCAAATAATTATTTTTATTTAAGCATTCATAGCTGTTGTAAACTCATTTAAAAATCTCTGCTGTCAATCAAATATTGCCTGCCCCTCCTCTATGCCTTAGGACTAGAATCGGGCAGGCAATTACTTTCACTTACCATTCAGCACTTCCTAGATGTCACTTCCCTCCTCACATCCACCCATTCTCATTTAATTGTGTAGCCAGCACATGGGGATGGACATCAGGTCCCCCATTCTGGTGCACAAAAAAGATTTTGAAATGATGCAAGGCTTGTTTTAATAGCAGTGTCTCCAGCCTGTTTGCAATAATTATTAATTCCTAGATGGAAAGGAAACAAGTGTAATGCTAATCTGGGCTATCCAGACCACAGATAGTTAATGTGTCCAGCTATTGGTATGAGCATGGGTTACATTGGACTGACACATCAGGATCAGGGCCTTTTCTAAGTGGAAGCTATCCCTTTAAGGTGTAGTGCAACTACAACACAAAGGCTACTGTACATATGAAGAGATTGATTGGACGCCAGGAGGTTCTTTTGATGAAATAACAGATGGATTTATTCAGCACAAGCAATAATGCAATTGACCACAGGTTTACTTACATATGAGGTAGGTGTTACAAGTCACAGAGGAGGGTAGATAGAGGAGGATGATACAGCAATCACAGATGTCACTCCCATAAGTCAAATAGTCAAGCGTACATCAATTCCCTCAGGCAATACACCTTTTAGTGGTCTGGATCCCATCCAGTGGAGTGATTAGGGAGAAGAAGTCTAGCCTAAAACCCTATCTGCTGTGGTCCCTTCACTAAAGGCATACAAGGAAGCCTTGTGGGAAGCTACTCCCTGCTATTATCCTTGATGGAGCACACAACTGCTCTTTCTATATAAGCTGTCTATCTCACTCTCCTAGAGAGTCTATTAATTCAACTAAACTGTGCTTGCTAACCTCGTTCCCGGGGTTTCCTAGTCCCCGATTTAATCTCTAAAGGTACAGGTCTCTTTAGGGAGGTGGCTTTACTGGACCTTGTTGTACCCAGGCTCAATGAGCACAACCAGAAGGTAAGGACACCAGCAGCCAAAGAGTAAGAGGCCACTCCTTTTCAACACTACAGTATATGGAAGTGTGGCAGGACGTGGTCATTAAACCCTTTGGTCAATAACTGATAGTGAAATACTTAAACTAGATACATAGATATTTGACTAGTAACTAGGGAATAAGGAAGGGTAGGGATTTGAAGCTATAGGAGCATAGCAGATCATATATGTCCCTATAAAAGATTCAAATAATGTGTAATTAAAGTTAATTTTGCTTGACTAACATGATAAAATAGGATTTGGAATTATTTTTTCGTGTGACAGGTCCCCTTTAAGGATATTTGTTATAAAAACCTTGTATCAAATTCTGACTCCTAGGGCTGAAAGAAAAGAACAGATTACTGGTAGAGAATAGTGAAGTGTAACGAGACTACTTCCGACATGGTACAACATTTTAAATTGATTATATAGTGAAACTTCAATTTCACATGACTTGATTTTACATTTTTCTGCATTTCTGTGGTCCCACCAATATATTATGCATAATGCATTTCCCTGGTTTAACATTTCTATGCATTTTACACTTTTTTTCTTATTCCCTTGAAATTTATTAAATGGAGGGTTCCACTGTATTTAAAAAGTCCTTATATCCATGAGATGACACTTGTATTAAATTTTCCTTAACGCCATACTTCCCCTTTGAGGTATACCCACAAATAACATTCCAGTAGAAGCTACACTCTCTTCTAATATACACCCTAGATAATTTTTATGGAACCAGCTGCACAACTGTGTACAGTTAAAATGTTGATCTGAGACAAGTGCAAGGTGTTCTCTAAAGATATGTCTACATGTGACTTTAGGAAGACTCATTTGGACCTTTAGGTGACCATTTCAATTTGTAAATAGAATTTAAATCTGTTATATTTGGGTTTTACCATATCAGACTACATCTGATAGAATGCGCTACACTGCCAATTGAAAGTTTTGATTCTCGATGGCAGCCAATTCTATAACATTTCATTCCTGGCAGTAGTGTTAAGGATGCTTGATATTTTAATCAAGTGCCATTTTGTTTCCTACAAGTGTAATTTATGTGCTTTTACATTCATGGGAAAAATGAGCTGAACCTTAACCATGCCTAATTTTAATAGAAAAAGCGGACAAGGGCCTGGTTCGGATTAACTCAACCGTGGTCTGAGTCTAATTCTGCAGCCTTCAAACTCCTTAAGGTTTTTGAGAACTGTGCCTGACTTTGTAATGAATCTCACTGTCATTTTGTTCACTCCACAGGGAGGCTTTTGTGATATGAGAATTGTATAGGTCTGGAGGAATAATTGGTGGGCAACATTAGTTAAGCTGTAGTAAAAAAATTCAACTTGACTTAAACTCTGTTCAGTGACTTTTAATGACAACAGGTGTCTAAAAAAACAAAATAGCCACAGAGCACAAATGACATTGGTCAACAAAAATGTCTGTTTTTAACAACAAATTAAAAAAAAAAACATCAAGCAGATGCTTCAAGCTGAGGAATAGCAACTGCACATATACTAACATGGTACGACTTTGCACCAGTCTCTATAGCGATCAATTATATGTGTGCTGTACAGCAAGCAATGTTGCTATAAATTGATTATCCTATATGCCAAACTTAGCCAAAGTAACAAGAGTAGACCTAACCTGTGTTAGCCAGCTGCAGTTGCTGAAAATAATACTATCATTAAAAAACAATAATATGATTTATTTTGCATAGAAATGTTTTAAAACTTGTTTTTCAGTGGCTGTGCTGTACAAACTACAAAATACCCACAAAGTGTCATGTTTGTAAACCCTGAATGCAACTAGTGGCCCCCAGATTTGCATCTTATAGACTGAAGTGCAACTCTTTGTGCTCCTACAGTAGAGAGCAAGGGGTTTCTCTGTATCTGTATGCTATGCTGCAACAATGAATGTCAGCTGACACATACAATATGTCCGATTTCTTAACTAGGTGGCTCTAGACACTTTTTGTGACTCCCTGAGGAATGTAATTTAGGCTTGACATTGGCAGCGTCAATCTCACGGGCCCCTGCCAAGAACACCAAGTATAACCCCCGCTTTTGATAAATAACAAAGCAACCACACCTAATATCTCGGGTGAAAAAAGCTGCAGTTTACTTATTAAATCACATAAATACCAACCAACATAAACTAAAAGCATTCAGTGTAGGGCAATATACAATAACATTTATCAAATATTTAACTATAAAATTACTTAGCCACTGAAGGCTGCAAAGAATTGTACCCAATTGTACTCTATAACTCATACCCCTTCCACTGGGCCCCTTCCATCACTTTGGCCCCAGGCCCTACACTTACCACTCTCACCGGCTCCCCCTTAGGGAAGTTCCTTCTGCTGCAACATTATCCTAACACTCCCACTCCACCCTTACCCAACTACCCCTTTATTCTAGGGCGGGTGGGAGCTGTTCAAGGTAAAAGAGCATGCTCTCTTTACTTCCTTGTTCTCCTCATGTCTCCACCCACCCCAATAGCAACCCAGGAACTACAACCCCCATAATCCTTAATCTCCTCTTCAGGTTCCCTCATTCCTAACCCTGTCATGGGCCTGTCATTCCCAGTTCCAGGCTCACTCCCACAGGCATTCTTTATTATTGTTATCAGGATTTATTTCTTTCCTGAGGATTTATTATCCACAAAAGGTCTACAGAGGGAAGTATTGAGAGAAACTCGCAGTGTGTAATTATCCTTTCAAAATGGTCACATACTGTATATTCAGGAAAATACTGTAACATTTGGATTTATTGCACATAAACATTGAATTTCTATGCGATACCAACCAGTTGACCCAACAGTCACACAGGGAGATACAGTTTTCATTTTAGTCAATAGAAAAGGGTTGCTGGAGACAGAGAAGGATAACGTATTCACTTCAATTCTGCATGAGAGGAATGTGATAATCAAAAGACCCACCATATGAGAGGAGCTCATTAATAGGCAAATTTGCACCAGAATTGTTGCCCATATTAACATAAAATGTATTTCCATTATTGCTTCTTTGGTTCCTGCAGCAGACTGATCAATGTTTATTGGTTGCTATGGGTTACTGCGGTGTTAATACACCCATAAGTAATAAAAGGCACTAAGTTTGCCCAAGAGCAGTAACCTATAGTAACCAATAAAATGTTTGCTTTTAAAAAGGTGATCAGTAAATGCTCCCTGGCCTGCTAATTGGTTGCTATGGGTTCCTGCTCCTGGGCTAATGCCTTTATATCTGTATGTCTTAAATCGCATCCATTCATTAATCATCATTTCATCCATGTTTTGCTGACAGAATCAGTATAACAGTCAGAAGAAGACAAATGGAGAAATGCTTCTCAATATAATCTCTCTATAAGGTTGGTTACATTCCTGTTTTGTTGAGTACCAAGAATATATGGAGCCGTGACATGCAGACAAATATTAACAAATGAAACCCAAATTAGTTGCACGTGTATACTCTGTTCATATGGGCTCTCATGATTAGCATAACTGTTGCTTTGGAGACTATGTTTGTATTCAACCGAGCCCCAGTCAGAGAAGTAATTACTTTGAGCAGGAATTGGGCTTCTTTTAAAAGAGTTTCACAACTTTGGCTTTTCATGGATCTGTGTCCCCTGCTGAGGTTGCGCACCAACTTGTCAAAGCATTTGCGCAGGGTGTATGGGTCACTGCTCTCCAATGGTCCGACTCCTAAAACCACAAATTATGAAGCCTTGATCTTGTTGGGGAACAAGAAAATAGAACTATGTGCCCAGTCTCTCAGTTTTGTCATTGAAATGCAGAGATTGGGAGCTTAAGTGCATTTTTACATGGCTCTAAGGGCAGAGCATCTAGGTCTGTGTAGCATCTGGGTCATGCTAGAAAAAAATCAATACCTGTATGTAACAGTTCCTATTCTATTAGATTTTGAATGTATAAAAACCATAACTGTGTCAATCAATTCAAATTTTTTTGTTGGAGGGGAAATCATGTTTTTCCAATTCTAGTTTATTTTGTAAACATGCTAAAAGTCCATGGGGGTCATTTATAAACTTTGCGCAGGGCAGATTGGTTCGCAAAGTGAATATATTTGCCCTGCGCATGGTTATTTTTATAAAGTTGAATAAGAGGGTGCAAACAGAATTGTGAAATTTTTTTCACAATGCGAATGTCTATAGTAGCTTTTTAAATATGTCACAATTTGCAAATTTGCGAATATTTATGCGCACACTCTGCGACTCAATAACGCCACAACTTGGTTGTGAATAAAATATTTGCAAAACAGTTTCGCAAACTGCGAATTTAAGTTACTGTCAACATCAACAACCTCACACATTGGGTGCACTCGCCCAAACTCCTGTCTCATCTGCACGCCATTTGCGAAAGTTTATTCACAATGCGAATTCGCAAAAAACTGAAAGACGGGCAGAGCAGTGAAATATATTTGCGTTCAGGAAAAAACATGCGCAATACAACCATTTGAGAAAAATATGCGCAAACTTTATAAATGACCCCCAATGTGTGGTGTATTTAAAAAATTCAAGCCATTTTTATTTATTTATTTATTTTAATGAAATTACCGGTAACAATGTGATTATCATTGCAATCTAGTTTTTAACATCAATTGATTTCAGATTTAAATTTTTAGGAAATGTGCTAGCATTGAAAAAAAAAACATTTTGCAATTGCAAAAAAAAGTAATCATGCTGGAGTTTCAAAAATACAGACATTTTAAAATGGATAAATCACCCTCCTATTCTTAATGGTGCTGCAGCGTTTGCCAAAACAGCCCGCTTTTCACTTATCTGTAAGAATCTAGAGTGCAGATGTGTTTTTTTTTATTTCACCCAATAAGAGGTGAATTAGAGTGTTTCTGTTCCTTTTTATTGTATTTATTATTTAGAACTTATTATATTTGTCCTTTTGTAATTCATTTTTGTACAAATGCACTTGTCTTATTTGTCCTTGATGCTCTAAATCAATTCATAGCCTGTGTGCACGTGTAACTGTACCTGAACTCTTTAGTGTATGTTTTTCCATTGAAATGCTAATTAACCATTTGGCTGCTGGCAGAAAGTAAGAATTTATGTGTAAATTAATACTTTTGCTGCTGGAGTCTTGGTGAATTGGAAATGAACATTCTGTTTTGTATATTTGCAGAGAGTGACACATTACCTACTATAAAGAGCAGGGAACTAGTCATTTTATGTTTCTACTACTTTTTACTGAAGATTTGACTTGGCAGCAATAGTGATGGGCGAATTTCTCCCATTTCGATTTGCTAATTTCTTGCAAAATTTGCGAAAAGGCGAAAAATTTGTGTAAACTCTAAAACCACAATTGTCCCTGAATTTATGAAAAGTTCAGATTATGAAAAGTATGAACACAAAAAAGCTCTGAACGATGTGCTAAAAAATACGAATACCTCGTAAACCTCTAAAAACTCAAGTTGTCTATGAAGATTCTCATTTATCCAGATCATGATAACCAGTATCTAGTAGAATTAAGTCAAAGGCAACTGAACATTAAGGGGGTTATTTATCAAAGTCTGATTTTTTCTGGTTGGATTTTTAAAGGGGAAACCCCGATGGTGTTAAAAGTCAGAATAAAAAAGTACTCCAGCTTAGACCTGATGTCCCGAAAATATCCTGATTTCACTGGGTTTCTGAAAAAGTCGCAGCATTCGAGCATCAAATCCGAAATAGTTTCGGTGTTTGGATTATTCGTGATTTTATCAAGTTTTTTTCATGCAAAAGACATTTCCGGGAAAATGTACTGATAATCAGGTGGTAACATCTGTGTGGGTTTGATCGGAGTTTTATTTTATTTTTATTTTTTAAAAATTGGAAAAACTCTTAAAGTCCGAATTGATTTAAAGCGGTCCAATAGGTGGGCCATTCAGCGCTGCTCCCATTTACTTCTACAGCACCTCAACAACTTTTACTTGGCAAAGAGCGTTTCATGGTTTTTATAAAAGGGTTCAGTAAAAGATTCAGTGGAAAACAGGTTAGATGAGATAGTGGGCAAAGAAAGGGAAAATGGGGGAGGAGATTTGGCTGGCTGTACTGTTAAGGATAGGGAGGACAACATGTCATATGTTCAATATGGTACCAGTATTAAATGTATGTTTGCAAATGCAAGGAGTTTGACTGGTAAAATGGGAGAGCTGGAGGTGCTGGTGCTGGAGGGAAAATATGATGTGATTGGTGTGGCCGAAACATGGCTGAATGAGTCACATGACTGGGCAGTAAATATCAGTGGCTATACTTTGTTTCGGAGGGACAGAGGCAATAGAAAAGGAGGAGGGGTATGTCTGTTTGTTAGGCAGGATTTAAAAGCTCATATAAAGGAGGAGGTTATGTTAGAAAATGAGGGGGCAGAAGTCTTATGGGTGGACTTTTTCACCAATTGTAAAAAGTCCAGCAAATTAATTGTAGGTGTATGCTATAGACCCCCTAATGTAAGTGATGAGGAGGAGGCTAAGCTCCTGATGAAAATAGAAAAGGCTGCTAATTTTGGTAAAGTAATGATAATGGGGGATTTTAATTACCCAGATATTGACTGGAGCAACAGTACTGCCAGATCAGTTAATGGGAACAAGTTTATAAACTTGTTGCATGACAATTTTATGGTGCAGGTTGCTGAGGAGCCTACCAGAAAAAATGTTATTCTGGATCTAGTGATCTCAAATGACCCAGAACTTATAGCAAATGTGCAAGTCATTGAACCCCTGGGTAATAGTGACCATAATGTTATATCATTTAATGTCTGATGAAAAAAACAAATATATCCTGGGGCAACAAAAACCATGCATTTTGGGAAAGCTAGTTTTAGTGCCTTGAGGGCTGCCCTACAGAGCATTGATTGGGCATTAAGTTTTCAGTTAAAAACACAGAACAGAAATGGTTGATATTAAATCATTACTGTTCTCAATTTATTCCCTTGAGGAGTAAATGTAGAAGCTCTAAGAATCATCCTATGCGGCTTAAAACAGAAGTAAAGAAGTTAATAGGAAAGAAGAAAGAAAAACTACAAATCTGTTGGGACAGAAGTCGCATTTAATGAATATAAACACTGTAATAAATGTTGTAAATCAGCAATCCGGAAGGCAAAGAAAGGAAATGAAGAGTTAATTGCGGTGGAGGTGAAAACTAACCCTAAAAAGTTTTTTAAATATATTAATAGTAAAAAGATGCAGGTCGAGAGTATTTCTCCATTAAATAATGGTACCAGTATGGTTGTAACAGATACAGAAAAGGCAAATGTGATAAATAAGTTCTTTTCTTCAGTGTATACAATAAAGGAGTTCCCAAGCTCACTTTATAGCTGCACTAATGGCTCAGCTCAATCTAGTCAGTGGCTGACTCAGGATATGATTCATAAAGCTTTAATAAAAATTAATGTAAACAAGGATCCAGGGCCGGATGGCATACACCCCCCGGGTTCTAAGAGAGTTTAGTTCAGTTTTAGACCAGCCCCTATTTCTGATTTTCTCAGATTCATTTTCATCTGGTATGGTGCCTATGGATTGGAGAAAAGCTTCCATTATTTAAAAAGGGATTACGATCTCATCCTGGCAATTATAGGCCAGTAAATTTGACATCTGTGGTGGGCAAATTATTTGAAAGCTTGTCCTAGTCAATGGCATTATGAGCAGCAATCAGCATGGCTTTATGAAGGATAGGTCATGTCAGACAAATCTGATTGCTTTTTATGATGACGTAAGTAAGATGCTGGACAGTGGGGGGGGGCAGTAGATGTGATCTATTTGGATTTTGCCAAAGAGTTTGATACTGTGCCCCACAAACGACTGCTTTGTACAGAGGGTGGTTGTTAATGGTACATTCTCTACTCGGAGTAAGGTTCTTAGTGGGGTCCATCAGGGCTCGGTATTGGGTCCACTTTTATTTAACTTGTTCATTAATGACTTAGGGGAGGGTATTGTAAGTAATGTATCAGTGTTTGCAGATGACACAAAACTATACATCCCAATTAATTCCATCCAGGATGTGGCATCCTTGCAACATGATCTTGACAATCTGGCAATCTGGGCAGCTAAGTGGCAAATGAGATTCAATGTTGATAAATGTAAAGTCATGCACCTGGGATGTAAGAATATCCAAGCCACTCATACCTTTAATGGGACTGTACTAGGCAAATACATTATGGAAAAGGACCTTGGAGTCCTTGTAGATGATAAACTTGGCTGTAGCGAGCAATGCCAGTCAGCAGCATCAAGGGCAAATAAGTTCTTGAGCTGTATTAAAAGGGGCATAGAGTCACGGGAGGAGGGGATCATTCTTCCACTGTATAGAGCACTTGTAAGGCCCCATCTAGAATATGCCGTACAGTTTTGGTCTCCATCACTCAAACAGGACATTATTGTATTAGAGAGGGTACAGAGAAGGGCAACTAAGCTGGTAAAAGGTATGGAAAATCTTAGCTATGAGGAAAGACTGGCCAAATTGGGGATGTTCATGCTGGAAAAGAGGCGCTTAAGGGGAGATTTGAGAACTATGTATAAATATATAAGGGGATCATATAATAATCTCTCTAATGCTTTATTTACCAGTAGGTCTTTCCAGGTCACCCATTCCGATTAAAAGAAAAGAGGTCCCGCCTAAATATTCGGAAGGGGTTTTTTACAGTGAGAGCTGTGAAGATGTGGAATTCTCTCCCCGAATCAGTTGTACAGGCTGATACATTAGATAGCTTTAAGAAGGGCTTGGATGGCTTTTCAGAAAGTGAAGGAATACAGGGTTATGGAAGATAGCTCATAGCACAAGTTGATTCAGCAACTTGTCCGATTGCCATTTTGGAGTCAGGAAGGAATTTTTTCCCCCTCTGAGGCAAATTGGAGAGGCTTCAGATGGGTTTTTTTTGCCTTCCTCTGGATCAACTAGCAGTTAGGCAGATTAATTTTTTTTTTAAAAAGGTTGAACTTGATGGACGTGTGCCTTTTTTCAACCTTACTTTTTTTTTTTTTTTTTAAAGTTTAAATTTTAAAACATATATCTGCCAATAAACGTGGAAAACTACATCTGTAAGGCTTTCTGCTTGAAAGATGCTATAATATTTGAACTAAACCTAGGAGGTTATTTACTAAAACTCAAAATGTTCTCATTATTTTATTAAAACAAATTCAACCAAACTCCCATCCACAATTTAACCTTATTTATCAATAAAATAACTAAAAAAATTTGGTATGGGCAAAGACTCAATAGAATTGTAAAAAAGAATTTGAAGAGTACCAATTTCTTTGATTATTGCTTGAAACCTGAATATTGTACAAATAATATAATATCTTCCAATTGTAATAGTGGCATCTGCCATTGACTTCTACATGACCTCAAAAGGTTTGAGATGGAGTATCTCGGGGTATAACACATCTCAAAAAAATTGAGTTGTCTTTTTTCCACTAAAAAATTGTGTTTTCCCATTTAAAACCCAGACCAGAAAAATTTGAGTTTTAGTATATTACGCACCTAAACTATGAGTTTATATCAATTATCCTTCAGACAGAAAAGACACTTCTTTGAAGAAAATCAAAGCTAAAGAATGTGATCAGCATTCCCCTTATTATCAGACAAAAAATAGTCTGATACTACTAATTTTTTTTTACTGTCATTATATTGTACCTGAGAGATATTTTTGTGGAAAACGGAATATTGTAGATATATAATTGCATGTATATTTTTACATTTGTGGGGGAAAAACATTTACTTTATAAAATCTTGGGAAACTTTATCATTTATTCTCATTATTCTTCACTTGTACTATTTGATATTAGATCAAGTTGAATAGCTTTCTACAGCCCTAAGTGGTTTTCTGGGCTCATTAGACTTGCTGCACAGTGGAGTACTGTGATTTGCCCTTCAGGTGTTCTTCTAAATGGGTCTTCACAGGAGGAATGATTCTATTTTGTACCTATTGCTAGTTTTATGCTTTAACTGTCCATTGCTTTTGCATATGCTATTGGTTGTTTATAAAGCAGTAATAGAGCTTCACTCACATATACAAGATGCTAGTCAGTGGCCTGTATAGCAAGATTTGTCACTAGCGAAAGGAAAAATATACCTCATACTGTGATGTGAGCCCATTCATTTGGCTTATACAGAAATAGTGCATGAACACTATCTGCACTGACAAACATAAATATAAATGCATTCACTGCCATGCATGTTTCCAAATCATGAAAGTCTGTCTTTGACTCACATGGCCCATTTCACCCCTTCCCCCAGACTCCCAATTTCATGCTACCCCTCACCTTGTTCCATTTTGATGTGAGGACTTTCTGTAAGTCCTTCAGCTTTCCAGAGTATGGGTGTACCACCTACTATGGAAAGCAGAAAGACCAGAATGCATCCCTTCACAGTGGAATACAGCGAGGAAGAGCTTGCAGGAAACTGTGTGTCTGGAGGGGGGGGCTATCTTTTTAATCTGTAGAATTATGGAATCAACTATGTCTGTGCAAAAAAAACCCCAGAAATTTCATAAAGTGTAGAAATTGTTTAATGAACACTTTGGGGCACATTTACTAAGCTTGAGTGAAGGATTCGAAGTAAAAAAACTTCGAATTTCGAAGTTTTTTTTTTGGCTACTTCGACCATCAATAGGCTACTACGACCTTCGACTATGATTTCGATTAGAACGATTCGAACTAAAAATCGTTTGACTATTCGACCATTCGATAGTCGAAGTACTGTCTCTTTAAAAAAACTTCGACTACCTACTTCGCCACTTTAAACCTACCGAGCTACAATGTTAGCCTATGGGGACCTTCCCCATCAGTTTGCTAAGCTTTTTCTGATCGAAGGAAAATCCTTCGATCGATGGATTAAAATCCATTTTTTTTCCTGAAAAATTCTGATTTGCACTGTACACCTGCTTTCAAGGGATCTGCTGGATCTGATGATAAAATATTTCCTCCAGTTACATAAATGATGTGCAACACAAGATGTTTGGTCGTTGAGGGAAAATGATTTGAGAGAAATAAAATAGGTATAGAGAATAGAACAGAGAAATAGATGATGTTGCAGATATCTGTTGAGAGATGTAGAATGGTTCTTTGTAGGTTTTATTGTGTAATACAAATGGTCAAGGAAAACAATTGTAACAACAGCCAATGGAGGAGGAGTGAGGTAAATAAGACAGCAGCAATCAATAGATAGTTAAGAGGATGAAATTGATAATAACATTAATTATAAAAAGTGTTTCAACAACCCAAAAAGGGCTGCAAAGCTTTTATAGATGTTAGTCTTCAGTAAGGATGGCTGTGTCAGCTGTTGGTTGTGAATATGAATATCAATGAACTATAGCTTTGATTGGTCTTCACAAGGTAGAAAAATGTTGCACTAATTGATTTCCTTCACCAAGGTCAGGCTACCTAG
The DNA here is from genome assembly GCF_017654675.1 of Xenopus laevis. Taxonomy (NCBI): domain Eukaryota; kingdom Metazoa; phylum Chordata; class Amphibia; order Anura; family Pipidae; genus Xenopus; species Xenopus laevis. The sequence continues at coordinate 147,814,157 of NC_054372.1, read as the reverse complement.
TAGGGATGCATCGAATACACTATTTTGGATTCGGCCGAACCCCCGAATCCTTTGCGAAAGATTTTAACCAAATCCGAACCCTAATTTGCATATGCAAATTAGTGGTGGGAAGGAGAAAACATTTTTTACTTCCTTGTTTTGTGACAAAAAGTCACACAATTGCATATGCAAACAAGTATTCGGATTCGGTTCGTCTCTACATGGCTCTCTGACATGTAGATAATAACATAGTGCCTATGTTATTATCTGGCCTTCTATTGAGGATACCCTTTAATGTCAACAGTGTTGCAAAGCAATAAACTTGAACAAAGAAAAACAAACACTGTCTAAAAGGGCTGCTTTTAAACATTGCAAAACTATATTTAAATTCAAATAGTTAGAAGCTTCATGTAAAATGAGGACACTGAATTACAATGCAACTAGGAAAACAGAATTAGAAGTACTGCTGATCATGGGGCAACACAACCATCCTAGATATGGCCCAGTTACAGTTTACATAAGTAACAAAAGACATACACCATTTAGAACTGCGCTATTGTTAGGCAAACATCATTTTAATAAGCTGATACAAATGTAAATGTTGAACTGAATGGAGTGCTCTGTATATATTAGGGAGCAAAGGTTTTTTTTAAACTGTGGCTATGCTGATTGCTTGTGTATGCATCCTTAATTGTATGAAAGATATTAGGATGCAAAAATATACTTTTTATGCTGTAGTTTGTTGTACTGTATTTATGTGCATTGTTGTAAATTTCACTTTGAAGGGACCCTGTCCAAGGCCTAGAAATGTTCATCCTTCATTTTCATGAGAACATTTTAGATCGTTTTATAAATATAGATAAAAAAATATATAACAAAATATAAAAGCCCTCTTGTTTTGATTAAACAACTTTCTTAGCTGTCAGATACAAATATGGGTATCATAAAAATTCATTGTAGAGATGGAGATTTTCTTGATAATTGTTGTTTAAAGGTTTAAATTTGATGTTGCTGTAAACCTTAACCTACTTCACAGACACTTAGAGGCACATTTACTAACGGTCGAATTTCTAAGTTAAAAAACTTCGAAATTCGACCATCGAATTTGATACTTCGATAGTCAAAGTATTTTTTCGATCGAAAACGACCTTAAAAATCTTTCGATCGTTCGATCAAATCATTTGAATCGAATGATTTTATCAAAAAATACTTTCACTACTCAAAACCCAAACACTCTAGAAAGGTTATAGGAGGTCCCTCATAGGCTAAACAGCAATTCAGCAGGTTTAAGGTGGCGAAGTGTCGAAGTTTTTTAAAGAGACAGTACTTAGATTTTCAAAGTTTTTTCAATTCGAATCGAATTTTGGCCTATTCGATGGTCGAAGTACCCAAAAATTACTTCGAAATTCAAAGTTTTTGAATTTGAAAATTCACTTTGACCCTTAGTAAATGGGCCCCATAGTGTCAGAGTATATTTCTCATGGAGAATGCATTTTTAGATTTCTTACCTCTGGGTTGCAAACACTGTGGGGGCCATTTACTTAGCTCGAGTGAAGGATTAGAAGAAAAAATACTTTGAATTTCGAATGGTCGAATATGGCTACTTCGACCATCGAATAGGCTACTTTGACCTTCGACTACGACTTCAAATCGAATGATTCGAAGTAAAAATCATTAGACTATTAGACCATTCGATAGTCGAAGTACTGTCTCTTTATAAAATACTTCAACCCCCTAGTTCGCCACCTAAAACCTACCGAGGCCAATGTTAGGCTATGGGGAAGGTCCCCATAGGCTTCCTAACAATTTTCTGATCAAAGGAAAATCCTTTGATCGATGGATTAAAATCCTTCAAATCATTCGATTCAAAGGATTCAATTGCTAAATCCTTCAACTTCGATATTCAAAGGATTTCAATTCGGCTGTCGAATATCGAGGGTTAACCGACCTGCAGTAAATCTGCCCCTGTATGTAAAACTGTATTGTAATAAGTTTTATGCAGATTGGTTATTATTAATCCCCGGTGTAGTGCCATTTATAAAAGTGATACACAGAGTTTTCACTGAACTTTATCCACTTAGAGAATAAGACTATAGAGCATTAAAACTATATACAGCACTATACATTACAATAACATTTTAAATAATTGACAGGCATTAGAAAAATACATTGATTAAATATATATTGTCATTTAATTTTAAATTCTCTGGCGCATACTTTACAGTGGACTTTGTGCTGTGGAGTTCACCATAATTGGAAACAATGGTTAAAGTGTTGATAAAAGGAAACTTGGCATAGCCTTTATTCTGAAGAGGACTGTTTTGAGGCTTTTGATAGCCCCATGCCCTTCCTATGTGCAATGATACCCTAAAACCCTTACATCTACAAGCATGCAAGTGTACAATTAAAAGGGCTCATTTACTTACCACACCAAACTGCAGTACTGCAAATTTCTCCACAGTCACATGTGGGCTCCTCCTGCTCTGAATTGATCACAGTTGCATCAGATTCATGTTAATCAGTGCAACTGCATCTTTTATAACACATCAGCCAAAAGCAGATACATTTTGAATATAAGTCATTGCATATGTTATAGATCTAAACCAAAGTAAATGGAATTCAGAATGAAAAATTCTATTCATAGCTTAGTGACACAAAGCATTGTTTTTTCATAAAAAATATATAGAGTGCTTCAAAATGGCGGCAGTCAAAAAGCACTCCTTGCTCTTCCATATACTTTTGCCAGGCTTACGGCCTTCCTCCTTTCCAAAATCTAAGGGATTCTGCCATGATTTTTATGGTGTAGTTTTTATTTCTAAATTTCATTGTTTACACTGCAAATAATTCACTCTACCATGTAAAATGTAATTCATAACCAACAAGTGTATTTTTATTTAGCTGTAATATTGGTGTGTAGGCAGCTATGTAAGGTCATTTTGTCTGGTCTGGTCATGTGATTTCAGAAAGAGATAGCACTTCAGGATGGAATTGCTTTCAGGCAGGCTATTGTTTCTTCTACTCAATGTAGCTGAAGGTGCCTTAGTGGGACATGGATTTTTACTATTGAGTGCTATTCATATTTGTACCAGGGAGCTGTTATCTGGTTATCTGGTTATCTTCCCATTGTTGCTGCTGATGTGACAAGTTTATCAGAGCACCAATCACATACCTGGGGACACCTGGGAAGCTGACAATATGTCTAACACCATGTCAAATTTAAGTATAAAATATCAAAATTAAGTATAAAAAATCTGTTTGCTCTTTTGAAAAATGAATTTCAGTGGAGAAGTCTGCTGGAGCAGAACGTTTTCCAATGATAGTTTCCCTTTATGTCCCAGTGCATGAATCTACTGTACCACCACTTCCTAAAGTGTAATTCCAAGTGCAGGCTTCATCAATGGACACAGCAGACTTGCAGCTAAATAATCTGCTACACACACTGCTATGACGAGCTCTGGAAAAGACACCAGCCGGCTTGCATCTGAAAAAAACATTGCTGGGTTAAAAAAACACAATGATTACATTCACAATTGCACTTTGCACACATTGCAGACTTTGTACATGACCGTTCGCCATGTCACCATTATAAGAGAAACTTTAAAGTCTCAGCTTCTCTTTAATAGGATATACAGTACTTTCTTTTCATTCTATTACACCCCCCAACTATGTTCTTTGTGATTTCCATTAAACTGGACAGCATATTTTTTCCTTTATGGTAACAAAAACATCAGACTGTAATTTTGCTAAAGGTGCAAGTCTTCCATGCACAGTACAACTGCACTACCACATTTTATCGAGTTTTTTCTCACAAAATAATTTTTTGTGAACTACACAGTGAACAAAAAGTACAAAGCAGATCAGTTTTGTAAATAAATTATTGACAGCAATGTCAAGGTTTCTCGAACCCCATAGCCCCTTGGATCATTTGGTTTGTGAGGCAGTGTTTTGGCCAATCTGTTGTATAAACCACCAAGCAGCCTCTCCCCCTATTTTGAAGTATACTCAAGAACTTTTGAGTCTCTAGAAGTAATATAAACCTATGTATACAGATTGAAACAGTATCGGTTCTTCAAGGCATGGACTATTGTGGCATTTGGGGGAGTTCTCCATTCAGGGGGATGGAGCTGATGTGCCTAATTAGTGCTTTGAATGTTCAACTCATACTCTGTAAGGGCATACTGAATAGGACCTGAAACCCAATAGCCTTTCAGTACTCATGACATTGGCTGAGGAGGACTTAGATTTAATATAGACATGTATAATTTGCTAATGAAGACCCTTTAGACACAAAAATGATCACATATTAAACTACTGTTCATTAACTCATTTTCTTTTATTAGTAATTTCACAGTCTACTGATTATAAAGTTAATTTCATATCTCAACTAAGTCCTTTCTTGCATTTTAACACATGTGGAGATTATTGGGTTTAATTTAATTTAACAGAGCACAAAACAATAATGCAAATGAAAATGCACAAGACATTTTGGTCAATATATGTAAAGTTAATTGGTCAATTACTGGAGTAAAATTAGCTTGTCATGACTATTGTTTGTGTATAGCTGTTAATACAAGAGTAGATCTTTAAAACCAAAAGGACTAGAGGCAGGGCCGGAATTAGGGGTAGGCAGAGTAGGCACGTGCCTAGGGCGCAAAGCTGGGGGGGCGCCAGGCACGTACCTCCTCTGTCGCCTACCACAAGTCCGGTTCCCGACTGTCTGATTGTTATCGCTTCTTCTTCGATTCTGTGCAAGTTCGCACGTGCGCACGCGAGCGCAGATTCGCACAGGCGCCGCCACTGCCGGGCTTGCCTAGGGCGCCTGGACAGCGTGGCCGCCTCTGACTAGAGGAAAACCTTGAAGGATTTCTTAGGCAACACTTGTCAAAGTATGGACTCTCTACCAAGAGTGTAGAGACTGATGGAGGTCCCACAGGAGGTCTTTTTTTCTATACACATGTAGCATTGACTCTCCATAGATTCTGCAGGAAAATTAATGCCAATCTCTTCCTTTTGCAGAAATATTGCAATTGCATTTAGAATATAATTCCCATTGACTTTGTTAGGAGTTTGTTGTGTATCGTAAGAAGTGTATCAGCAGCAGCAAGAACTGAGCCACCCAGTTAGAGCCATTACTGAAATGTAAAGAACATACCCTAAAGAACAGCTTTCTTGTGTTGAACTGCCAATATTTGGTACATATTCAACTCATTTCATTACAGCATAATAAATGGTCATAATGTTTCTGTTTAATATTTATCCTGATCAATATATTGACTAATAAATTGTGTTGTTTTCTTCTAATTTCCCTTGGAGATTATTTACATTAGTGTCATCTCTACACTAGACCCTCAGTTCATGAATAATTGCCATGTCAAGTAAATTTGGATAATTAATTCATATTCATAATTAATTCTCATTCATGAGAAATGGCTTCAGTTAAATATAGGGGGTATAGGCAACTATATTAAAAGCAATTCTGACTTAATTATGAGCAGAGGAATTCTGTGAATAATTGCTTGGATAGATAGAAGGAATAATTGAACAGCATCACAGTGTAAAAACATTGTGCATAAAATAGTTCCAGCATAAATTTTGTACGGAGTTTTATTTATTAACATGTCTCGACCATAAGGGAGTGGACCCTATGAAAATATTTATTGTGGATGAAGAGAAAGTGTTTAACACACGATATAAACACCTGCCTCTGTTTTTGAGGGGTTTTATAGAACTATCTATTCAGAATTTTATAAAACAGATTCCCACTTTCAGGATTTGTGTACACTCATTGATATACAGTAGGATGTCGGCAGAACCCAGTGCGCAAAGGACTTAATATTTACAACTATATACAGCAGTAAATACAGAACCATTCAACCCTCCTGTGTCCATTTTAGACATAAAACTTCAGTACGCACTTTTATCCCCCCTTGCAGACCATAGCAAGTTGAAGCTTTGTTGTTAAATAGATTTTGCAGTTTGTTCACAGCAAGTGTAGTGTGAGAATGAACATGGGGATTAAAAAATAGTGATGGGCGAATTTATTCGCCAGGCGCGAATTCGAGGCGAATTTGCACGATTTGCGCCGAGCGAAACGCCAGCGAAAATTCGCGTAAACGGGCGCCGGCGTAAAAAAAACGGGCGCCGGCGCCGTTTCGCGAATTTTTCGCCGTTTCGCAACAGCGCAAATTCGCCCATCACTATTAAAAAACACGCAAGTTAGTGTCTAAGGTTATGCTATTGCTCCTTACTGTACTAGAAGAACATAAAGCATATGATTTCTTGTTCAGTTTACAATCCCCCTCCACTATTCACGTGGAGGCTATAAATGCTATATCTTTAAAGTATGTTTTGGGCTTCACTTTCCTTTAGCAGTGAACATTCTTACCTCCAGGGATGCCCACGGTTAGACACTGAGTACACAGTTAGTTTACTGATTCATAAGTAGGGATGTCACGGACTGTTCGCCCGCGAACTAATTCGCGCGAACATCGGCCGTTCGCGTCCGCCGAATGTTCGCGAACGTCGCGCGACGTTCGCCAATTTGGGTTCGCCTTAGCTGGTGCTTATTTTTGCCCTCTCACCCCAGAACAGCAGATACATGGCAGCCAATCAGGAAGCTCTCCCTCCTGGACCACCCCCACACCCCCTGGACCACTCCCCTTCCATATATAAACTGAAGCCCTGCAGCGTTTTTTCATTCTGCCTGTGTGTGCTTGGAAGAGCTAGTGTAGGGAGAGAGCTGTTTAGTGATTTGAGGGACAGTTGATAGTAACTTTGCTGGCTAGTAATCTACTTGATACTGTATTGTAGGGACAGAACTCTGCAGGGATTTGAGGGACAGTGAGTTTAGGTTAGTTAGCTTTGCTGGCTAGTAATCTACCTTCTACTGCAGTGCTCTGTATGTAGCTGCTGTGGGCACTGCTTCTGATCTCATCTGCTGACTGCTGTAATAACCCAATAGTCCTTGTAAGGACTGCTTTTATTTTCTTTTTTGTTTTTTTACTTTGCTACTATAAGAGCCCAGTGCTATTAGTCTAGCTGTGTTGGGGAGTGGGACTGGTGTGCTGCTCCTCCTAGTAGTTCACCACTACCAGCACCAACCAGAGTCAAAATTGTTACAAAGTATCTTATTTGCACCTGTTAGCTGTTCTGAGCTCTCTGCCAAAAGCTAATTAAGTTAGAAACTGTTTTTTTTCTGGCTGTTCAGTTCAGAGAAAAGAGGGACTGGTGTGCTGCTCCTCCTAGTAGTTCACCACCACCAGCACCAACCAGAGTCAAAATTGTTACAAAGTATCTTATTTGCACCTGTTAGCTGTTCTGAGCTCTCTGCCAAAAGCCAATTAAGTTAGAAACTGTTTTTTTTCTGGCTGTTCAGTGCAGAGAAAAGAGGGACTTTCCAGTACAAAAGAGGGACAGGGGGTTGAGTGGTCAAAAGAGGGACAGTTGGGAGGTATGCAAGTGCCACCTAGCTGTGTGAGCTTTTTCACATTCTGTCTAAATAACAATAATAATTCCGTGTCCGTAAACATCACCTGAGTGATGTTTTTACAGCAGCAATAATATATTCCGTATCCACTACTGTATACGTTGCCCTTGCAGGCATTGTTTGCCCAGTCTTTAACCAAGTGCCACCTAGCTGTGTGAGCTTTTTCACATTCCGTGTCCAGAAACATCACCTGAGTGACGTAGTGTGATTTCTGCCCTTTACAGCACAAAACGCAGCGCTGTATCAACAATGTATTTTTCAGATACATTTTTGCCCTTGATCCCCCTCTGGCATGCCACTGTCCAGGTCGTTGCACCCTTTAAACAACTTTAAAATCATTTTTCTGGCCAGAAATGTCTTTTCTAGCTTTTAAAATTTGCCTTCCCATTGAAGTCTATGGGGTTCGCGACGTTCGCGAACCGTTCGCATTTTTGGACGCAAGTTCGCGAATATGTTCGCGAACATTTTTTCCGCCGTTCGCTACATCCCTATTCATAAGATGTATTTTGAACTGCAGTTAGTTTTCTGAATCTAGGGACCAATTTATAATATATACTATACATGATAGAAGGCTGTATTCAGATTACATTACAGCATATAAATCATTGCATTTTATGAAGAATCTCACTCTTTGCCAATATTTCCAACCAAACCATGTCTAATGTCTTAGTATCAGCTTAGCGTACACTGAGCATTGGCAGTGCCCCTGGCACTAAAAGATGGCCTAACAAACTGCTGTGGATGTAAAGGCAGAGGTCATTACTATAATAGTGGTGTTAATACATTGACATTGGTACTTTCAACTTAGTATATGAACTACAGAATTTCTGTCCATAATACTGTATGTTTAAGGCTTTAGTTATCATTTCATGTTCTTCAGAATTTTTAAGCCTGGTTTTGCAAGATTATCTATAGTTTTATCAAGCAACAATGATTTAAACTAGTCATTTTTTGTAGTAAAATAGGAGCATAAGGATATTTATAATAGTGTGGCAGCAGTAGTTTTAAAACACCGCTGGGCTCTGTCATTTTCATTGGGTCTCGTTCTGAAGGCCTGCAGTTGTAGCCCTTAAAGCATACATTAAAAATATCCAAGAACAAAAAGTTCCATTTATAGTGCTCCACAGCCAGCACTTAAGGCTTCTTGAAAAAAGCAATTCTAAGTGTAAAGTATAGATGAAGCCTTGCTGGAAAAGTGGTTACCTTGTCTGCAGACAGAAAAAATGCCATGCCTTTTTCATACTTGTCAGATCCTACTGGTTAAAAGACGGAATTTAAAATATATATTTATATTACAATTATATGCTTCCATTGCCAAAAAAAAATGACATTTTAAGATGTCCATGCACATACCGATGAGGTCGAAAGATTGATCATTCCGCATATAGTTCAATATATCATTACCATGAGGACTGCTATGTTGGCGATATGATCATGTATATAAATGATCAATCATCATCATGAACATAAATACAGCAGTTTTTGGTTAGGACGTCATCCTCTATTATTGCAAGATTGTCTAAATACATAAAGCTATTGTAAAAAGCACCGGGCACTACATAAATTTGTAGAAGTTAAATTGTAGAAGCAATATCCATGGAACGATAAAATCTATTCCAATATCCATTTGTATGGCCAACATTTGAGAGCACAAAGACATGTCTGCCAATACTGGCTGCACTATCTATCTATCTATCTATCTATCATTCTATCTATCTATCTATCTATCTATCTATCTATCTATCTATCTATCTATCTATCTATCTATCTATCTATCTATCTATCTATCATCTATCAATCATCCATCCATTCATCTAGCCAGCCATGGACAAGGAGTACTTTGGTGGAGAAAGAATTGTACTTAAGATTCATGTTCTTTTTATTAACATGTGGAAGCATACATTAAAATTAAAATAAATGAAATGTAAATTTCAAGAGGCATGCACATATTTACTGTATACATATATTTTTACAGTAACAAGAAATATATTATTTGAAATTCAAATGATGGTGTACATTTGATGCACAACACAAGTCTTGCTGATGTTGAAAGCATTATTGGTAGATTTTGGGAATTGCATTGCATTTTTACAATATTTTGAGAGCCGTGATATGCTTGGCCTAGACACCAATGCTGAGAGCTAATCTGTTGTGCTACATAAGCATATGGATATGATCTAAAAAGACAATTAAGGTATTATACATTCACTTTTCATTCTCTTGCATTTCAGGCTACATTATTGATTTAAAAGACATTGCATATATATTAACTTCTGAAATATTCATTACATTCTTACAACAGGCTACAATCAACATTGATTTTATTATGTTTCATTTGTAAAGGTCTGTAATATATTCTACACCACTGTGAATATGATTATATTGTACAGTTTGTTGTAATATTATTCTACCAATTATATCACTTCGTAGAGATTTTTTTCTCAGACCCTGAGCCTTTGCTTGACTGGATAATTAAACTGTAATACACTTAACAATAAATACTAAGCAATAATTTAGAATAACCTAGGTGGAACCTTACTAGGGGATCAAAAGAAAAAAACATAATTATCGATTCCCCTTTCTAAAATTATTTGCTAACACTTCCTTACTATTGATGAACTATTCCATTTGCCAATGTTTGTTACTAGATGGAGCCCACAATTGGCAACAATTGCCACAATGAATTTAAACAGTATGACTTGAGCATTTGTGTTTTACCCCAAAATATTTCCAATATTCTTGATGCCCAAATAATCAGCCAAGTTTATATGGACAATAAAGGTTTCAAATATAGCATGCCCCCCCCAAAAAAAGCCCAAATCCTAACATATGGTAGTTAGTTCCTATTATAACCCTCAACAAAAAAGTTCTTCACTACTGCCCTCCTGTATTCAAAAATGCTGTTTATTGTGTTGTTTAATACTGAACAATATTTTAATTGCCAAAATTAAAATATCCTCCATAGTCATCATGAAATGATGCAAATGACTTTTCCCTTTTTAATAAAGAAAATAATCAACATTCTATTTTGACCAAACTACAGCCATTGTTAGCATATCTTTATTTTAACCTTATGGATTTTATTTAATGCCAAATTTATTTAATTCCAAAGTTGACACATCTCGGTGGTGTCCCACATCAAGCAAATCTTTGTTTGACTTCATTGCATACATTCATTCCAACTTGTCTTTTTGGGATAATATTAATTATAATTATAAATAGGGTTACCCACTATGCACACTACAAAAAAGTCAAGGTGAAGCTCAGCAATGACCCCTTTCATGTCACTGACTTTGTCTTTCTTGCAGGGACCTAGAAAAAACCTTGGCAGTAGATTAAAAAAATATTAAAATAGAAAAGAATTCCTTTTATGGGTAGAAAAGCAAACCACTACCAATCGGTTATGTGCATAACACAGAATGTTATTAAAATGTGTAAACTATTCACAAGCCATATAGAACTGGGAATCCAGAGGTATTTAGAGGTTTAATTGGTTAACCACTTTGTAAGAGACCTTTTTATTGTTCTATTAATCTAATTTGGTCATAATTATAAATAACTGCTGCCTACATTTGTCAGCCTACAAGTTGTCCATCTGAAAATGGGGCTTGTTATTGAGTTTCACAATGCTCACCTATCCAGGGTTGAAGTGACCATAACATTGGACATAAGAACTACTTGTTGACAAATTAAATTAAGTCCAACATAATAACAAAAAAGATTGCAGGCATATGGCTACTCAGGTTTGTGCTTTGCAGCAAAGGAACTCCACAGGGACATTTAATTAGATAATTAACAAGGTAGCTCAGTCAGTTCACATTCTTTGACCGGTATTTCATAAAACACTTCATGGGTGGCCAAAATACAAGAATAAACAGCACATCACCTGGTTCTTTCAGTGGATGCTAGAAAAAAAACTGACATTTAGAAATTTGCCTGTGTTTTTAAACAATTATTGATGTTATATTTCAGTACTACAGAGTTGATTATCTCCTAGATGTAACACAAATGGAAGAGAGTCGCACAACACCACATTTCTTGCAGGTGGGGAGCTTACCCATTTTATTTTACACCACCGTGGTGAAAAATAATAGGAATAAGCTCCCTACCTGTAAGAAATACGGTGTTGTGCGACTCTCTGGTGGTGAAAAATAAAAGGGGTAAGCTCCCCAACTGCAAGAAGTATGGTGTTGTGGGACTCTCTTCCATTTGCTGTTACATTTATGATTGACGTGTGCTGACCGTCTAGGGAGTTCTGCACCACCAGGCAGGAATATCATAGGAAAGGAGAGGAGGTCCGGTAATTTTCAATTTTGATTATCTCCTAGGCCACTGTTAAAGAAAAAGAAATAAATAAAAACAAATCCTGGATTAATTTACTATGGTAATTTGTGCCCTAAGTAATTTATGTTTTTATGCAGAAATAATTACACTTCTTCAGTTAATGTTTGCAATGCAGTGAGCACATTATTTTCATTCAGTCTAACACTTCTAAAATGCCCTGCTCACTGATGAAAAGGTTACCGGAAGATACATTAGGCAGGAAATATGCATACATTTGCAGTTTCCGATGAAAATTAATTTAGATTTAGTTAGTTACACTCCAATGACCATAGCACAAAAAAATCTTTTTTTACAGTGCCCAATAATATTGACAGATACATTAATTAAGGCACATGAAGAAGCAGATCAAAAAAACAAGAGGTGTAGATGTAATTCTGGTTTGATGCATTTGTCTTAGCAAAAAAGATGTGACATTTCTAATTTTCACAGGTACTAAGGGAGGCCAAAGTGAGCAACGAAAATACAGTATAGTATTTCCTATCTCCGTGATATAATAATCTCCTTTCTAAACATCTGACCTTGACTCTGTCAAGTAAAGCTACAATTGTTTCATTAAAAATATGTATACCGCAGACAGGAGGAGCAACAACACATTATAAAGATTACTTTGGTTGAAGGAAGCTATTGTAAATGCTAAGAGCATTTTTTTTACTCTTTCATTGACTTGTAAATTGTCACAAATGGACTATGGTAAAACACCTTTCACAAGAGGTATTTGTAACACCTGTGTGTTGCAAAATCCAGCAGCATATCTAAATAGAACACAGTTTCTTTCCAAATGTAATCTCTAATATTTCCTCCCCAGACCCCCAACTAGTTCAAAAGAAGAACAAATGTTTAATAGGAAAGTAAAGTTGCAAGAAAAGACATTGAAAAGAAAACCTGTAAGGTACACTTACTTAGCAGCTGTAGTGTGCAAAGTGTAGTAATTGCACATGATGTGCTGAAACCAATGCTATTGCAAATGCATGTTTTCCATGAATTATGAGCAATTGCTTCTAGCATCATTAGTATGAGGATTATGCCACTTCCAGCACTTATGTTAAAAATTACATTAGTGTCTGATTCCTTCTTCACAAATCTTATGTGCCTATTGATGCAACCTTCCGTGGAAACCCTGGAATTACCACCATGTCCAGGGTTTTGGTAGTTTCGAGGGTTCTCCAGCATCAATAGACACATGATCCATGAGAAGAGGTAGGATTGATGCAATGCAATTCAGTACAACTATGTGCAAAGAACCCATCTTTATGCAAGTACTATTAAATGAGGTTTACACCCATAGATTTCATCCTCTAGATCATATACTATGGGAAAAAAGTAACCCACAAGTAACACTTACACACCACATGTAACTCTCACAGTCTATGCCTAAATATAAGAGAAGGTAAGATAGGACTGCACCTTAGAATGGACATTTGACCATTTAAATGATATACTGTATGTCTACTAGTCCTCATCAAACCCATAAGTCTCTCCATCTAGTAGTTAACCACTTGGACATGTACTCATGGGGCTAAAGGCCATCTTTTGGGCTAAACCATATTCTCTGTCCTGTTTCATCATTAGCTCTTCAAATACCTACTCCTACTTTTACAGGGTGAACAGAGCCAGAGCATATCTCCTACCCAGTCTTATATATCAATTTCTGTTACCTGACTTAGCAAGACCAACTTAAATCCACCTACCGCTTTTTTTGTTAGCTTCAGATCTATCAGTAGCCAGTTAACATGCCTGAATGTTTTTGGAAACCCACACAGCCAAAGGCAGAACATACAACTACTTGCAGATTATGCCTAGTTTTGAACTGAACTCAGGACACCAGTGCTAAACTCTGAGTCACTGGGGCAAATTCACTAAGATTCGTAGTTGCGCCAGGCGTAACTTCGCCGCACTTCGCCAGGCGTAGTTTCGCCAGTGCTTCGCAAATTCACTAAAATCCGAAGTTGCGCTCAGGGGTAGCGTAAGGTTGCGAAGTTGCGCTAGTGTTGATTCGCTAAGTAAAGCGAAGTTACGCTAGCGAAGGCTAATTTGCATACGGCGCCACATTCAAATTTCAATGGAGGAATACGTATCAGCACTACAAATGGCTAGAAAACCTTCAAATCATCAAATAAAATTTTTATTTTGTCCTACACATGTGCCCACTGTCTAGGTAAGTTGCCATGAGTCAGGAAATGTAGGGGGGAAGGAGGGGAGCCCCAAAAAATTTTTCGATCTTTTTCAGCCTATCACCCATAATGTAGAAAACACGCCAGCGTTTTTTGGGACTTAGAAAAATTTTTGACTTTTTTTTAAACAATCCCTATCTACTCTATTGCGCTTCGCCAGGTCTGAGGTGGCGAAGGAAGTCTAGCATAAAAGGTAGCGTTCAGTACACTGCGCACGTTAGTGAATTTGCGTAGTTACGTCACTAGCGAAACTTTGCCAGGCGTAAGGGTGCGAAGTAACACTAGCGAAACTACGCCAGCGTTCGTTAGTGAATTTGCGCAGTAACGAAAATGACAAACGCTAGCGAAGTAACGCTAGCGAAGTAACGCTAGCGAAGTAACGCTAGCGTTCGGCGCTTCGGCGCTTAGTGAATTTGCCCCACTGTGTCACCCAGAAACTAGGCCAGGCCTCAGCACCTGATGGAAGTTATCCTAGACCCATCCTTAACTTTCTTGAGCACCACTCTAACAAAGTAGGGAAGTTCTTCCCCTCCCTTTCTAAACACAAACCATCTAAATTTGTGCTAAACAATAAACAAGGAGAAGTTTAAAGGTAAAAAACAACAGCAATAAAAAAACACATTCATGATTATGTTGTTCTGTGAATATTTGAAGCCATTCAACAGGATTTACCCAGTTTGTATCTTTCAATTCACAGGACTGACCTTTTGCTTTCCAAATGCATAGGAGACCTACTGTATGTAATGTGTTATGACTCACAGGTGGCTTTACACTTTCCCTTGTCTATGCGCTTCATCAAGTGATATCATGAGCATACCCAGAGTGGTTAGTCAAGGTTAAGCAGAGGATGGTGGCAATAACAACACTACAAAATCATCATACATAGTAATGGGTGAATCTGACTCATTTTGCTTCACTGAAAATTCATGAAACAGCAAAGTTATGCGAAATGCATTGAAGTCTATGGGGAACAACTTTTGACAATTTTTCACCCATTAGAGTCATTTTTATGGCATAACTTGGCGAAAAATTTCTCTTATCACTAATCATACCCTGTTATTAGGCAAATATTGAATATTAGTTTATTGGTTCTGTTAAATGTCTGCTTTTCAGTAAGAATTCTGTGCCAACTGTAGTGTAAAAACATATAGAACAGTCACAAGAATAAATTAACATAAAGCATAAAATATTGTTCAGTTTTGCTGTTCCAGCAATCACACATAATCCCAGCAGAAGAGAAAACGAACAGAAAAGATGAGGGAGGTGAAGGTTTCCTTGTAAGAAAACATACTGAATAAATTGCACAGTTTATACAATTATCTAGTTCCTGGAATATGACATGCTTTTTTTATTAAACAAAATAAAAGCTCCTCTCACTGATGGAACTCTAAATAAGAAACATGATTATTTACTGTTATTTTTGAACCTCTAATTTTGTAAAAGAGTGCTTCTTTAGTTTAGCTGACCTGTTGCAAACAAAAGGCAGCAGGTAATTGGTCATTTGGACACACATAAACACACACCTCTGTACTCAATATACTGTAATTACAACAAAAACTGTTTTAGTGGAAACCATGTTTTGGTATGCTTTATGTGTGCCTTGGCAAACTTTAAATACCTAACACATGGATAAAATCTTACAGCATACATGGCTGCTATAAGAAGCCTATCTATAGTTGTCTTATAGGGATTCTATCACTATAAGACATAAGGGTCCTTATAACTGATAAGAACTCCTGATCTGAACTAAACTGTCAGGACCAGCCCAGACTCAAAACTCTTATGTGTGCAGTTTGGGACTTGTAATTACCTTGTGAGCCATTGGAGG
The DNA here is from genome assembly GCF_017654675.1 of Xenopus laevis. Taxonomy (NCBI): domain Eukaryota; kingdom Metazoa; phylum Chordata; class Amphibia; order Anura; family Pipidae; genus Xenopus; species Xenopus laevis. The sequence continues at coordinate 147,798,349 of NC_054372.1, read as the reverse complement.
CTCTTGGGGTAGATCCTGATCTGTTACCATATGTTCGTGACTCTGCCTGTTCCCAGTTTGTTTCTTTCCTGATCTCCTCCCACCTCATTACCTTCATGTGTTTCCCATTTTCATTTATGTCCCCTTTATAAGCCCAGCCCTGTACCTTGCTCGACGCTTGGTCATTGCGTATTTCCCTGCAAGACTTGCCGTCCTGTATTCCAAGTTCCTGTATTCCAAGTTCCTGTATTCCAAGTTCCTGTATTCCAAGTTTCTGATTCCAGTGTTCCTATGTCCTGATTCTGTGTCCTGATCCTTACCTTTTGACTTTGTCCTGTTCTGACTACTATTCCTGCTTGCCATTTTCTTGTCGCTCCTGACCTGTGTTCCTTCCAACTGCTGCAGATTCCCTGGTTCTGACCTTGGCCTGTTCTGATTACGATTGCTGTTTTCCTCATCACTGCCTGTACTTCTGTTTGTGCGTTTTTCTGTAAGTTTATTCTTAATCAAGCCGTGTTTCTATGGCTTCAAGACTCTGTCCTGCCAGCTACGGGTATACCCCAGGTTTCCCACCTTACGTGTTACTTCCCGAATACCTATCTGCAGTGTCAGACAGTTACATTAACAGATTCGCATAAGTCTAATTTCTGCACAGTAGCAAACTTTTTTGAGCTGGACATACTCATTGCATGAATTGAAATTTTGTCCATATTATACTGTTTTTCACAAATGAGGTTAACTGCCTTTTTTTGAGTGATGCTTTCATTTGTAGAGAGACAGAAGTGAAGTCCCCACTTTCCATACATTGTAGTATCTGCTGTGAAACACCAGTCTTCGCACTGAAATTGCCTTTGACTCAACATATTTTGTTTTGTAGAACAAATGATTAGACTTTATAATACTGTACTGTACATGTATGTATAAAGGACAAACATATATAGCCCTATTATTTTGTAAACATATTTTTAAACAAAGTATTCCTAATGTCAGTTTTTCAAGTGATGTTTTCAATAAGAAATGCTTTATGGTACCATAGTAAAGTGACCCTAAACAAAACAAATCAATTTAAAGGGGATTTGTCATCCAGACATAAAAAGCTGTATAATAAAATTCCTTTTCAAATTAACCCTTTTAAAGTAGCGATACTTGTTATACATTTATTTAAAAAGCTGTCAATTATTTTTTGTCCGCCCCACCTCTTTGCCTTAGGCATGGAGGCAGGGCAAACAATTATTTTCACTTTCCATTCTGCACTTCCTAGATGTCACTGCCCTTCTCACATTCCCACTCCTTCCTAACCATCTAAATGTGCAGCCAATGCATGGGCATCAAGTCCACAATTCTGGTGTATGAATAAGATTTTAGCATGATGGAAAGCTTTCCTTCATAACAGAGTTCACAAAATGGCTGCTGCCTGCTTGCTGTGATGATGCATTTTCAAGATTGAAGGAAACAGCATTTAAAGAATGTATATAGTGTAAGTAAACATTATTTTGCTCTACAAAGCCCATAGAAAGGAATTTGGAATTATTTGTTGGGAGACAGGTCCCCCAACAAATACTTTTTTAGAAATTATTTTTTTTCTGGGTGACCTTGTAATATCTGCTCTGTACCCTGGCATGACATTTGATGAAGCTGGGATGATTTTGCATCTCATTGCACTCAGATGTCAGTCTGCTGATGCTGAGTAAATCAGACACGTCTGCCCTGTCAGTATTGATAAGGTGAATGATTCCTATGACCTTCACAAACATTTACCATTGCAATGCCAGTTTACAGATTATTAAGGTCATGGACTGACTAAAAGAAACACCTCAGATGTTATGTGTGTCATGTGCAATGCAGAGGATGCTGTATTAGTTGTATATCAGTTGACTTGAACAGCTTCCAAGTAGTTTTTGTTATTGACCTTTTAGGTGCAATAGAATAAATCATTTGACGGAGCACAATGGTAGTAATTTATGGATACCCTGGATGTAAATTCAGAAGCAAAAGTGCTCACCTTAGTGCTCATTTAATATCTACTTTTACCTAAGGTTTATCTGCACTTGGCACTTCATTCCAAATACAAATAATCTGTCTGAGGGTACAGAATGCAGCGGATGCAATGCAACACTGTATAGGGCTCAGTTGCAAGAGGAAATGTAGTCAGTAATGATGGGCGAATTTACCCCTTTTTCGCTTCGCCACAAATTTTATGAAACCCGGCAAAAAATTTGTGAAACATCGATTTTGATGGCGGCGTTAAAGTCAATGGGTGTCTGTTAATTGGCGCCGGCGTCAAAATTGGCTCAGACGTCGGAACCATTGCCAGCGTTGAAAACACTTTGACGCCGGTTTCAGAACCATCTCCAGCTTCAAAATTTTCAGGCGCCGACAAAACGCGCAAATTTGCGCCTGCTGAATAAATTCGCCATCGCTAGTAGTCAGTTGACATAAGTAGCATCTCCACCTTATTTAATAATGGCTTTCTTAACTAAAAAATACAGTAGAATAAAATTTTTACACAAGTCCTATGTTTTCATGTTGATGATATTCTGAAAAGGCATATATATATATATATATATATATATATATATATATATATATATATATATATATATATATATATATATATATATATATATATATATATATATATATATATATATATATATATATATATATATATGAGTATATTATCCCTTCAACTGAATCAAATATTATTTATTGACAAATATTAAACCTCTGTGCCAACCAATGTGTCCAAAATGCATTTAGTAACACCCTTCTAATATATTAAAGTGGTCCGTGGTCACATTGTGAAAATGTCTGCAGGGCAGGAGCATCTATCCAGGGGAAATCAATTCAGCTTCTGTACATGCAGAATAATCTGAGCAGCTTGTCTACTTAGCAGAACAGCAGGGGGGCCATGATGATCAGCCGTTCATTCCCTGGAAAGTGCCCTGTGGTTCATAGTTATTAATTACTCCAGTGGGAATCACCAAATGTAGAGATAATCGAGAGAGATGGCAAAGTATAAAGAGTGTGGGAGGAGAGGATGCAGATCGGATAAACAGTGCCTCATACACTGTTAATGAGCACTAGTGCCAAAGAAAATTTCATGCCATTAGTATCTATAAATAAATCCCAAAGCACTACTAATAATAATAATATTAATACTGTTAATAACACTTGCTGTGAAAGGAATTGCCGGTACAGACAAAAAATTTTTTTCAAATAAAGGCTTTTTTTGTGACCTGTGGAGTGCAGTCCTACGTATTGATTATTAATCCCTCCTCATCTGAACCAAGGCAAGTTGTTACTTATGGTGGTGGGTGTGCACCTCCAAGTACTTTTTGATATATGATTTAATTTATAATCATGGGTAAGTTGTAACTACAGGAGGTGTGGGGGACAAGCAATTCGACTAGGGGTAGGCACCAGAAGACGTATGTGCAGCCACTGTTGCGCCCTAGTCACGTGCCTCTTCTGCATTCCCTTGTTCTGACTCAGCTAGAAAGAGTTGTAAATATACCCATAGCAGAGTGGTAAATCTCTACTTTGCTTAATTGATCTGTTGTTTAATTGGATACATATATCTGAGACTCATGTGTTAATTGCTCAGTGCCATATCTGCAAAGTTGCCCATTGCTCAGTGCTACAGACAGGCTTACATTGATGGTGAGACTTAGGGCTTTATTTATCAAATGTTGCCATTATTCTCAGTTTGAAAAAAAAATGCTGTAAAAAATGCTGTAAAAACTTGAACATATTTTCTGAAACCTCAAATAGTTGAGAAACCCAGCAAGTAAAAGCTGGTGTGTTTCTAAAGAAGTCAATGGTAATTGTCTCTAACAACTGTGCAGTATTTATTTATTTCCCCAGTTTGTTTAAACATTCCAATACTTTAGCCCAGTTGAAAATAATTGGAGCAATGTTATGTTCGCCTGTGTCCATGATTTTTCTGTGAATATTTTATAGTAATTTATGTTGAAATAAAGACACATATCCACTGAGTTCAACCTTTTATGTCAATTTAAACCTGCCTAACTACCAGTTTGCCTGTATTTTCTTACTTGCTAAAAAGCCAGCCAATCTCTTTTTGAAGCTAATCTATGAATTTGTGAATCTAATGTATTAGCCTGTACATCAGATTCAGAAAGTAAATTCCACAGGTTCACAGCTCTCACTGTAAAAGCCCTTTCTGAATATTAATATTTCTTCTAATCCAAAAGGGTGTCAGAGTGTCAGCTGGGAAGACCTACTGGTAAATAAAGCATTAGAAAGATTATTATATAGTCCCTTTATATATTTATACAGAATTATGTTACTCCCCAAGCGTCTCGTGTTTAGCATAATAACTTTCCATACCCTTTACCAGCTTAGTTGCCCTTTGGACTCTCTTTGATTCAATAGTATCCCATTTGAGCACTGCAGAACAAAACTGCACAGCATATTCTATATGGGGCCTTACCAGTGCTTTGCAAAGTGGAAGAATGACCCTCTCCACACACAAATCATCGCCCCTTTTAATACAGCTCAAACCCTTTTGTGCCCTTGCAGCTGCTGACTGGCATTGCTTGATATAGCCAAGGTCCTTTTCCATTATGGATTTGTCTAGTACAGTCCCATGAAAGGTATAAAAGGCTTGCATATTTTTAAATTCCTTGGTCATGACCTTATATTCTTCAAAGTTGATTCTCATCTGTCACTTGTGTGCAACCCTCAAAATGTTATGTGTTCTTAATCAAGTGCTTCTCTGAGCACTTTTACAATTTACAATAATAATAAAAAAAACATATTTCCATATTCACATTTTTAGACTACATATAGCTGGCTTCAGCTCAACAGCTTTTTGAAGATACAGAGTGTAAGTGAGCCCCCAACTGTCTATGCATTTGGTATGCATGTGCCTGGTAATAGCAGCCTAAAATGGCAATTGTCTGTATGTTAGAAAATCCTAAAAATAGAAAATGAATTGAAACTGTAAACAGTGATCAGAGAAGCACTTTAAGTTTACTTCCTTTATGTAACCCTATAATTCGGTTGTTGCAAGACCATTTTACTTAGTCTGATGAGAAAGTGTTAGGAAATGCACTCCAGCAGTGCGGGAGTTAACTGGCGATCACTACTGGCCAATTAGCATCAGTTGGAGGATATAAAGAGTCTTGCCATATGCCGGCCAGTTGCCAGTACAATTGTTTAATAAGCAGGCAAGGTTCCCACTAGCTAGTGTTCCATGAGGTTCAAAGTTGCAAATTCTGTGTTTGACTCGGTTTGTATTTGACCCTCTTCCTGTAACCTCCCTTTGGCTTAGATGCTTCGGTATTCCCTCGTTCACCATGACTGACCTGATCTGGTTTTGACCTGTTTTTGGTTCTTCCCCTAAACCACAACTCACTCACTTGATACCTGCAGTTTCTACCCAACCCGTCAGTGTGTGTTCCACGCTTCCTGCTCACAGCCCTTTCCACACCGATGCGGTGCCCTGGTAATCTTGGGGCTTCCCTTCTGTTGCTCTCTCTAAGGAGCGGGTTCATTTTCAAACGGCTCCTCACTGTAAAACCCTAATATAAAGATACAATGCTCTCAGCCAAGTAACTAAAGGCCTGCTAGTTTAACATCTGAAATAGGCAGAGTTGGACTGGGTTAGCTGGGGGCCCACCAGAAAACCAGAGGAAAGGGCCCACCTCCAGCGCACTTCCCCACTACAGCCTTTGGAGCAGATTTACTAAAGGGCAAAATGGCTAACGCTAGTGTCAATTACCACCTGCAGAGACATCACCAATTTACTAACGGGCGCAGGCACTAATTCGCGATCGAAAGAGACAGGCACTAGTGGTCATTCGCATTCTATCGCCAGGCAGCAATTCGCTCTGGCGAATGGACGTTACTCCGCAAATTCAGTAAAATGCGGATTTTACTGAACGTTAGCTCTTTCGCCAGACTTGCCCTGGCCAGCTAAGACCAGGCGAAGTGCAATGAAGTGCATCGATCTTGCTCAATCTTCTGTCACTTACACATATTCTGAGAGTGGAAAATGCATCAAAGTTCAAAAAACGCTGGCGACTTTTTTCCTTACTTCAGAGTGATAGGCTGCAAAAGTCCTTAAAATTTTTTTTGTTGGTATACAGTTTTCTCCATACCTTTTATAACATATGGAACATTAACTTTACAGTGGGCTCATGTGTAGGGCATTATAACAACGGTTAGTAAATCTGCCCCTCTGTCTGCTAAGGAGTAATAAAGCTGCGACCTCCAAAGATTTGCATCTGCAACAATTAGCCCTCCATTGCTAATCCACAGTGTTCTGGCAGGCCTTTTTTGGAGGGGATATAAAAGGATTCAATATTTTAATACATTTCAAATCACAACAGTAAGGGGGTTATTTAATAAACTCCAAATGCCAAAATCACGAAAAATCTGATTTTTTTTAATAAAATCTGACTTTTTAAAAACAAATTTTTTCGGTATTTATTAAACCCCAAGAATGGAAAAGTCCGAATCTGAAAATCCGGCATCTCAGACCTGTCTAGGTTGCATATAAGTCAATGGGAGAAGTCCCAATGATTTTTTGATGTGTGCTGGGTTTCGTGCAATACCCAGAAGTTTTCTGAGTTTTCAGGCAAAAATCTGAGATTTCGGGTGAAAAATCTGAAAAAATCGTGGAAACCAGCTGAAAAATAAAAACAAAATTGTGAAAATCTGATTTTTTTCCTGCACAGCAAATTTTTGGGAAAATGTAATAATAAATAAGCGCAAAAAACCAGAGCGGATTTGATCAGTTTGTAGCAGAAAATATTGAGATAAATTCAGAATTTGATAAATAACCCCCTAGAAGTATATGCCAGCTTAATTTTTTTGTGCAATGGATACTGCCAGACAAATCGCATTGCCTTCTATAGGCAGGTGAGTAAGAATTTAGACTTTTGGGTTGCAGTTGTTTTGATTAAATTTTGCTAAGACATTTGACACAATTCCACACAAAAGGCTACTGATTAAATTAAGGAATATTGGCTCATATAGAGTAGCAGCACAATTCATTCTTGTGACAAGAAGTCGTGTCTCGTGGAACTTGTTCCGATTGGTTCAGTGCTGTTATTGGGGTCTTTCTGTGATCTATTTCTTTATAATTTATTAATAATTTACCTTGCCTCTGCCCACTTTGTTATATATGTGAAACACTATATTCTGTGTAAACTAATAATAACTCTACCTATGTAAGACATAATGCTATGTATAAAGTGTTCTTCAAATCATCAACAGTATACAAAATGAATGTGACTTTGTTTATTATAAAACTCCCATCCAGAGTAAAATGTCATGTAGTGGCTGTTTTTCAAGTTCTTTAATTTGATATTGTTTCTGCTTTGAGAAAAAGAGTAAATGTATCTATGTATCAATGAAAACATTGTTTTCTACATTCATTTTTTTATTTGTTTTCCTCTAGTATCAAAATCAAAAGGCATCCCTGATAACTTCCAGAGATTTTCAGCATTACAGACATATCTTCCTGTCAATTATCGAATACTCAGCGCAGAAACTGCCTTCCTTTTAAAGGAAAACAACCAGGATTTCATGAGGAACTCTAGTTTGCAATCTAGGGTAGAATCCTTCTTTATTCACCAAGCACTTAAATCCCCTGTATTAAATGCTAGCTATGGACCATTTTCTGTTGAAAGAGACATACCAGAAGACATTCTGTTGAATACCCATTCATTTGGACCCAACAAATTGACCTTTAATTGGAAGATCAAAGCATATATTATTAATGAGAAAGTGTATCCCAACAAACCTAAAGTCCAGGTCTTATTTTACATTGCAGGTAGAGATTGGGATAATTATAGTGCCACTGAAAAGCTTCCATGCATAAGACTGTATGCATTTCAGGAAACTAGAGAGGTTAAAGGCAGTTGCAAATTGCAAGGAATGTTGGGACTCTGTGTAGCTGAACTGGAATTCCAGCCCTTCTGGTTCATTTCACCGCCAATAATCACAAGTCGAAAGAGAAATCCAGAACTTCCTGAGGGAATACCTGTGGACCTTTATTATACCATTCAATTTCAAGACGATAAAACTGAGTGTACAGCTGAGGAAGCCAGGAAAGGGAATGCAATCCGGCCAGGTAAAGACCCAGAAGAAGATCCACTGTCACATTTACAGAGGATTGGAAATATAAGTCTCTATCGGACGCCAGAAAGTTCACAGCTAACTGAGCTGAGGTTGGATAGTCACGTTGCTCTTTGGTTACCATCAAAACCTGCAAAACAAGGAGAATCTTTGATTGTCTATGTTACAGTTGCCAGCAATGCTACACTTGATCAGTTCACACTCAGGTAAAGTAGGCTTTTATGATGTAAAGAAGTGCGGTCAAATTTGTGTTAGTGAATGTGCACTTATACTGCTACTTTGTAGTGATAGCTAGTGATGGGCGAATTTGTCCCGCGAAATTTGCAAAAAATTTGCAAAAAACATTGAAGTCAATAAGCGTCAAAATTATTTTTATGTGCATCAATTTCTTCGCTTGCGACAATTTTTATACATACACCTATTTTGTCCAAATGCATTAAAGTCGATGAATGTCCGAATAATTTTGACACGCAAAACTTTTATGCGCGCAACTATTCTGATGCACACCCACGCTACACATTTTTTCATCTGCAAATTTTCTCTGCAGTTTCGTGAATTTATTCGCCGGTGGCGAAATGCGGGATTTCAATGCAAATTTGTGCCTGCCAAATTTATTCCCCCATCACTAGTGCTAGCCAGTGAGAAATTACCCATAGTGAGTCCTGTGCTCTAAAGTGAGCAGATTATGCCACTTACTATAAAAAAAGAAATGGACTGGTACATTTTTAGGGACATGCATGATTCACTTGAACTTTACTGAACAGCCTGCTAAACTGAAGAGGCTTATCTGGTCAGATTATTTGAATTCAAGCAAAATAAAATCCTAAACTTACAGTGTAGATGAAAAATAATTAAAACAACTATTAAACATATGCTCAAACTCTACAAGGCATTGGAAATCCCAGTTTTATTTTTTGCTTTTACTGCTTTTAAATACAGATTTTTGTCATTGACTAGAAGACCATAATAGAAGACCATACTTAGTTTTATCAAATGATCATCTACCTTTTGTCAAAGTATCCTCAAAGTTTTTGGAGTTCATACTATGCAGCTATAATACGCTACTGTTTTGTTCAACAGTATTTGTCTCAATTGTGATGTTCCAACATCTACCTTGTCTCTCCAATGGAAAACGTAGCAGTCAAAGTGTACACAACTTGCCATATGGATGGAATGATGCTGGAATTCTGGATAAAAAATACACATTGTGGAAAATAAACATGGTTGTTTAAATCTGATAACTCCACTTTGCACAATGGATGCCTTCATGTGTTTTCAGAAGGGTGCTTTTTATTCATTAGTATCATAAACAGTGACTGGCTGGCAGGGGCATTTAGACTCTGCTGCTTCTGCTAGAAGGCAGCAAACCATTAAGAATTTAGCATGTGATTGTTGTAGATATCATGAAAAATTTTCTTTGTCGAGTCAAAGGGCAATTTTTATATTAAAGGCCTCCAGTTGACTTGTGGGTGTTATCCATGGCATATCAATTGTGTTCCTTAACAAGGAAAATAAAAGTTATTAATGTAAACTGAGAATTGGTAAAGTGATCAGGTTTTTATCCAGCAAGGCATGAAATGGATACTTTTGATAAATATGCAGTGTATCCTGCCATAATCCTCTTACATAACTAGTAAACCTTGGGACAAGTCCATCAGATATACCCCACCCCCTGCTAAAAGTAAAAGTGTACATTTATGTCTTTGATGAGAAATAACCAAGAAAGCTGTTATAATTTGTTATACAGGCAAGGGACCTGTTATCCAGAATGCTCGGGACCTGGGGTTTTTCGGATAATGGATCTTTCCTTAGTTTGGATCTTCATAACTTAAGTCTACTATAAAATAATGTAAACATTAAATAATCCCAATAGGCTCTAAGTACAGAGAAAAAGGGAATTTTTAAAAATTTGACAGCCATTCTGTAATTCTGAGCTTTCTGGATAACTGATCCCATACCTGTAATATTAGAACAAAGGACCAGCCAGAATCAACAACCCCATGGAGCCCTTATGCAATCAACCTAAAATACTTTACATGGATGTTATTTGTAGTTGGCAAAACCATTCTAAAAATAGCCAGTCTTCTGTTCAATAGGTCTCAACGAGGAATTAATTTAGTTGTGTGGTCCATGGTCAGATGCATGTTAAAAAAAATCATTTGTAACTTAATTCAGTTTTATAATTCTAAACTTACTGGTGAGTGAGTTTGCTCCAATTGTAGTTACTTATACTAGTAGTAGTAGTAGTAGTAACCAAACAATGGGTAGGGTTTACTTTTCTGTTGCATGAAACAGAACATTAGGTTGAATGCTCTGGCTTGCTGGATGGCTCTTTTCATTAAAGAGTAACTGCTAGTTATATTGCGGAGATAAGGAACTTAATGTTCTGAGGGAAAATAATACTTTGCAGTATAGTTTGTTATTCCACAGAGATTTGCTGTCATAGTAAGAAAACTTTGCAGTTTTTTAAATGGTGCAGTTTGACAATTGAAAAACAAGGTGAGATCAGTAATATCCATTGTCTTATTACATCCAATAGTTTAGATGGAATAGCTAGGATTTGTTACCCCGCATGACTTAAACAATGATCATCCTTTACTCTGAGAAATGGCAAGCTGTCTCAGTTTATAATACCTTAGATGTGATGCAGTCATTTTTTCCACCTAATCTTGTTTTGTTTTTTTTTTGTTATGAACTGCTAATTATATGCTGGTACACACTATGTTCAATGTTCATTCATTTTCTTTTCTATAGGTTGTACAATCTAAGATCCATTACTGGATGCAAAAATACAGTATAATACCATTTGCTTGAGGTCTTAATGTGTTTAATTAGATGTCCAACAGTTAGTCAGTTTGAATCACTAAGTTAGTCCTTCTTCTTACATAATCACTTCTTACAAAAAAAGTTTAAATATGAGGTAGGCCAAAATCCACTTTGGTACTTTTCCCCTCTAAGACATAGAAGTGACTGGACTGGCTTACTAAGTAATCTGTTCTCTTCCATGTTCCCAGTCATTGCCTGCATTATGGTAATAGCCTGAACCATTTTGATAGGATGTAATTTGTAACCACTTCATAATTTATTAGGGAACTTATTCTAATTCTGAACACATCATATTCTCCCTCCTGAAGTTCTCAAGGTTTGGTTATGCAAGAAGTTAAGTGCCTGCAGTTTCTTCTTTATCAGGGGATATCAAGAGACACCAGAGAAATGCCTAGAGGCCAAAAAGACCAGTTTAATATAGGATTTGTGTGGCCAGAAAAGTGGATAACTTTTAAAAGGTTATAGTTAAAAGATTCTGATTTTGAAAAGAATATGTATGTTAAAAACACTGAAATGCAGGATGTTTAAATCAACTTGGCATTTGTGATTTCAGTGAAAATTTTTGGTGAAAATCATAACCTTGATACATGGGCCTCTATAAAGCAAGAAGCAGAATTGAACCCAAAAAGGGGTATGGCTTACAGGAATATAGAGGGTTTCCATAACTTTTGCTAACCCTTGTGTTACCACCATTTTCTTAAAGTTTAATTACAAGCTCTTAGCATCTACAGAGCAAAAAACATGTAATGTATAAAAAGAAATTCAAAATCACTAATTATAGGTTTCAATTTGGAGTAAAACCATAGTTCTTATTAAACAGCTACTTACAAGGCAATATTACATTTCTAATGCATAAGGCTCATTCTCAGAACCATAAGTCCTGGGGATGGCATGTTTTCTATCCAAACTGCTATATTTTTGAAGCAGAACAGAAGTCAGGTTTCTCACAAATAACAAGCAGCCTAATAACTTTTGGTACACAGATCAAAGCCCAGAGCCTTGGGAATTTCACTTATAAATTAATTCCATAATGCCTTGTTATAATGTATTTATCGGCAGGATTAAAGTCTAATATACTCCTGGTGCTCACCTGTTATAAGTCAGGACATTTGGGAACCCTTTGTTGTCTTGCCAATGTGGAATAGGATCCCTGGTACTGGTACAATGCTTTCAACTAATGCAGTTCCAAGGGATAAAACCTCTGGGTGTCCCACAATCAACAGAAAGACACACATATACATAGGTCAGATACTGTATTTGTAGTACTAATAATAGTTCTAATAATTTCCTTCTGATGCTGGCTTATTTACAGGGGCACTCTATGGGGCCTAATTATTACAGTATATTGTGGAAAATTAAATTCACAGAAAAAATGGTATTAATGGGGATATTAATGAGCTGGAGATAGTGCAGAGACGTGCAACAAAACTGGTTAGAGGGATGGAAGATTATGTATGAGAGTAGATTGTCAAAGTTGGGGTTGTTTTCTCTGGAAAAAAAGGCACTTGCGAGGGGACATGATTTCACTTTACAAGTACATTACATTATTTTACATTAGAGGACATTATAGACAAATAGCAGGGGACCCTTTTACCCATAAAGAGGATCACCGTACCAGAGGCCACCCCTTTAGACTAGAAGAAAAGAACTTTCATTTGAAGCAACGTAGGGGGTTCTTCACAGTCAGGACAGTGAGGTTGTGGAATGCACTGCCGGGTGATGTTGTAATGGCTGATTCAGTTAATGCCTTTAAGAATGGCTTGGATGATTTTTTGGACAGACATAATATCAAATAGATACCAAACTCTATAGTTTAGATATGGGAATATATAATTTGTGGAGGGTTGTGTGTACGGATGCTGTGTTTTCATTTGGAGGGGTTGAACTTGATGGACTTTGTCTTTTTTCAACTCATTTTAACTATGTAACTATGTAAAAAACTGTGTTAAATAATGTAACGATCGCCGCCCGGAGCAGGCCCAGGAGCTCCGGGTGGCGCGTCCTCTCCTGCCGGCGTCGCTCCCAAGATGGCGGCGCCCATGGCCGCCACGTGGGTAAGCGGCGCCGGCGCGATGACGTCAGTGCGCCGACGTGGGCGCAAGGACGTCAATGACGTTATTAAGGCACAAATTCAAATAAAAAGCCTGTTTAGACGCCAGGATGGCGCCCAAGTATAGGAAACCTTGCCCTAAGTATTTCCTGGGTTCCCTGTGTGCTAATATTCCTTTCCTGATCCTGATTATTATCCTTGACCCCTGCCTGGCCTTTGGACTTTGCTGTTATCTGCCTGCCCCTGAACTCTTGCCTGGATTCTGACTACTCTCTGGATTAACCCCTTGGACACCGCGACCTTGCACCCTCAAGAAGGCTTCCTCCTTGATCCCGACTACCTCCCTGGAGGGAGCTCCCGGCTCCCTGACATTATACTTGGGCCATGGATCCTACTGAGGAAGCTACGCCTGATGTCGGACGAGCGCTCCGCGGACTGGCATCCCGCATGGAGGAATATGAAGCCCAGCAGTACCACATTGCACAGGCACTCGATACCCTTCTCTCCCGAGTGCCTCCAGCGCCTCCTGCTTCCCAAGCGGCTGCAAATCCTCCCTTGGCGGACGTCTCATCTAACACAGGTTTCTCGTCTGGTGAGCCTCGTATTCCGCCTCCTCCTCGCTTCAGTGGGGACCCACAGGCCTGCAGAGGTTTTGCTACACAGTGCCAGATCCAGTTCGAGTTTCAACCCTCGCACTTCCCCAATGAACGTTCCAAGGTGGGGTATGTAATGTCTCGTTTGGTGGGCAAACCGCTTGAGTGGGCAACATCTCTTTGGGAGAAGAATTCTCCACTGACTTTTGATGCCAAGGCTTTTCTGCAAACATTCCGTACTGTGTTTGATGCCCCGGGTCGGGTCACTAATGCTCCTTCTCGTCTCCTGCAACTCCGACAGGGAAACCGCAGCGTCAGTGACTATGCTATTGACTTTAGAACTTTGATGGCTGAAACTTCCTGGAATGACGATGCCTATAAGGCCGTATTCTATCAAGGTCTGTCTATTCGCATTAAAGATGATCTTGTCTCCAGGGAGTTCCCTGATCTGCTGGAAGATCTGATTGCACTGTCCATTAAAGTGGACACTCGTCTTCCAGAGACCTCTCTTGCAAACTCCAGCTGCTCAAGCTCCTCCTTCTCCTCCGGAGGAACCGATGCAGGTTGAAAGGGCTCGTCTCTCCGAACAAGAAAGACTCCGTAGACGAATGGCTGGCTTATGTCTGTATTGTGGCGGACAGTCTCATTTTGCGAATTCTTGTCCAGCGAAGCCCACGAGTTCTGTTCCCCGAGGTATATCTAGGGTAACACATGTAGGGGGCACTACTCCAAAGTCTCAAGAGAACACTCACAGGTTTCTCCTTCCTTTACAGATTCGCCTAGCCACTAAGACTATTGTTGGCTCTGCTTTCATTGACTCTGGAGCTGCTGGGAACTTCATGGACGCTCTGTTCGCCAAACACTTGGAAGTTCCCTTATTCCCATTGTCTACTCCTCTCCGAGTCACAGCCATTGACGACAGACCCCTGGAGGCTGAATTTATCTCCATGACGACTTGGGAATTGCCTGTGCAGGTTGGGACATTGCATAAAGAAAGACTTTCGTTCCTAATTATTTCCTGCCCATCCGTTCCAGTTGTGTTGGGTCTTCCTTGGCTGTGCCTGCATAATCCTTCCATTGATTGGTCCGCAGGACAGATTTCCCGTTGGAGCCCATTTTGCCAGCAGCACTGCCTTCCTGCTGAACCCCTCCGGAGGGTGAATATCTCTTTGTCTGATCTGAAGACTCTACCCCCCTTTTACAAGGAATTCGCTGATGTGTTCTGTAAGAAGTCTGCAGAATTCCTTCCTCCACATCGACAATACGATTGTCCTGTCGATCTCCTGCCTGGAACCATGCCCCCTAGAGGTCGTACTTATCCTCTCTCTCCAGCGGAGACCACTGCTATGAAGCAGTATATCCAAGAAAATCTTCAGCGGGGGTTTATTCGCCCTTCTACCTCTCCTGCCGGGGCTGGATTCTTCTTCGTGGAAAAGAAGGATGGAGGCCTTCGTCCTTGCATCGACTACCGGGGTCTTAATAAGATTACGGTTAAGAACCGGTATCCCTTGCCCTTGATTGCCGAACTCTTTGACCAATTGAAGGGGGCTAAAATCTTCACTAAGTTGGATCTCCGTGGGGCGTACAACCTCATTCGCATCCGTGAGGGTGATGAATGGAAGACGGCTTTCAACACTCGTGACGGGCACTATGAATATCTCGTTATGCCCTTTGGCCTTTGCAATGCCCCTGCCGTCTTCCAGGAGTTTGTTAACGATGTGTTCTGGGATCTCCTAGGAAGGTTCGTAGTCGTGTACCTGGACGACATCCTGATCTTTTCTAAAGACCTAGAAAGCCATCGCTCCCAGGTGAAGGAGGTACTCTCTCGTTTGAGGAAGAACTCTCTCTTCGCCAAGTTGGAGAAGTGCGTCTTCGAGGTGTCTAAGATCCCCTTCCTAGGATACATTATCTCTCCTGAGGGATTTGAGATGGATCCCGTGAAAGTGTCTGCCATCCAGGAGTGGCCTCTCCCGCTGTGTACCAAGGCAATCCAGAGATTTATCGGATTTGCTAATTACTATCGGCAGTTCATCCGGGGGTTCTCTTCCCGCATTGCACCTATCCTGGCCCTCATCCGGAAAGGGGGTAAACCCAGCTTGTGGCCTCCATCTGCCATTGATGCTTTTCAGTCCTTGAAAGAGGCCTTCACGTCCGCTTCTGTCCTCCGACACCCCAATCCTGAACTACCCTTCTGCATCGAAGTTGATGCTTCTGAAGTCGGAGCCGGAGCCATCCTGTCTCAGAGACACCCCGCTGATGGGAAGTTGCACCCCTGTGCTTATTTCTCCAAGAAGTTCTCGTCCGCAGAGCAGAACTACGATGTCGGGAACCGAGAACTCTTGGCTGTTAAACTCGCCCTTGAAGAATGGCGTCACCTCTTGGAGGGTTCTCTGATTCCTGTTCAGATTTACACCGATCATAAGAATCTCGAGTTCATCCAGTCCCTCAAGAGGCTAAACCCCAGACAGGCAAGGTGGGCTCTCTTCTTCTCTCGATTTAATTTTATCTTGACTTATCGCCCAGGCTCCAAGAATCGGAAGGCCGATGCCTTGTCTCGTAGCTTCACTCCGGTGGACCGCTCTCCTGAGAGACAAGAGCCAATCATCCCTCCAGTCAAGATTATTGCCTCCCTGTATCCACAGTTTGCCGACCAAATCCTGGCTGGTCAGTCTTCTGCTCCTTCCGGTACTCCCATTGGGATGGCATTTGTTCCTCCTGAGCTGCGTCTGCCTATCCTGCAACAGACCCATTGCTCCAGGCAAGCCGGACACCCTGGCCCAGCTAAAACTCTTGAACTCTTACGACGCCTGGTCTGGTGGCCTGATATCCGCAAAGATGTGAAAGACTTTGTTGCTGCTTGTAATGTTTGTGCCACATCTAAGTCAAGCCACTCCCGCCCCAGTGGGTTACTACAGCCCTTGCCAGTTCCTTCCCGTCCCTGGACCCACCTGTCCATGGACTTCATTGTCGAACTTCCTCCCTCCTGTGGGAACACGGTGATCTGGGTTGTCATTGATCGTTTCTCCAAAATGGCCCATTTCATCCCTCTGAAGAAGTTGCCCTCTGCGGTGGAGTTGTCCCAGCTATTTATCCAGTACATCTTCCGCCTGCATGGTTTCCCGGTGGAGATCGTCTCCGATAGAGGCACACAGTTTACTGCCAAGTTCTGGCGTTCCCTATGCAAAGACCTGGGAATTGTTCTTCAGTTTTCATCTGCATACCACCCGCAGACGAATGGGGCAGCTGAACGTGTCAACCAAGCCCTGGAACAGTTCTTGAGGAACCACGTTTCCCTTTGTCAAGATGATTGGTCTGATCTCCTCCCGTGGGCGGAATTTGCTCATAACAATGCCTGCCACACTTCCACTGGAAGGTCCCCATTTATGGCGGTGTATGGTCAACATCCTCAAGCCTTCCCACAAGACTTTGTGTTGTCCGATGTTCCGGCCGCTGATGACCATGCAGCCCACATGTCTGCTATTTGGGCCGCAACCAAGTCCAATCTGGAGAAGAGTGCTCTGGTTCTTAAGACGTTTGCAGATCGTAGACGTAGACCCTCTCCTCCCTACAAGGTCGGTGATAAAGTCTGGTTGTCTTCCAGGAACATTCGGTTGAAGGTACCATCTCCTAAGTTGGGTCCGAGGTTCGTAGGTCCTTTTTCCATCCTGGAGGTGATCAATCCTGTGGCTGTCAGACTTCAGCTTCCTCCTGAGATGCGAATTCCCAACGTGTTTCATGTCTCCTTGGTGAAACCCGCTACCTCCAACCGCTTTTCTGTTGTCCAGCCTCCTCCTCCTACTATCTCTGTGGATGGTCAACAAGAATATGAAGTGGAGAAGATCCTTGACTCCAGAATCTCCAGGGGGTCTCTTCAGTACCTCATCAAGTGGAAGGGCTTTGGCCCTGAAGAATGCTCCTGGGAAGGATACTCTGATGTCCATGCTCCTCGTCTGGTGAGGGAGTTCCATTCCAAGTTTCCCCAGAAGCCAAGTCCTGGTGGTCCGGAGGCCCCCCGTGAAGGGGGGGGTACTGTAACGATCGCCGCCCGGAGCAGGCCCAGGAGCTCCGGGCGGCGCGTCCTCTCCTGCCGGCGTCGCTCCCAAGATGGCGGCGCCCATGGCCGCCACGTGGGTAAGCGGAGCCGGCGCGATGACGTCAGTGAGCCGACGTCGGCGCAAGGACGTCAATGACGTCATTAAGGCGCCAAATTCAAATAAAAAGCCTGTTTAGACGCCAGGATGGCGCCCAAGTATAGGAAACCTTGCCCTAAGTATTTCCTGGGTTCCCTGTGTGCTAATATTCCTTATCCTGATCCTGATTATTATCCTTGACCCCTGCCTGGCCTTTGGACTTTGCTGTTATCTGCCTGCCCCTGAACTCTTGCCTGGATTCTGACTACTCTCTGGATTAACCCCTTGGACACCGCGACCTTGCACCCTCAAGAAGGCTTCCTCCTTGATCCCGACTACCTCCCTGGAGGGAGCTCCCGGCTCCCTGACAAATAAATAGCAAGTTTGTCAAGGTTTGTGTAATTTTACGCCATGTGAACACCAGATTAGAAACAGTTGCTTCTGGCAGAAGTCACTCTACTGGTGTATTATTCAAAAAGGAAAGGTTGTGGGATAACTCCTTTGCTTAATAAAAATGTATTAAAATACAATGGAAGTGCTACTGATCTGGCCAAATTAACTACAGACATAGAGAAAAAGAAGAGAAATTGATCAATGCACATTCCCTGGACCCCTGTCATATAAGTAATCTATGCAGATGCATGTAGTTACAAAATTATAATCATAAGATTGATAAGCCACCATACCACGTCAAGGTAAAACCCATATGGCGGTCGGTAACTATTTAACTCTGGTCATAATATCAAATGCTAAAGCCTCCCGGCATAAGAGCATTACCGGAAATAAAGTTCTCCCGACCTGGGCATTGGTTTCAGTCATAGGGCTTAGTCCTCCCCTGCCAATAGCTTTCAAAGGGGAGAGATAACCTAGACCCCAGCATTGGTTCCATAAGATTAATCCCCTGCATTCCGCTTTCTTCCGTTCAACCGCAGGGGAGTGCAGGAGTAAACACACTCAATTATTGTAAAGGCTCACACAGATGCATGTAAGCACAAACCGCAGGTGGAATGCAACATGCTGCGTCCCACCTGCATTTGGTGCGCACATGTGTCTGTGTGAGTACAGCCCCTTGATAATAATTGAGTGCGTTTTCTTCTGCTCTCCCCTGCGGCTGAACGGAATAAAGCAGAATGCAGAGGAGCGCAGCAAAAAATGCCCATGTGTAAGAGCCCTAAAAGTTTGTATCCAGTCCAATTGAAAAACTGAGCTTCAGATAAATCTAAATATTACATATTAAAAAGCAGATTTATCAAAATGTAAGATTAGAGCTTGCCACAGAAAAACTCCCCACTTTCTATTCTTTCCTATGGTATTTTAAAAAGTTTCTTTGTTATTTATTATCAATTATTTGATTTAATGTTCATTATTTGATGAATACACTTGAATGAATGAATGAATGAATGAATAGACAGTGGGTGAGTTTTTTGTGTGGCAAGCTCTAATCAAACATTTTGATAAATCTACCCCTAGGTGATGAGATTCAGTCAAACCCTTTAATGAACATCTTTTAATAAAACCATAAACAATAACAAAAGCAATACAATTAGGGGCCCATTAACTTAGTTCGAGTGAAGGAACAGAATAAAAAAAACTTTGAATTTCAAATGTTTTTTTTGGCTACTTCGACCATCGAATTGGCTACTTCGACCTTCGACTACGACTTCGAATTGAACGATTTGAACTAAAAATCATTCGACTATTCGACCATTCGATAATCAAAGTACTGTCTCTTTAAAAAAAACTTCGACCCCCCCCTACTTCGCCACCTAAAACCTACCGAGCACCAATGTTAGTCTATGGGGAAGGTCCCCATAGGCTTTCTAGCAATTTTTTGTTTGATTTTTCGTTTGATCGTTCGATCATACTATTTGTGGTAAATCCTTCGACTTTGAATATCGACATTCGACCATATGTAAATCTGCCCCTTAATGATTATTAAATAAAAATGTAGTAACCAAGCCATTTTGTTGAAATCTCATAACCTAGGGCAACCAAGAGTAAGCTTATTACTGGTTGGTTGCAGTGGGTTATATAGGACCAGGGAAAAAGTTTGCCAGTGTTACTAAATAATCCTATACAGTACTTAAGTAAAACATTGATCGATAATAGAAATGTTGATAGCCCTTTTAATTTAAAATCACTTGGCTGCCCTAATGTTCTGTAACATTCAATGTGCTTCCTTTGTATCTCTAAATCATTTCATTTTTCTCTAGCATGCGCTACTTTATTTTTAAAATGGCAATTGAACTGCATAGTTTCATTATGATGCTTCCTTCCTGTTCACTGCCAACCACCTTTTTTAATTAGGTGATATTCATTTGACTTTTTGCTGTGAGAAGAGTATCTTGTTAATGTTTTAAATCCTTCATGAGATTTCTTCACATGACTTGTAAGTTCTGAGAAATGTAAATAGGGTTTATCCACCGTAGAGTATAAATCTAATGGGACAAATGCATTAGTTAGAAGATAGTACTTTTCCTCTTAAGCAATGGCTTTTCCCACAGGATTATAGCAGTTAAAGTGTTTATAACCCAGGGTAGAAGAAATTAGACTAATGGGCAATCATTTTAAGCAAACCTCAGAGATATGAGACATTTACACATTCAGACACAATGAAAAGACCAATTAGGAATATTTAATTTTATTTATATAGTGTGTAATTACTAAATTAATCTTAAATTATGCCACTGTTATTGAGTTTTTCATATCTAAATTAACAAAGCACAGTAGGGGAAACATATGATTATATTTATGGAACATAACAGGTCAAATGTGACCCTTTTGCCATGCAGGGCACAACAAGATATATATAATAAGCCCAGCACCAACCTCCCTCTAAATGCTCTGTCTGCATTCCCACTGCAATCAATGTGTACTACAAGTTTCTGTATAGAGAGGAATAAAGTACAGGGCAGCACTAATGGCATTGTACATGGTGGGCTGTGTGTGTAACTAAGGGAATTACTGTAACCTTATTAACTTCAGGAGGGAAATTATTTATGAATTGACAAAGGCAATATTATTGTGCATTTTCTCCAACCGCATGACAGTTGGTCCAATGGAAATGTATACAAATTAATTAAAAATCTTGTTTATACAGGTATAGGATCCCTTATCCGGAAACCCGATATCCAGAAAGCTCCGAAGTACGGAAAGGCTGTCTCCCATAGACTCCATTTTATCCAAATAATCCAAATTTTTAAAAATGATTTCCTTTTTCTCTGTAATAATAAAACAGTAGTTTGTACTTGATCCCAACTAAGATATAATTAATCCTTATTGGAAGCAAAACCAGCCTATTGGGTTTATTTAATGTTTAAATTAATTTCTAGTAGACTTAAGGCATGAAGACCCAAATTATGGAAAGATCCATTATCTGGAATACCCCAGGTCCCGAGCATTCTGGATAACAGGTCCCATACCTGTACTATAATATGCTATTTAATGGACCCCAACATAGTAGACAGGTGTATTGATCATGGTTCCCATTATGTCAGCAGAGAATTCAAATATAGGTGAGGCCATAATGAGATGCTTATTAAAGGTCAAATTTTAGAGGCTTTGGAAACCACGACTAAACTCACAAACTTTAAAACCACAATTGTCATTGAATTTATTAAATATAAAATGTGCAAAGGAAAAAAGCACTAAAATACTGTATGTGCTAAAAATACGAATACATTGAAACCTCTAAAAATTTTAGTTTTTCAACAATTTCTAGCAAAAAACAATACTAAAACCTGTAAAAGTCTGAATTGATTAAAAGCTGTACAATAAGAGCAGCCCAGCTCCCACTGACTTCTATAGCACCTCAACATCTATTACTTGCTGAAGTTTGATATTGGACATTTTTGTGTTTTTTTTTTTACTTATTACATTTCAAATTTTTAAAGCTTTTTAGAAATATAAGAAAACAAAGATTTTTTAAAGATTCCTGGAAAAAATTGTAATTCTATTGTTGATATTGTGGAAGGTGGCCCAAGTTCTGGCGCCGAGACCTTCCTAAGGACGTGCCAAGTTATGCCGCCGAAACATCAAAATAAAATTTAACTTTTTTCATACTTGAAAAGTCCTTGGAGTGCAGTCTGTTCTTGGCACATATCCTGCCATTATGGATATTTACCACACCCGTTGTCTCCAGAAGGCTACCAGCATTGTCAGGGATAGCACCCAGCCTGCACGTGATCTCTTTACCCTCTTGCTATCCTGTAAAAGATACCGCAGTATTCGAGCACTGACTTCCAGAATGCGAAACAGTCTATTTCCACAAGCCATCAGGTATCTCAACTCCCAAGGACTGAACTGAATATATTCATAAGGAACTTAAATGTCCCCTTTGCCCAGCATGACATGTACTAGAGTTGTTGTATAGCACCAGGGTGTTAGGAGGAACGTCATTTCATTTCCACTATGTACTTTATTTACTGTATATGGCTGAAATGACAATTAAATCCACTTGAACTTGAACTTGAACTTTTCATTTCACAAACAGGAAGTAAAAAAAGTTTTTTTTACCGCATGCTGCACCCAGTTCTCTTCCCCCCTCCTGCCCCTATTTTGCATAATATTAATCTAAACTAGTATTTCCATTCAGTTTCGGTATTTGACAGTAGTGTAGTTATTTTACGATTAGGTCTCTGTAATCATTTATAAACAATGCTCTTTAATTAAAGGGACTATTATTCAGATTAAAACATTAATGTAATACTTCCAGCTGGAAACTATAATACATGTAGAGTAATTGTCAAAAAGTAGCAGGCTGTGTTGGCATTTCCTAGTGCTCATGTTCTCCTTCTCCGACATGTTGGATAACTGGCCCACTATGCGGAAAACTTGTTGTGAAAAGAGTTAAGTGCCATTCTAATAGATAGGAACCCTGAAATATACAAATTCATAAGAGTCAATATAAATGCAATCAGCTGCATGTAAATGCAATTCTTATTATAACAAATGATATTATTTAGCCCCATATTGTCAGCAATATAAGCAACTAAGACAGTGCATCATTATTACAGCATTGAAATAACATTTTTTAGAGTTTCTGTTTCCAGTTACCAGTGTTATGCTTGTAGGTCACGACTGCTCATTTAGCTCCATTTAAATAACCTGCTCTGTGTCAGGCTGATGGAAAGCATA
Organism: Xenopus laevis; assembly: GCF_017654675.1. Classification (NCBI taxonomy): domain Eukaryota; kingdom Metazoa; phylum Chordata; class Amphibia; order Anura; family Pipidae; genus Xenopus; species Xenopus laevis. The sequence goes on along the minus strand of NC_054372.1, from coordinate 147,775,523 downwards.
ACCAGTATATCTTATATGTTTTATGGGTAACATATACTTTTGCAACAAAGCTGCTTTATGACAGTTTTTATTCCTGATACCATTCACTATTAGAGCAAGTAGTGAAATATTATGGGTCAAAATACAGACGTGGTAGTATATAGAGATCTATTATATCTCCAAGAAAAGCATGGATTATTTTATTTAATACAACTTTTTTGCTTACATATTTATATGGCAATTTTCACCTTGCACCTTGTGCTTGATGGCTTGCTTTTTAATATGTAAATTACAGTATATATTTATCATTATATTGAAATTTTGCAACCTAACAACCCCAGAGTTCTCAGAACACAGAATGTACGGCAAAAACGCACATCCAAATGAGCTTTTCAAGGAACCATTTGTTTGTTTTGAGCTGTATGGTTTTAAATAAAAGAAGAGAATATTTGAAAAGTGCTGGAAAAAAAGTCTAATGTGCTGGCTAAATAATGCATATACATGTACCATTTTATATTTAATGTGCAAAGTAAAAAGAAATGAGGTTCCTGGATGGTGTTTTTTTAAAAAAAAAACTGAAAGAATAGTGAAATAAATGGTATTTAGCATCTTTTCTCCTTAAATGCAAGAAAAACATCTTTTGTCTATCACTTATTGGATGTTAATTAATCTAATTCTAACACCTGTTGAGTAGTGCTTTGTCTCTTCCCATATGTGTATAAACAGTATATATAATGACTTGGCATGGAGTGTAGAATTTATATACAGTATATTCTGTTCCCTAGAGATATCCTCCATGTACATAATTTGGATTAATCCCATTGGTGTCTGATTATTATGATGGGCAGTTAATGGCAGGATTACATACTGTATGCACAACTCTATACTGATGATATTACATCTCATAGGCAATCACCCCACTGATTTTAAAAGTATTAGTCTGTAGGATAAATTTGAATTATGACAATTTTTTTTACTATAAGGGTCAGGCCACACTGGACGTTTCGGGGAGATTTGGTCGCCTGGCGACTAATCGCCTTGTTTTTTCGGCGACTAATCTCCCCAAACTCCTTCCCTCACTCTGCGCCGGCTAAAATGAAAAAAAAAAAAATGCCGGCACTAATCACATGCGGCGATTCGTTTTCCGATGTTTTTCCGAACAAATCTCCCCAAAACGCCCAGTGTGGACTTACCCTTAGTACTCTTGTGTCTGGGGTGTCTGTAAATGAACCCCATAATTTTTTCGGATTTACCTCCTGTTGTTATGTTGTTTTTTTGGCAACTATAACTAACTGGGTATAGGGTAGAAATTGATTTTTATAAAACTGAAGTACAAATGTACACTTTGATTTTCTTTATTAGGCCGATGTCTATTATGGAAACAAGTACACATTTTGTTTCTATAAATATTCCTGTAAAAATGTCTCAGCACCCCGTCCACATATTAGTCTCAGATCACATCCTTCTATAATCTACTTTTGTTTGCAACACCCTGTTTTTGAGTTTAGGTAAGAGAGAGCATCAGTCCACTGACATTCAATTGATGTGTAGAACACAGTCCTGCTTCAGCAGCACAATTAATATTGATATAGTGTACAGTCTTAGAAACCAGATATATCCATTTTGATCCCCTTATCTCATTTCTTTATTAAAGTTAAAAAAGAAACCACATGAATCTACGTTTCAGGACTAAGAAGATCTATGGTATGAAAATAAAAGTGATGTCATAACTCCCTTTTTGTGCACCTTTTCCTTCATGCTTTCGATTTTTGCATTTAGTTTATTATTTAATTTCCTTCTGTCACTGCACTGTGCCTGAATTGAATCGTCCCACTGTTGGCTTTTTTTATTTAAAGATGATATTAAGGGAGCTGTATTAATTGTGTTTTAAAAACAGTGTTTTTTTTAAAGAGATAGGTACAAATATATTTTATATTTTTTGTTTTGGGTACAAGTGGCTTTGTGTTTAGTTTTAACTACCAATGGAGGACAGATATCCGTGAAGCTGATTCAAATAAGTATTGCTTGAGAATGTGCTTCTTTAGCTGAATCATTAGGAATCACTTTGTCATTTCTAATGTCATCAATTCAGGAGTGCCATTAACCATGCATTTTTTTTCTTATAGAAAAATATATTACCTTTTGTCAATAATATAATAGCCTATTCTCTTGATCAGTTGATCACACATACTGTGCACCCTTTAGCATTACTTACTGGAAGATACTTTATCATTATGTTTTACCAATCCATTTATTAATAGAAAAAATGTTTTTTACATGGAAAATTGATGAGTTTTGGAATATTTCTCAGGATTTCTAATACTGCCGCATTGATTTAACAGTTTCAAGGTTGTCCTTTGAAAAAAAGAAAATTATGAGGTTACTTGTGTTATATTTTATAGGTCATTGACCCAAGGACTAGTACAATTCTACACTGGAGTAAGGACGATAATACCTTTCCTCTTCTGTTGCAAATTTGAGACATCTACATGTATGGGTTCCGTTACCAGAAACCTGTTATCCAAAAAGCTCCATATTACAGAAAGGTTATCTCCCATAGACTCCATTTTATCAAAATAATCCAAATGTTTAAGAATGATTTACTTTTTTCTCTATAATAATAAAACAGTAGCTTGTACTTGTCCAAACTAACATATAATAAATCCTTATTGGAAGCAAAACCAGCCTATTGGGTTAATTTAATGTTTAAAAGATTTTCTGGCAGACTTAAGGTATGACGATCCAAATTACTGAAAGATCTGTTACCCAGAAAGCACCAGGTCCCAAGCATTCTGGATAACAGGTCCCATATTTATATGGGGTTCTGAAGTGTACTGATTGCCTTAACTGGTGCATGTATAAGCGTTCCTTTAGCCTACATGCCAAATAATAATTTAGAGCTCACGGTAAAATAGAATACACTTGGTTGGTTATAGCAAAAACATGCTTTTACAGAGAACACTTTTTTCTCTGTGAACAAAACCCTGTTAGTAAAATTTGGTAGAACAAGCAGAGAAATATAGGTCAGGCATCTACTAAATTATACTATGCAAAGAGCCAGTACTAGAAAGTACAGACATTGGAAAAGGTTTCTGTCTGGACTACAGGCAAATATCAAACTACTGATGATAAAATTACTGATATTTCTTTTTTTACTGTAGCATTCTCATTCCTTTATTAGGTAGCCAGCTTTCAAATCAAAATAAGATTCACGGGGTTATTTATTAATGCGTGATTTTTTTGCAGCGTCCATTTTGACCCTGGAAACCCAAAAAAGTCGCAGTAAAAAAAAAAAAAAAGACGCAATTCTTTCACTATTTTTTATACCTGAATCCGAAAATACGGATTCATGCCAAATTCATGTAAAAGTCAATGGCAGATATCCCCTTAACCATTTGAATATGTTTTAACCCTCACAATTAATGAGGGGTTTAATGATAGTTTTTCCACGACAACTTAAATGTATCATGGTTTTCAGGCGTCAAATGCAAAAAATTCAGGGTTTTCATGTGGATTCTAGTGGATTCTAGTTTGGTAGAAGTTTTTTTATCTGAAAAAATCTGAAAAAGTCATATTTTGATAAATAACCCCCTCTGCAACTTGCCAATAAGACAAAAAATATAAGGGAAGGCTACACACTGGCAATGAAAATGTTTGCTCTGCACAAGAACTATTTTGCAGTTTGCTTGGAGTATTTAGGATTTCTTAAATTATTACTTTGTCAAAGTGAAATTGTCCAGATAACAATCACTTGTCTTTAACAGCTAATAACTGATAAACAGTAAGTAGTGATGGATGAATTTATTAGCCAGTCGCGAATTCGCTGCAAATTTTACCTACTAGGCCTTTAAGTTTTTAACAAAGCATAATGCATGTAGTTGCAATGAACCAAGGTAAGCTTTTATTTAGCAACTTCTCATAGGTTTATGGGGGGGACAGACCAGAGTCACAGATGACCAGGAACATACTTATAAATAAAATGAACTACAATAGCTACTTGCATCAATTGTAATATATGGAATATTTCAGGATTCAGTTAATGGTAGAAATGGTTTTATGCAGCCTCTTTATTTATTAAGAGGATTCCCTTAGGGGCATATTTATAAAGGGTCAAATTTGAAAAACTTCGAAATTCAAATTTAAAAAGAGCAACCGAAATTAAGTCAAAGGTTTTTTTTTTTTTTGCCGAATAAGTCAATTTTCGATCGAATAGGTCCATATTCGGCCGGATTTGTATTGTACGAATCGAAGTAATAGCACATTTGATCTAATTCAAATCAAAGTTTTTCCCAGAAAAACTTAGATTTTTCATAGCCATAATAGTCAAACACAAAATATTTTTATGGCCTGATTTCATGTTCTTCCACAGTATTTGCATCCCCATTGGTGAAGATGGAATTATCATTTTGCTTGATTGTGTTGTGATTGTGTTGTGTTGATTTCTTATACAAGGGAAATACATCATATAATTTCTCATATATCCTTCATTCATTTTATGTCTTCATGCATCATTGTGGAATTGTTAAATCTCCAGTTTGGAGGGCTAAGAAATTTTTGATTATGACATTTTGAATTTGACATAGTGGTTGAATATTTCTACAAGATAATAATTATGAAATCTTTTCATGACTTTTTACAAAAGTTGAGAAGAATATTTTCTACCTGTAATTGATCAATACTCATTTTATTCCATGTGCCACAAATTTCCAAGTCCACTTTAAAATATTGCAGTCAATGAAGATGAAAAGCTTCAACTTTATGGGACACTCAAACAACACTATTTTTTTAATATAAGGACTAGGAAACAACCTAAATACTTATTATGCCCATACGGGTAAACATATTCTCAGATAATAAAAAGTTAAAAACATTAATTAAATATTGCTACATCAACTAAATTAAGTTGAACCACTTCAATCCTGTTGACTGCATTCAGTAAAAGATATTTTCTGGTTTCTCACATGAGCTGGTTAATTCACTCTTCAAAATACACAAATCTAGTCTGTTATTTGGGGTGTTTACTTGGTTAGTTTACTTTTCCCTATATTAGAATGTGTGAATGCAGGTCTTTTCATAAAACAATTTATTCCGTATTGTTGAATCTTTCAAAAATGTTTTTTTTTGTATGAGAACAATATCAGCTTTCAGATGGGAAATGTACATAAATAGCATTTCCAGTTTTGAAGGGTACTAACACCAAAATATAAGAACATGGTGAGTCATTCCCTGATAATTTGGTGCACACTACAGAAGGTGCGTAGATATTTTTGCCTTTTTCAATATGTTTTTATTAATTGAGATGCTTCACCATCATAAGTACTTAAAGCAAAAACTTATCATGCATTGACTTTGGCTTTGACATTTTAGGGGCACTCACTATGAACTAATTAGATTTGAATCTACGAAGGAAACTGATGCACGCACAGAGCTTGCTCTGACACACAAAGTGCCACATGTGAAATTTATTGGAGCTGAATTCTGATTCTGAACAGCTCCAATAAGTAGTGCCTGTGGCACTTTGTGCACCAGAGCAAGTTTCATGTACAGAATCCCCTTATTTGCTTTGTTTAGTTGTTACCAAGTGGAACTATGGGGGGTTGGGGGAATCTAGTACCAGTAACTAGTATCGCTTCAGTGGACTTCATTCCATGCTTTTTTGCTTCATTGTCTATTAATCATACCGGCAAAGCCATAGAGCATGGTTTCAGATACAATAGGACTTACAAAACAATAAATACTTAACGGTTTATTGTGTTTGCACAATAGTTTGTCATTATTATGTCTCTACTTAATTTTGGAGGGTTTTGAAAGGTTAATATTTGTTGGCTTGTAAGTCCTTTAACGGAACAGTTCAGTTTAGAAATAAAAACCGGGTAAATAGATAGGCTGTGCAAAATAAAAAGTTTCTAATATAGTTATAGACTTCTTCCTGCTTTTCAGCTCTCTAACTTTGAGTTAGTCAGCGACTTGAAAGGGTGCTACACGGGACATAACTGTTCAGTGAGTTGGCAATTGATCCTCAACATTCAGCTCAGATTCAAAAGCAACAGTTTTGGCCCATGTGGCCCCCTTCAAGTCACTGGTTACTCTTTGGTCGCCAGGGTAACCAGTCAGTGTAAACCAAGAGAGCTTCAGGCTATTATGTTAGACATCCAGTCACTCCAGCCTTTATACATTACATTTTTGCCTAACTAAGTATATTAGAAACATTTTTTATTTTGCACAGCCTATCTATTTACCCAGTTTTTATTTTTATACTGAACAATTCCTTTAAGGTTGTGCTGTGGTGAAAATTGAGCGGGATAGATGCCCCAGATGTCTCTAGGCATTTGGGCTGCAGTACAGGGCCTTCTCCAGATTTGTTCATACTGTAGGCATATCATTTCATCATCTAACAAAAGTATCATCACGGAATTAAACACCTTTTTTATGGTCAGTAAAATCACTGTAAAGGTGAAACATGACACAATAAAAATAGGAATATGAAATAACATTTTCCCTAACATTAATAAATTAAACCTATATTTCATACCTTTGCCCGTGTAATCTGAAGCCTAAAACCAATCTCCAATGATTCTTGTTTGACACCAAAGTGGCCAATGAAGGGTGTCCGGCACTATGGGAGGTTGCTGGGAGCGGAAGGGAACTCTGGGACTGACTACATGAGGATGAAGGATTTGCTAAGGACACTAAAGGAGTGCTGGTATAAAAGGGGAAGACTCTTACCCTCCTCCTCTTGCAATGTCACTGACAAATGGAGAGCTGTGCAGCTTGGCAATGTGTCTGGTCTCTCATAACAGGGAACGATCTTCCCACCCCCTGCCCCGCTCAGTGCACAGTTATAGTATACTGTATTTTGTTATAAAAAGGTTTTAAGGGACTTGTTTCCATATGTCAAAATTGTGTTATTTGTAATACTAGTAGAAGTTTTTTATCACAGCTGCTGGCAGGTAATTGTTTTGGTCCTTGACATTTGGGTCTGGTCAATCTCTTTACATGCCCACTGCAACTGCAGTGGCTGGCATTTGGGGTAACCTATGCTTGGTATAACATGGCAAGGACATGGTATCTGTTTTTTGTCAAAACCTTATTTCAATAAAGCTGTGGCCGACCTCCACCCATTAAAAGGGAACTATATCTAGATCTGCTGCAATGATATTGTTTATTTTTCAATACAGCCTGCAATATATAGAAGTTGTACAGTAGTTTCATACTGCTAGTTAGCTGTACAGAATATGTCCTTTATGTAATAAAGGGCACACAATTTGCCCAGGTGCACTAACCCATAGTAACCAACCAATAAGATGTTAACTTAAGCAGGTGTCCAGTAAATGCTACCTGCTGGTTGGTCATAATTGGTGATTACACTTGTAGCAAACTTAGCACATTTATTACAACCCCCCTAAGTCTTTTTTTTTGTAAAATATTTTTTATTAATTTTGTAAAGTAAAATCCAGGGGTACAGAAGAAAAAGGGGGATGGGGGGGGATAATGTGAAGTAGTACATACCATCAGTGCATTGTATTAGTCTTAAACCACCAATATCAGCATGAATATACACAGTAAATAAATTCAATTAACGATCAGTAAAGGCATAACTAATCTAAATGTAAGGTGTAGGGGTGGAAATTCGTGTCATAGAGGAAGGAACTAAGGATGCCTAGTCTAGGATGGAGACCCTCTACAGATGTACTTTATAACTTCGGGATGTAAATAAGCGTGTTACGGGCACATTAACTGATTGTACTCAGACGAGTCTTTATACAGGAACCAACAAAGCCAGGTGTCCCTAAACTTGGAGTATTGTTTGGCTGTTACTGTGAATAGTTCCTCAAACTTAGCGATCTCATTGACTTTATCTATCCAATTCTTAATAGTCGTGGGATTAGAAGATTTCCACAGTTTAGGGATAAGAATTTTCCCTAAATCTTTTTATCATGTTTAGCCCAGCATATTTTCTCTTTGATATGTCAGTTTGGAATCTATGTATGGTAGGCTGCTAATTTGCCATGACTTCTATAAAAAAAAAGAGTAAATGGCAAAGGGTCGTTTCTTTATTTAGAAAAATGTCTTGATGTCTCTTTATACATACTTCCCAATCTTATAAGGGGCAGTATCAATTTAAAGACTTAAACAGAACTGGGTTGTTGATATTTAGGGTAAACTGGGGTTCAATCAAGCATAATTGACCACAATATAGTTGAATTGGGTAAACATACCCATTTTCCAAATGGATATATTGGGAGGTACCTCTATGTAAAGTGCATTGGTCAAAAAAAGAATCAGATTTGTTTTCAGCCTTTCCCTTTTTTGTACTAACATAATGCTGGCACGTCTAGGAAATATAGGGTTGTAATATGATTAGCAGTAATTGTCTCTAAAGCTGGCCATAGATGCAAAGATCTGATTGTACGAAACCTCGATTCGTATGACTTTCGGTCTGTGTGTGGAGAGTCCCAACATTTTTCATCTCACGGAGATCTGTCGTTTGGTCAATTGGCAAGGTCAATCGGTTGCCGATAATTTCTCTGCATGTATCGGCGATCGGATGATTTTCAGTGGGAGACTGTCACCAGCTTTGTCGGACATAACTATCATATGATTGTCAGGGGCAGAACATTGGCTGATCTGTTCTTTTCTACTTTATTTGATCGGAATGGTTAGTGGCAGGTTGGGAGATGGGGAAGTCCGATCGTTTAAGGATTCAAACGATTGGATCTTTGCAACTATGGCCATCTTAAGCTGCAATAAGTTATACCTTCTTAGTTCTATACAGTGTTTTTGAAGTTTATTTACATATTAATTGAGATCTTAGTTTATTTTCTATAGCTTTAATAGATAATTTTCAATTCTAAAGAAAGTCAAAGGTATGTATACTACCATCTTACAATGTTCAGTACAGAAAACTCCAGTCTGTGTTATATTTCACTTTTTGGACAGTATCCTGTCATAATGAATATGATATGAGTTTACTGCCTAGGAGAAAGTTAAAAGGGCACTCCAGGAAACAAAAAGTGAAGCTTAATAATAATAAAAAACCCTGCCAAGTTGGGCCTAGCAAATGAGAAACATATGTTCTTGAGAACACTGCTGACAAATTTTGAGTTGCTTTGTTCTCTGACCTTCCTTCTGTCATCTGCATTTTGACACCAGTGCAAAACAAGTCAGCCAAACTTTTCATTAAGGAACAGGAACACAACACAGCTTGTCTCATGTCACAGCAGAAGATAACAGTGATTTCAGATGATCATCACAATCATTAATGTGGAACCACTTACAAGTTATATTGAATTTAGACTTTTACAAAGCACATTCTAAAAACAAACACAATCTCTTTATTGTTCTGTCCCTTGGTTTTTTCCATATATTCTTTAAACATTATAAATGTTAACATTTCTTGGTACATTTTGTGAAAATGGTTTTGTCAGCTGGATGAATTTTTGGTCTAATGTTATTTTGTGTTTCCTTTTGCTTTTTCTAAGAGTTGCCCTATTTTATTCTTTTAAGCAATTTTTTTTTACATTCTATAACAAGCGTAGAATAATAATTTATATTTTCTGGTGGCTCATGGCACTTTGCACTTTTGACCCATTAAATGCATACTGTCAGTTGTATGAATGTTCAAATTCAGTATATCATTAATACATGTCAGTGACTGAAATAGGCAGTTAATTGGCTTTACTTTTGACTTACTGCATTTGGGTGACATTCTTTTAAAAACATTATGATCCAGTGGGTCATTACTGTTTTGCCAATGAAGTTTCCCAGTGGGAAGTAATATATTCTGACACTTTCCTAGTCTGTACAAGAGTAGGTCTAAGATGTTGGCCTAAATAATGCACATGTGTGAATATAAATGAAACAATAATAAGTTTGGCCTTTTTTTGGGAGACAGAGTAATAGGTTGGTGAATGTAATAAAAGTTGTTCATATTAGAAATCTGCAAAATATGAACAGTTATTCTCTTGTTCAAATAATTTTTTTTTTTACATATAATTTATTATAGTTTTTATGAACCCCCAAAAGTCCTCAGTGACCCAACTACCAAAATAAAAATATTGCACATTGTACATTTAAGTTATAACATTGCTAGTACAAGTCAGTTTATTTGCACCAAAAATATACCACCTTTACAAAAGGTCTTTCAATTCCCCCAGAAGACAGATCCCACAGGCACAAGTGCTGGAGCCCCTTAGCAGCAAAATTCCATTTATTGAGCACTTGCAACCTGTGGCTCCATCATTTGCACCTATAGTGTTGGTTGCTTATTTTTCCTTACAAAGAACCTAGACAGAAGTACAAGTACACAGAAATGTACACAGATGTACATACACGTTAGAGTTAGGTGGGGAAGGTGGATGTCTATGTGCCTCCCCATCTGTTTTTCATGAATACAGCACTGCGAAACACAGTATTCATGGCCCAAATGTAAGTCTCTGTGTTTCAAAACAGAGAGAATAGATATTGGGCAATTTTGCTACCAAAGGGCAGGGAGAAAAGTGAAAAATACATGGTGGTCTACACCCATTTTATTCACTCTTCACCCTGTTCTGTATTCAAGTTAATGTTTAGGCAGGTTCAGATATTCTGACCCACAAAATCTATTGTTATTACAAGTTTACTATTTCTGTGTTATGTGGTATATGGGATATGCCACTGCAGTATACATACACTTCAGCACCTGCCCATGTCTAATTCACCTGAGGAAGGAAAACCACCTAAAAACTAGTTGCCCACAACTTAATCTGTGTACTTTTTCCATAATTGAAAAGATTTTGCAAAGTACAATAAAGCTTGTGAAATAAAGCTTGTTAATGTTTGGAATGGGGAGATTGCATATTTGTGTATCTTTTGCAAGCAGCTGCTGTTCTGAAGCCTGAACCTTCAGAGTAAGATTCTAAGCAGTAGAGCCTGTAAATACATGATCCAGCCTAAAAAAAATCCACAGCGACACAGAACAAATGTTCTTTTGCCATTTGAAATTTGTTTTGAGGACATTTCAAAACAGGTTACTAAGACCTTGATTCCCCTTCCACAGTGGGTGTCAGGATATTGCAAAATAATGATGGAAATTCATCTTTAAGCACACTGCCAGGACATTGGACTGAAATGCAAACCAAGAACAGAAGAAATGTAATGTACTCTTAAATATACTCATTTTGATGATTTTCAAAAATGATCCACAATTACCTAATGTATTTGCTTTCAGTGCTTGTCTCATGAAATTCATTAAATTTGATTCATTAAGCAGAAAGGAAATATGCAATCCTTCTAGTTTAGGGTTGTTTAAGTACTAGAGTGCTAATTGGGTTTCAGTTACTCACATTAAAAGCAGTGAGATTCATATGCTGTTTTCCCATACCATTCTTTTATCATTTTATTTTAATGAGAATTAAGGTACCTTGACATTCTGTTTATGAAATCCTGCTATTCATTTAGCTAACACAGTCATTTACAGAAAACGCATGTGTTTCCTGTATGTAGTAAATTATGTTCACAGTTGGGGTTGAAAAAAATACTCTGAGCTTCAGAGAAATGCTAAATAATTGGCACTCCCAAGTGTTTTGTTAATTTTTTATGTGATTAGAAGGGGTCTTCATGGAGTGGAGTATTTACTCACCACATTTAGGAAGAGGCCCAGGTGCACCGCCCTGAGCTCTTTTCATTATTGGTGCATTGTGTGTTGTATTGTAAAAAAACATGTTGACTTTCAACTAAAATTTGGAATTTGAATAGTGCACTGGTAAATGAGGCATCATATGTGTTTTCACATAAAGCCAAACACTTGATTTAAATCATTTTGTTAAAAAGCTTTGAATAGCTATAACTTATCATCAGATAATCACCTCCCTGAAATTCCCCACAAGAGATCATGTAATGTAATCCTTTCAGAAGATGGAGAAATACAAGGACCAGTCCATGTATCGTCTTCAAGCTTTCATAGGGATATTTTTTATTTCTTTTTTAACATGCCTACAGATATTATGTACCTGTTCTGGAATGGTTACGTAAGGACAGCCTGTGATAGTAACTGAGTATGGAAGTAATTAAGTAAGGGAGTATTCGAGTAGCCAAGAAATACAGTATGGGAGAAACTAAGTAATGGAACAGCAAAGTAACTGTGCTTTTGAGCATTGGGAGTAAAGAGTATGGGAGTAATCAAATAACAAAAGAGCATGGTATTATGAAGAAAGTGTATGAGTAATGGACTCTGGGCATGTTTGTAGCAAACTATGGTAGGGCAAGGATGATGCAGAGTTTGGGAGTAACTAAGTAACAGAGCATGCAAGTAAACAAATAAGTAACAGCAACATAGACTGCTCTCACTGTATAAATCATTTTTTGTATTGAAATATTGAAGCTCATTTTTTATAATCTCAAAGGATTCTATTGGGGAATAACACAATAGAGATCTTATTTTATGCCCCCCTCCCAGAATATTTATACATATTGTAAATATGTTACATCTCCCAAACATTCCTAACTTTGCCAACATCATAACCGAGACCCTTAATAAACTTGATCAACATTAATATCCTTTTTAAGCCAAGCACAACACTGCATGGCTGACCAGTGCTTTGTAAAGGGGAAGAAAGAAGCTTTCCTCTCATAAATCCATTCTCCTTTAAATATAGGACAAAACCTTGCTGGTGCTGCCCACTTCTAATGTGTATTGCTTGCTATGGGTTTTTCATATGCTCCCCTAGGTTCTTCTGCATCAATATGTTGACTTATTTGGTTTCATTAACAGTATAAGATATTATATATATATATATATATATATTATATAAGATAGCATATATTTAAAAGTCAAAAACATAATCTTTAAATTATCAGTGTTGCATCTCATTTGCCCAGATTACCAGTTTCTCCAGTTCCACCCAAAAGTATACCTCATCCTGGACATACTTACTGTAATTGGCTGCACAGTTGTGTTGTCAGCAAACACAGATACATTGCTTATGGTGCTCTCCTTCAAATCATTAATGAACACATTGAATTCAAGCAAACCCAATTCAGAAGCCTGGGGCATGCCACTAAGAGCCCTACTCCAAGTATAGACTATACCATTGAAATAATCTCTGGGCCCATGTTTACTTTTTCTGGGCCATTTTTCCTGTGTCATTTACTGACAGCTTGTTTGAACTCTTGCTCTTTTGTCCAGTATATGAGTTAATTATCCATGTAGTGTTGAAAGCAAATTTAAATGCACCAAGGAACAACTGTGCCAAATATCACTACATTCTGTGGATGACCTAATTCAGGTATCGACAATCTTCAACATTCCATATCTTGCCATACAGGAAAGTACAACTCATACAGGCACTGGTTGGAAAATATATACAACATAGTGTTTTCCAAGCATCGATAACTAGTTATTTGCACATTATTGTGTCCAGAGCTAATCTATCAGATATGTGCATCTTGATATTGCTGTTGCAGTTGAGTCTGATGTTAGCAAGGGTGCTGATTGGGCTTGGTTCCTCTGATGTTACCTACATCCAATGGTTTCAAATGAACACCTAACAGATGAGCATATGACTGAACCTTGATATTGAATTTGCAGCTAACATATATAGATCACCAGCATTACATTCTAGTTTTAATACCATTTTTTCTGTAGTCGATGTTTCTTTGTCTCTGGCCTTAGTAATTAAGCATATTTGCCTACTGTACCTAATAACTTGCCATGGCTTGAGCTATCAATATTAATTACAGTAAGAAACAGAAACAGGCTTCTATACTTCATGTTGCTAGTATATAACAAATCAGTATGCATTTTTTTGTTTGTTTAATCTTTTTATGTAATGTGTTTTGGCAGTATCATTGTTGATTTTTCTATTCCCAGGAGCACAGAGAAGAGAAATGATATGGAGTGACTGGTTTCCTTTTTTGAAAACTCAAGTTTTTTGTAATCATGGGCACGCAGAGCTGTCTCTTTTGATTATAAAAGATGCCATATTTTCCAGTTTGAATGACAAATCCAGTCAGCTTAATCTCCATGGTCCCTTTACCCGCAAATGGCATTTCTAATAATTTTTAGAGACAGGTCTCTGCTTGAAAGTGAAACAAAAGGTTTCCTGTCCTGTCTCCAATCTATAAAAATGCCAAAGTGGATTTTAATAATGTTTAGATAAGCAGGCATTCTTTATTAGATAAATACTTGGCTTAGATACATATAGCTGTTAGGTTTCTTATTTATAGATTAACATCTATGTTGCTGGAGGGCTTTTAGCTGAAGTGACAATTTACGTCAAAAAAGTAAGACTGCTCCAAATGCACCCCACCTGTATACTCCTCAAAATAGCTCCACTAGATGTCCCGGGTGTACCGTCACCAGCGTTCCCACTGTAAATTCATCATACTTGAAATCATAAAGCAGGCAGCACTCCCGATAAAAGATGGTAGTTTACTGCAACAGGTCACAAACCAACATCACCTGATGCATTTCGGGAGGAACTCCCTTAATCATAGGTGACAATTATACTAAGTATGCAAGCATGGCAGTTCTTTAAAAAACATCAGGCTCTTCTCTCTGCCTTATTTGGGAGTCACTGAAATATTCCCATAGTTTGAAGACTCAGCTTTCCTGTCTTCTTGGCAATGAGAGATTTGAAGAACACACTTCTCAACTTGAAATAAGTTGTGTTTATTTCATGACACATAATTTCCCCTAAAATGATGCTCTTTGGTCTTCAATGCTACTTAATTCATGTCCTCCATTGTGTGAAATTGCTTTTTCAAGCCTGCCTCCATTCCTCTATGAAGCGTGACCTGTGGTTAAGCTTCCCTGTGTGTTACCATAGAAAATGTTGCACAGTTTATTTATGTGGCTCCACCAGTGTATGAAGCACATATAATATAAGGCAACTTTGAATAAAATGGAAAATTCTAGGAAATGCAACAAGAGAACAAATAATAGTGGAAAATGTTTCAGCTCGCTGGTCATTAAATGCTTGCATATGGTTAAAACCATGGGATATTCTGACAATTTCAGAATGCCATGCAATTTAAAATATTTTAAACACCATAATAGGATTCAATAACCTCTCATTCATCTCAGGATTTAGAAAGATAAAACAAATTCAATTATCAAAATCTCTGTTTTGTGCCCTGAACCATGGTCCTGCAGTTCTGACTGGTCCTCCAATGCATTTCAATGGCCAAAGCACAGTATATAATTCACTGCCATGCAAGTTGTGGTCTTATAAGCAGTTTATTAAAACAATTTATTAAAGCAAAATCTACAGTTTACATTGCTTGCTATAAATAATGCATGAATTTTATTGATATAACAAATGTTGAACATTGAAATAATACAATAAAACATCATACAAATATCAAGGCAATTATAGAATATCAATAAATGCAAACTACAAATACCTGTACATTGAATATTATGTGGAAAGTGTTATGAGATAAGAGAAAAAAACTCCCTGCCCCTTGTTTATCTAAGGTATATAGAAGATTTATAGCTGTACATTACATTGCACCTACCAACAACAAAGAGGGAAATGACGCTAAAGGAATATGAGTTACTGAGCATGGTCCTACAAAATGTTGGTAGGTATGCCATGAACAGCCCAGGAGTCAGGAACAATAATACTCTTAAGGGGAAATGTAATTAAAGTCACAAACGCTGTTTAAAATGAAGTTTTTGTGAATGTTTAGAGCTGCTCACAATGTAAAAGCATTCGCTGGTGAATTAAATCACGCATTATCGATATTGGCTTCTGGTTGCTGACCCAGCTGGATCTGTTTCAGGAAACCTGGGTACACCAAGGCCCAGTAAAACTTTTATGCCCTAGAGCAGGGATCCCCAACCTTTTGAAGCCGTGAGCAACATTCAGAAGTAAAAGGAGTTGGGGAGCAACACTAGCATGAAAAATGTTCTTGGGGTACCAAATAAGGGCTGTGATTGGCCATTTAGTAGCCCCTATGTGGATTGCCAGCCAACATTGAGACTCTGTTTGGCAGTGCACCTGGTTTTTATACAACTAAAACTTGCCTCCAAGCCCGGAATACAAAAATAAGCTCCTGCTTTAAGGCTACGGAGAGCAACATCCAAGGGGTTGGAGAGCAACATGTTGCTCACGAGCTACTGGTTGGGGACCACTGCCCTAGAGGGACCAGTACCTCTAGTTATAAGTCAGGAAGCAGGGACCCCATGAGTGAGGCTAGCCAGTGACAGGTCAGATCCTTAAAAGCACTCTCTAGTTGAGTGAAAGGTTAAATAACATGAGCAGTTCTGTTCTCCTACAAGTATTGTAGTATGGAGTAGCTCTCCCCAGTCTCTGAGTTTGCCTATAGTGAAGGAACCACAGCTGGATAAGGCTTTAGATTCATTCTCCCCGATTATTCTACTGTATGGGATCTGGATCATGCCTGGGCATTTCATCCTAGAGGTGTATCTTCAGCAAATCAATTACTTCTCCATAGTGTCACATCTTGCTGTCTCTGCCTAACTGTCCTGGCATATTAACACCTGAAATACCTTGTCTCTGTTAATGTGTGTATTAACTCTGTGAATCTATTGTCTTGGACAATAAAACTTTCTTCCTATTGAAACTTCGTTATCACACTCACGCTTATGTCAATTTGAATAGGGCGCATATTCAAACATATAGGTCATATATGTGTCTTTATTAGTGATGTTGGGAAAATTGCTTGAAGGGGCCACTTATTATTAAAAATGTCCAAGGAAGCAAAATAAAGACAAAAGTGGTCCTCTATCCTAGACATGAGCCCACCCTGAAACAAATGTAGCATGAGCTTCAAATGGTTAAAGAAAATATTTTTTTAAATATATTTAACAGTTACAACTTTTAAACATAATCCCACTTTAAAATATGAAAAAACGCCAGCTTTTTTATGACTTTTCAGAATACAAGACATGATGTCACTGACATAAGATTAAGGAGGATGTAGCTTCATCTTATCAGTTAGAAGCAGAATCTGGCGAAAAAGGGTAACAGAGTAGAAACTTTGTACTTTGATGAATTTACGGAGTAACAATAGTTCGCATGGGTTAACATTCGCCTGGCGAAAGGGCTCAAAACTTCGTTAGTGATGAACTTTTTCACTAGCGAATTATCCTCTACTCCTTTTAATAAATTGCAGATGTCACTGTGAATTGCTGTTTTGGCGAATTTTTGCTAGTGATGGCCACTTCTCCCTTTAGTAAATTTGCCCCCAGGTGTTATTATTTGATGACAGATGAATGTGCATTCAAGGTGCTAAATACAAGGAGCAGATATGCAAGGGAGCCCCGGAAATAAGGAATTAAGGATGAGTTGTTTACTTGTGCATTGCTCCTACTCAAAATACTGACTTGTACCTAATTGACTGCATGATAATACACCTTATGGTTAGGGATGCACTGAATCCACTATTTGGGATTCGGCCGAATCCTCGAATCCTTGGTGAAAGATTCAGCCAAATACCGAACCAAATCCTAATTTGCATATGCAAATTAGGGTCAGGAAAGGAAAAAGTGGAAAAAAATCTTCTTTTGTGATGAAAAGTCACGTGATTTCCCTACCTGCCCCTAATTTACATATGCAAATTAGGATTCGGTTCGGCCAGACACAAGGATTTGGCCGAATCCGAATCCTGCTGAAAAAGGCAGAATCCTGGCCGAATCCCGAACAGAATCCTGGATTCGGTGCATCCCTACTTCTGGTACTGCCTGTATCAGTTCTCCAGGTATAGTGCACTGAATACCAACTAACTGCAATTAATTTACCAAGACAGATGGTGCAAACCATTTTGCCATCCTCTCCTGAACATGATGATTTGAATGCACACAGCTTTTTTTGTGTATGACTTTTCATTTACACCAGCATGAATGTTTTTTTTTTTTTTAGATATTTCTTCATTTCAGTCCTAAGTAGAGATGAATGAGGCTGGGATACAGTCTGCATCACTTGACATCAAAGAGATTTTAGATGAATTATGATTCTTTCTCCTACACAAAATGTGCCCCTCCTTTGCTTTAATGTGTCCAGAGTCAGGATTCCAAATTTTAAGAGCACTATCAACAATAATCTATTGAAAGGCTAATCTTTAGTTAGAAGTCCATTTCATTAACCTCATTTTAACACTGGGAGCATGATTCATTCACATTTTAATAGCTTTTTCCATTTGAATATTTAGTAATCTGCAAATAAGCATAGATTATACTAAAAGGGTAAATATTAGCAGACTGTTGCATGCAGCATGCAGATTGTAGCATGTTAAAATTAACATATGGTATATTCTGATCTCTAGACCTGTATCTTGTGGAAGGTTAACATGATGAACACTTTCTGTTCTTACCTTGGGTTCATCCTGTACCTGCACTACTCACTTTCCCAGCTGTTCTCTGCTTTATAGAGAATGCTACAAATATTCATTCAACCAAGCAAAACAAAACCCAAAGCAAGAAAAAAAGATGTGTGTTTATATGTCTAGCCAAGTCTGTGTAGATATTAGAATGTCTATTCTATACTATACAAGCATGCTGTGCAGCAAATTAGTTGCTTAGCTCCTAGTGAGACTCTGATCCGCTCTTCTTGCGTCTAATCACATATGGTAACTAGACAACCTACACCCAGTGTATTATACGCATTCAATCAATTCTAACAGACTCCAACAGATTTTCACAGTGAGCAATTGCTCTAGGTTGGCATAAATTTACCATCAGTTTATTTGATAAGGCATCTTAATATTTCAAAGAGAAACTGTAACGGTTGGCTTTTCATTTAATTTAATTGATGTCCCTCTAGAAGAAAACACATAGCACAGAGCTTAGCTGTCAAAGCTTGTGTCCAGCAAGTAGAATGTGAATCAGTAACAAAAGTCTTTAACTCCTTGAATGACAGGGGAATTCATTATACCTCTGTATTTCCCCAGTCAGATTCAGAATGAATGTCTCTGTGATGATGCATACACTCCAGCTGTCACCATAAATGAACATTTTAAAGTATAGACCAGGTGCATCTAGTTTTTCAGATAGCAAACTACAACTTTCAGCTTCTCTCAACAGCTATTGACTTCTGTATGTTAGATATAGATATTAGATAGATAATCTGTATTTATTTTATTAATGTATTTTTCTTCAGTTAATACATTTTTCTTCAGGTGATATTGCCATTTTATATGTGGATATACATTTGTAGCATCCTAAGTGTCCTCCTGTATATAGGGTGTCTCACTCAATGATAGACACACACACCCACAGGCAACCAATGAAATATATCCCTGTAAAAGTGGCTCAGTCAGTCAAAGTTGTGACCCACTGATTAACTCATTAGTTTATGTTGAAGCAGGATAAACTGATTACTGTGTAGCCACTGAGACCTGGAGGCCAGAGCCCTGGTCTAGGAACTGAAGAGGTCCTTGATGTTCTATATTTTTGTTGTACTTTGTATTGCACTAAAAGTTCAGTTTGAAATAGACATTGTATAATATAATGCTACTTTTACAAACTTGTTACAGATATAAGAGCAGCCATATTTTCTGCCACCTTATATTTTCAGTAGATTAATTATTAAACCATGATATCTGCTCTACAAATTATTGTTTCATAAACCAATGAAAACTTTTCAGTAAAAAAATGCTAATGCTTCTTAATACATCAGACATCATTGGTTAATAACATACATTGTGAGACGTATTACTGATTATCAAACAAACATTGAAGGCTTTTGAATTTTCTTTTCAAAAGACCTTCACTGCATGTAAGGGGCTTAGTTATTGCCATTTGTATCTGGAATACAGGCAAGAAAATAATAAAAACATACAGTTATAATCAGCTCTACACATACAAAAATGTAAAGTGCGGCACTTCACATTACTGGCACATCATGTAAGGACTGACTCAAATTATTTATTCTGCTTTTGCATCAGTAAGAAGTGTATCAGCACATGCATCAACTGAAATCTTGACATTATGAAGGTATGGAGGCAGTTTCAAAATGAATACTTTAACTTCTGATCTCCTGCCAACATTTTAGTGCCAGACCTCCTCTTTCAAACAAGTTGAGTGATATTTTTGCGTCATTACTGGGCATTTTATCCAAAATCCAATACCAGGGGAGCTTTATTTTGGCTCCTGCTCCATTCCATTAAAACAGGGATTTTTGAGACTAATTCTAAAAAGACAGCATTGCTTTGGCTACAACTCCACCACACCTCGTTGGCTATATTTATGTATTATTTTTGGAGATAATACATAAATATGTTGGTGATAAATATATCTTAACACCAACATTCATATCAGTACAAATCTTATAATGTTTTTCCAACATGCTAGGAAAAATGTTTAAGTGAATTACTACCGTGCATGGAAGTGCTATACAGCAGTATCACCTAACAGGGAGATATATCTTTGTGTTATTAAATTTGTTATAATTCAGCATCTCTCTTTGACAAGTTATTGTTCACCCTTTGCAGTCAGTTGACTCCCAGTGGGCTTATCCAACAACATCATATGGCAGACACAAGTGTTTCACCATGTCAAAACTGCTCAAACTATACATTCAATAGCTCCTTTAATACTTTATCAGCCCACATGAAACATAAACAGTAGCAGAATACACAAGACAGTGTAAAATGGGATAGACCTTGAGGAACAAGTGCTGCAGGAAATACATGGGACGGCAGAAAAGGATGATTTCATGGAATGATTCAGAATAAAAAAGTGATTGTAAATGAATTACTCCCAAACTAAAGAAACAAAATTGAGCATTAGTATGTGCTTAGATGAGGGGTGACCCAGTGGAACTTAAAGGAGATACAGAATATGAAGAACTATCTGGAAACCTGTTATCCAAAAAAGCTTGGAAATATGGCAAAACCATTTTCTATTTTAAGAAACAGTTCTTCATATTTTACTGATTTGCTTTTCTTATGTGTAACATAACATAAATTCATATAGATGGCAAAACAAGACTAATGGGTTTTAAAATGTGTTAGTAGAATGGGGGATTGTCCTTATCCAGAAAAACCTATGTTCCAAGTGCCCCATATAAGAAATCCCATAACAGTTCTGCATGTGTGTGTGGGTAAGATGAAAAAAGCAAGTTTTTACATTAATATTTTCATTAATGTTGCACACTGTTTATTCAGGATCTGTATTATAAGAAATGCTAAGTTAATTTGCTGAAGGCACATTTTGTGCCCAGTGTATGCAGAGATTGTGTGTAAAGTCTCAAAAATTGATTACTTTTTTTACTTCAAAGGGTGGAAATATTTCACAGTGAAAAGGATGCAACAGAAGATTTCCTTCTAGTTTGAAAATTAAATTGTTAGCGGTGGAAAAACCATTGACATGGACGCTATAGAGGAAACAATGTCTCTGTTTTTATAATTCTTTACCAAATTGGAAAGCAGTTAATCTTTTTTGGGATACACAGTAAAAATAAAAATTAGAAGTCTGTGCATACCATGGGAGGACTACAGTTTCTAGTCCCCTCACCTTTTCTTATGGTATGGGAAGGTGGCAGAAGAAGTTCAGCAACATTAGAATATATCTGGGACCTGGACCCTCCACCTGATCATTTTTGTGTCAGAGGGAACACAGAAATCAGAATGCTGTATATTCCAAGAAGGATAAATATTGGTATTACAATATTAATCTTTATTTATACAGAGAACTCCTTCTGGATCTGATTCTTGATCACTTTACAGAGATTTAGGGGCAAATATACTAAGCGGCGAAAATTAGCCAGCGACAGCTTCACAGGCAACGCAACACTTTACCAGGCAAAAATTCACTCAGACAACGATAATTCACTAACATGCGAAGTTGCATCCAGGGTGCCGAACACTGGCGAAGTTGTGCTAGCGTTAATTCGGCAAGCAGAGCAAAGTTGCGCTAGCATTGGCTAATTTGCATACGGCGGGAAGTTAAAGTTCAATGGACGTATATGTAGCAGCAAATACATTACATTACACAAGCCCAGGGAAGCCTAAAAAAAGAAAATAGTTATTATAATGCCCTACACATGAACCCAGTGTATAGTTTATGTGCCATATGTTAGGAAATGTAGGGGGAAGCCGGTTACCCCAAAAACAAATTACGCTCTTTTGCAACTTATCACCCTAAAAAAGAAAAATATGTCAGCTTTTTTGGGATTTAGAAAAATTTTCAACTAACTTTTTAGGAACTCCTATCTACTCTATTGCACTTCGCCTTGTCTGAGGTGGCGAAGGCAAGTCTGGCGCAAGAGGTAACGTTCAGTAAAATCTGCATCTTAGTGAACAGTTATGTCCCTTGACCAGAGCGCAACTTCGCCTGCCAATTGAGTGAGAATGAGCACCAGCGGGGTGCATCAGTCTCTCGCTAACAAAGTTACGCCTGCGCTAGTTAGTAAATCAGCGAAGTACCAAAATGACGTCATGCTGGCGAATTTTCACCAGCATTAGTCACTTCGCCCTTTAGTAAATTTGCCCCATATTACTTCATCAATCATTGCCCCAGTGGAGCTTACAGTTTAAGGCCCCTACCACTACACAGTGACAGAGATAATTTTAAAAGAAACCAATTAACCTGCCTGTATGTTTTTGGGGTGTTGAAGGAAAGCAGAGTACCCATGAATGCCCGGTGAGAATATACTTGCAGATAGTGCCCTGGCTGGAATCAAACTCGGGACCCCAGGAATGCAGGGAGCAGTGCTAATTAGTTTGTTTAGTTAAATATGAACTATAAAACATGTAACTACACAAGGTTATATTAACCCAACAAGTTACCAAAATATGCAAAAAACATTAAAATGTGCATTTACAGTATATTATAACCAAGTTACTTTGGTTCACATTTCCATTATTTTCTACATCACTAGTTCTGCAGTTGCCATCAAAAAGTATACTTTTGAGGTTTCAGGCACTAGTCTTCAAGGCTTTGGATTCAATAAACATAGAGCATAAGAGCTTGTTGCCAGCAGGAATATAATATTATTGCAAAAATGGCATCCCATGGTAATTATGTTGATTTCTTGTGGATAGATTGGAATCTGGGTATTAAGATCGGCTTCCAGACTTGTTATTTTCCTGCACAGGCAGAACGAGAACAAAATTCTTACTTTCTGTCCCTTTCTGCAGTAATAAAAACAAAATCCTTGCATAGCCAATTTTCCATTTTCTCAAACAATTGAAAAAGAATCAGTGACCTCACCAGCTGACCTCATACCTTCACACTATCAATTTCCAGTCCATACTTCTACAAATAACAGAAGGCTTATATTTCTCTCCTGTGAAACCAATTATTGTTCTACTTTTTATGTAATCTGTTTGATCTTCCCCTTAATCTTTTATATATTTTTGAGATTCTAAATGGGATTTTATTTTTAGATTTTATTTTTTACTTATAAAACAATAACATACAGTTTACAGAGTGAGATATAGACAAGGTCAAAGGGAGCCGGAGGATTATATGCCAGCAAAATACCAATAAGGACAAATCATAAACATATAAAAAAAAATAAAATGAATTTCCTTGCACTCACATTACCGCATTGTTTAGAATATTTGCTTGTTTTCCATAAAAGCATTGGGGAGTCTCAGTTTCTAATCTGCAGTACTGATGCCCTCCTTAACTGAATATAGGTTTCTCACATTCAAGGTCAATTATATTTAATGTTTTATGGGTTAAAAATTACTTCATTGCAGTCTCCGGGGTCTGCCACAGAAAGCGTTGATCTCGACTATTTATTCTGTACTTAACACTGTATTAGAGGAACCGTTTCCTAAACACAGGTATATGCTACAATGGGAAAGAGAGCTCTCCACCACTTACACCTTGGAACAATGGCAGGACATATGGGAGAATGCCAGGAGAAGTGTCACTTGTGTAAGACAGAAAGAGAGCGTTTACAAGGCTATCTTCCATTGGTACTATACCCCGGTGAAATTAAGCAAAATGTATCCAACTACCTCAGCGCTGTGCTGGAGGGCTTGTGGACAGGAGGGCTCTCTCTCCCATATATTGTGGTCCTGTCCGAGACTATCTGCATTTTGGAAAGCGGTTAGGGATCTGGTGACGAAACTCTTTTTCTATGAGATCCCAATTCAGGCCTCTAATGCAATACTAGGCCTACCACATGTAGGCATCTCCCCCCCAGAACAGAAGCTTCTGAATTTCATTTACACTGCGGCCAGATTGTTTATTACTTCCAATTGGAAGTCTTCTCGTGCCCCATCCATAGGCGAGACAATTTCCCGTATCAGGGATATGAAATTAATGGAAGAAATGACGGCCAAACATCGCGGATCCTTACCTAAGCATGACGCTGTTTGGTCGAAATGGGTCTATTATGTATCTCAAACGCGTATGGTGGAAGGGGGGGAATGAGAATAAGGATGTTGATAATTGTATTGCTGATGATTGTCTATTGCAGGCCTCTTGCATCTCTATTGCTTCATTGACCTATACTTCAAGCCCTCTGGTCGTTCAATGTTTTCCAACCATCTCTGTAACTCTGTACGTTTACTCTGACATCCATGTTAACTCCCACACTCCTTCTTTTTTACCAACTGAGAACTTTGTGAAAACGATATACATGACTTTTTTTCCTGTTATGTCTGTACCTTGTGCTTTTATTATGCTTGGAAACTTAAATGCTAAACCAAATAAAATTTAAGTTACAAAAAAAAAAAATTACTTCATTGCAGAACAATAAAATCTATAAATTCACTGTTCAAGTAACTGAATACACAAACTACTATTCCTATACTTAAAAAATAGACATGCGGGTTGTTTGTTCCGATGCATGATTGTGCATGAAGATGTAAACACATTGATAAAGGCTACTACACTATATTATTAAACATGTGTTGCTTATGTCCTATAGGGTTCCATATCTGGCTACAAGAAATAGAGGCACAGACCTAGAACACTGTTTCTGAAATTGTCTATAAAATAAGAGCATGGTATTAATGGCTGTTCCAAATTGGTGCGGGCACTTTTTCGCTGAACCCAAATTCTCATAGGGAAGAAATGAATTCAGTAGCTTCAACTCTGATGAACTGATGAATTGATTAACTTCGATAAATGTCAAGAAAGATCTCAGGCTGCTGGATATCCTTTAGGATTCTCCTGTAGGGATGTAGCGAACTGTTCGCCCGCGAACTAGTTCGCGCGAACTTCGACCGTTCGCGTCCGCCGAATGTTCGCAAACGTTTGGGAACGTTCGCATTTTGAGTTTGCGTTCGATCGTTCGACCATTCGACCATTCGAATTCCTTCGACCGTTAAAAATCAAACGATTTCCATTCGTTCGAACGATTGTAAGCATTCGATCGAATGAAAAGCATTCGATCGAATGGCTTCGATCGTTCGATTCGAATGAAAATCCTTCGATCGAACGATTAAAATCCTTTGATCGTTCGAATCGAACGATTTTAGCGGGTGTTTGAAGTTCGCGAACTGTTCGCGAACGTTCGCATTTTTTGCCGTTCGCGAACACCAAATCGGCAGTTCGCTACATCCCTATTCTCCTGCTCTTTTTAAACTACTCTGACCCTAAATAGCAATGAAAAACGACAGCAGTTGATCTACCATTGATATATATATGTTACAATTATATATGTAAATTGATGGTAATAACAAAGATCCAAGCCTTTAAATCACTGACACGTGGATGGCTAGGCCTTCAATGAAAGTCCTAAGATGACAAAGAGGAAAGACCTCCTGGAAACTTGGGGCATAGATAATTCATTTTCCTGCCATAACCACTTCTAACCTTACATGTTTTATTGTTACTTGAGCACAGGATCAAGATTTAATTAATTTCCCAGCCAGATGTCACTTCTTTCTTGTCTCAGGCTCACCTTCCAGGGCAGCTCAGATTGGAGGGTAAAAGGCAGATGAGCTGTGTGGTTTAACTCTGTGTGTGTGTGTTATTTGGCTGGAAGGAGCTGTAATTATCCTATTTGCTGTGATACAATACTGTGTATATTATAAATATGATAATTACATGAAGCATTTATATAATTTTGCACAAAATTGTTGCAGAGTCACTGCAATGTATTGACTTAAATGCATTTGGACAAAAAGTCACTGAGACAAAAAAGTTGCCACAAGAAAAATGACCATTTATTTTAATGCATTTGGAGTGAGAATTTTTTTTTCATCTGCATAAAAAATTGTTGCACGTATTGACTTTGGGGAAGTGAAACGGGACAGATTCGCTCAACACTACTTCTGATATCCGATTTTAGGAAGTTCAGTAACTTATGTTGTAAGAGTAAGGGCATCCTTCATATTTTCAAGTTTTTATTATTTGTGCCAGGTTTTTTGCTTCTGATAAAAAAAAGCCAACCCTTAACATCGGAAAAAAATGATTTTCTTTTTAAATATTGTATATGAATATATTTTACAGTTATGGGATCCGTTATCATGTTATTCAGAATGACATGAAGACCAGTAATGCCATCCTAGCTAATGATAATGAATGCATTTTTTAGGTTTTAATTCAGGATGCATGAATATTCAATAAGGGTTTAGTAGATTTTAAGTTTAGTAAATCACACTGTTGAAGAGCTCCTGAGCACTGCATAACAGTTGATGTTATTTACATTTCTTTTATTTCATTATCTTTATGTGAAGGGTACATCATTTTCATCATGTAAATTATTATTTTTATTATTTATAAAGTGCCAATATATTTCACAGTTTGAAACAGTAAATGGGTGTATACATTAAAAATATAGGAAACACACAAAACACCAATAACCAATGGAAGAGGTAATGAGGGCCCTGCCCAAAAGAGCTTACAATCTAAAAGAGGTAGGGGTTGAGATACATAAAAAGTGTTTGTGTTGTGTAGAAGCTGGGGGGGGGATATATTGTAGATGACCGGTATATATCCCCATTCTTTAGGTTTTAAAACTACTTCTTTAAGAGACACCATGGGGGTAACCAGCCAGAGGTGGGCTGGACATCCAAGGGGTGTTTAATGGAAATGAGCAGCAGGTGAAAGGGGTGGAAGTTTTTCACAAGTGGTAACTCACTGCTGAGTTGAACAGAAAATGCTGTCTCTCTAAAAGACTGGAGAGTTCATTCCCTAAAGACTGGATGTTATATGTTTGGCAAGTAAGCTATTTTTATGTTTGGACTTATATACTGCTGAAGTGAAGCTGTTTTGTTTTCTGTACCACTGCTTACTGCTGAAAGCTTAACTTGAGTTGAGAAAAATAAACAGACTGTTTACCTTCAACCTGGAGTGGCCTGCATGTCTGGTGAAAAACCCTGCTGTGATCCCCCAAACTTCACAGTTGCCATAAGGTTATTGCATTACTGTATATTTATGGGACAGGCAGGAATTCAGGAAGCCTTTCCCTACTCCAGCATTCCAAGCTCAGTGTGGATTTAAGCTGCCAGACTGCTCCCCTACATCTGATCTGCCTCACAGGATCTTTCTTCTTTCACCATCACTGGGAGTTGGTGAGACCTTTACTTTACACACCCCGGGGTGCATCAATCTAGTGTTGCAACACATAACTCTGATCTTACTACTTTGGTATATCCCCTCAGACCCCTAGTGTGCACACTCACCATTCTTAAATTGACAGTGGACATTTTCATACAAAGGGGGATACTTATTATATTGCCTACTATCATTGTATTATCATTATTTCACTGTTCTTATTGCATTGCATATATTGCATTTCTAATATTACATATTACTGAATATCTGCCTATTGTGTGGTTTATTGTCTGCTACAAATGGTACCAAAATCACTGCTATTGCAGTTCCCAGGGAGTTGTATGCCACCAATATCTGGTTTTAGCCCTGGGTGGATAAGCCCTTAAGTTATCCAAACCCCGCAATTCTCCCACTTAGCGGAGGCTTGGGATCTATACTGTTAGTGCCACAGTGTGGCCCTGGATAATCCTGCCAAGAAAGGGTTACAATTACTTTTTTGGAAGTTACTGGTGTTTATATTGCTTATACAGTAAGGAGGCTCAGTTAATTTACTGTTAGTAGGAATTACTATGCTTTACAACAGCTTGCAAGGTTTTTTTTACATGCTTCCATTTCAGTTTCCTATTATAGAGAGAGGAGTATGCTCACTAGTGTGGTTGAGGAGACTCTCAGCCACTCACGTACAGACCATAATTCTTCAAATAGCACTTACCAGCTAATCCAGGCTAAATAGCACCCAAGTGACAGATTCTGTGACTATTATGTGTGTAATGTTTATCTATGCTCCAGGCACAGTGTTAACAGGTTGTAAATTCAGACAGATTAAATATACTTATCTGAGTTATTCTGGGCAAGGAATGACATCAGTGTCACTATATATATATATATATCATCATCATCATCATAGCAATTTATTTCTTTCTTTCTTTCTTTCTTTCTTTCTTTCTTTCTTTCTTTCTTTCTTTCTTTCTTTCTTTCTTTCTTTCTTTCTTTCTTTCTTTCTTTCCTGTAACTTTATGCAGCCAGACTCTCCTGTACAAGTTTTTATCAATCAGGTGCCGTCTCTAATTGTAAGATGAGTATGTTACATATTTACCACTAATAAAAAAATGCTAACTATGAATGAGTGACAATCAATTATTCAGTGGCAATGACATGCACTGAATATCACATTATCATTAACACTGTCATAGCTGTATCAATTTAGACTGGGTAACTATTTTTATATTTATGGCCAAAACAAACATTGTCTCAAAGTCAGTCTATAAATAAACAGATTTCATTAGGGTTGATCCTAGCTCAGGCTTTTTGCCGCCATTGGTAACTTGTCGCGATCTGCCGCCTCAAGCAAAGTTCTCACCTTGCCTCATGGCAGAAACGCCCCTGGATTTCATACATTTAAGGGGTTGGTCATCTTTTGAGTTGACTTTTAGTATGATGTATTTTCTGATATTCTGAGACAATTTGCAATTCATTTCATTTTCTATTATTTGTGTTTTTTTTAAGGACAGGCCTAAAAAAAAAGATGAGTACCGTATATACTCGAGTATAAGCCGAGTTTTTCAGCACCCAAAATATGCTCAAAAAGTCTACCTCGGCTTATAGCCGAGTCAGTGCTGAAAAACTAGGCTTAGACTCGAGTTTGGATTCTACAACTGGGAAAGACAGCAGGGTTCGCGCCACCCCCCTCCTCTCATCTAGACCTGCGGTTTACTTACCGCTGTGATCTCTGGCAGGCCCAGAGTGGGAACGTGCCACTGTTTCATTCGTCAGGCTTGGGCCTTTGGTGCGGTGCTGCCTGGGTCATGTTCTTGGGGGGTGCCACCTGCGGTGGGGGGGCGCTGCGGCACACTCTGCGTGGTGTGGGCACGGTCCCTCCTTTGGTCCGGGGGTGGGGCTTCCCTTCGGTGGCGCTGCCCGGTGTGGCCTGTTTCGCGGTGAGACTGGTGGCGGCTGTGCGTGGGGTGGGTTGGCCGGGAGATCGTGGGGGGACTCCCTGCCGTGCTCTGTGTTGCTGGGCATCGTGTTGTGCATGTTGGCAGTCAGGGGCTGTACTTTGCAATCACGCTACCAATTACCCAACGTTCCAGCACGGATCACTTCCACAATAACGTCACAGCCTCAAACTCAATCTGAGTTGCTGCTCTTAAAAGGGCAACACTAGTTCTTAAAGAGGAAATGCCGCCAGGGTTAGTAAAGAAGCGGGTACAGTGAGTTTTAGGTTTGGACGTTGGTAGAGTAATTCTAAAAATGTAGCAGGCTATTGATTTTCTTTTCTTGTCTTCAGAAAGGAAATCAACTCATATAGTTAAATCAAAAATAGCTTAACCCTTGGCCCATTTCCCATAACCTCTAAACATAACTGGCTATAAAAATTATTTAGAATAAAAAAATGCCTGTTATTACAGCATTGAAAAATCTCAGTTTACCTGCTGCATTTCTCACCCTAGGCTTATACTCGACTCAATAAGATTTCCCAGTTTTTGTAAGTAAAATTAGGTACCTCGACTTATACTCTGATCGGCTTATACTCGAGTATATACGGTAATACAATGTAGCAATAACAATAAATGTATAGCTGCACAGAAATTTTGTTTTGAGATGGGGTCAGTGACCCCCCCCATTTGAAAGACTCAGGACAAGAAGGCAAATATTTAAAAACTATAAAGAATAAATAATGATGACCAACTGAAAAGTTGCTTAGAAGTGGTCATTCTATAACATACTTAACAGAAAGGTGAACCACCCCTTTAGGAATTTGATCTTACAATAATGGCATTAGAGATTATCAACATATTACTCTGCAATTAGTGGTCTTGGAATGCAGTTGACTGCTGAAATTCATTTATCTGTTAGAGTGGCCTGTACTGTACATTCCCTTAATGGATATAGATCTGGACATTTATCATTAATTCATTTTTTTTAGTCATCAGTGCAATTAGCAGCAAGAAAAGTCTCATAGACCTAAGAAAATTGCATACAGATGTTTTTTATATACAGGGTAGCTTATTATTAAACCTTTGTTGCATAAGTCACAGTTGCATTAGCAACTAATAGTTTGCCTATTTATTCAAGTCACCATTTATTAATTTGATTTATTATATATTATATTTATTAGTTGAATTATTATCTAGTGCTGGTATTTGATGCTATATTATGCAGTCTGTAATTAGAGGGAGAGGTAAGTGGTTGGAACTATGGGCCTTGTACAAATGGAGCTGCTCCAGCTCTTGTCTTATGTTACATTAGCTGAGCCTTAAGGGAACGTTTATGTTGACATTTCTTATTTTTTTGCATAAACCCTACATTAAGCAGAAGATAAGGTCAATGGAGAGATTTAAGATAACTTTCCCACCAACAAATAGTAAAATGAAACACGCAAAGCAACGATTACAAAATGATTTGCTGAGTGTACATTTATTAAAACTATAACATTGAGGAGACATTCCTACTAATAAAAAAAAATTCAGTTTGTATTTATATCTATGCTTTATTACTGTGCTTCAAATAAGCAGATAATTGTTTTCAATTATTCATGGTTTAATACTCGGTCAGTAAGTTAGCCAAAGCTTCCGGACATGATATATTGATGACAATGGGATATTTTTGTATGCATAAAACACTCAATATTTACATGTTGAACCTTCATTCATAATTAAAGCCGTTTTGGAGTGCATGAGATTATAAACAAATAAACGGAGAGAGGCTTTTATATTATTTGAATATTCAGCTGCACCTCAAAGAAGGTGTCACAACAGGTATGTGCAGCACTTTTTCTTATATAACTACTCACTGTAGTTGACCAGGATACATTATCTGCAAACCTGTTATACAGAAAGATCTGCATTATGGAAACTTCATCTCCCATAAACTCTACTAAAAGCAAATAGTGATGGGCGAATTTATTCGCCAGGCGCGAATTTGCAGCGAATTTGCGCGATTCGTCGCCAGCGAATAAATTCGTGAAACGCCCGCGGAAATTCGCGGCAAAATTCGTCGGCGTCAAAAAAAAAATTTCCGAAAAAAACGGACGCCGGCGTCAAAAACGGGCGCCGGTGTCAAAAATGGGCGCCGGCGTAAAAAAACGGGTGCCGGAGTCAAAAAAGGGCGCCGGCATCAAAAACGAAACGCCGGCGACGTTTCGCGTATTTTTCGCCGTTTTGTGAATTTCGCACGAAATACGCAAATTAAACAGGCGAAGCGAAACTGAGCAAATTCGCCCATCACTAAAAGCAAATAATAATGATTTCCTTTTTCTATGTAGTAATATAAGAGTACCTTTTACATGATGGTAGCTAAGCTGCATGAATCTGTATTGGTGACAAAACAATCCTATTTGGTTGTGGCATAACTAAAAAGGAAGCAGACCCCACAGTCACCCCATGTGAACTAGGCCCCTCCAAATTTTTTTCCAGTGGGGGCTTGAAGTGGTTTTATTTCGCTGCTGCTATTGGGTTTATTTCATGTTTAAATAATTTGTAGCAAACAATGGAAGGAATGTAATAAAAGTCACAAAGAGAAAAACAATTTGCACAAATAAGAATAAAAATTCACACATCAAATGTAATATTTTTCATAAGCCTGTTATTGCATTGCAAATTTAAATTGCACATTGAATTTTTTTTTTTTTTTTAAAGGTTAATTTTTATTGAATTTTAACAACAGAAAATTAGAAGGAAGAAAAGCAAGTTAGAAAGGAAAGAAAAGAAGGGGAAAGTGGGGAGAAAGGGATACGGCTGAAAAAGTATCCATTAATAGTTGGTCGAGGTGGCTGGCGACTCGAGCCAAGGGTTCCAAATATTCTCAAACTTCTTTGGGCATCCACGTGCTAAGTACGTGAGCTTGTACAGTTCCAGTTGCGAATTAACCAGTCCAATCCATCTACTCAGAGATGGTGGCGATGGGCCCATCCAGTGCAGGGCAACGACCTTCTTCGCGTAAAAGAGGAGCAACCGCATCAGGCATCTGGTGTTTACTCTAGGTATCACGGAGTCAAGGAGACCCAGAAGACAAGTAGCAGGGTTAAGTATCTGGGGAAGTTCCAGTTCGGTAGCCATGAAGTTCAAAATCGCCTTCCAAAATCTGAGTATCACTGGGCAATCCCACATTAAATGTATGAAAGTAGCTACAGGAGCACCACATCTCAGACAGCTGGGCGAGGCCACTTTTCCCATATTAAATAGTTTCTGAGGGGTGAGGTACGTTTGATGTACTATCTTAAACTGTATGAGCTTGTCTCTTACACTTACTAATGGGATATATAAGTTATCTATAATTTCTTCCCAATCATCAGGGTCGACATGAACCCCACTACTCTCCCACTTATACTTCACCCTGGGTCGAGGATCATATCTATTGGAAATTAAGTGCCTATATGTGTTGGATAGGAGCTTGATCTTGGCGGGTTGAGAAATCAAAGTTTCCATCCCTGTGTATTGCAGGTGCTGAGGAGGGGTTGGGAATTGCGCGGAGCAGAGGTGGCTAATCTGGTTATAACGGAATTCGGACAGATCAGGCAGAGAGAGGATCTGGCGAAAGGCAGGCAGTGTGCGGAGAGTGCCATCAGCGTATACTTGTGACAGCCGCTTTAGACCAAATTTAGTCCATGTTCCCACCTCTGAGAATGTGGCTAAGTGTGGATAATTACTATTACCCCATAGAGGGGAATCTGGAGAAAGACTGGTATCTGCTTTAGTGATTTGCACAATAGCATCCCAGGCTCTCTTAGTGGCATCCATGACAGGTAACAAAGGGCCAAGATCCCTTCGAGTTCTGTATAAAGCATTGTGTAGGCTTTCCACAGAAGTAAGATAGAGTGCCTCTATTATGGATGCCGGGTTGTCAGCGTCGAACACTTTCCAACCGGCCGCATGTGAGGCCTGGGAGGCAAGATAATAGAGCTCATAATTGGGAGAGGTCAGTCCCAGCTGACCGTGAGGAGCATTGAGAATGGCTCTGGACAGAGTGGGTGTTTTGTTCCCCCAAATAAACTCAGATTGTGTGCGGTCTAAATCATGCAAGGTTTTCTTGGGTATGTGGCAGGGGGTATTACTCAGTACATAAAGAAATTTAGGAAGAAAAATCATTTTGCATATATTTATCCTGCCTATTAGCGTGAGAGGGAGGTTGGTCCAGTGTGCAAGTGTGTCTTTGAATTTACGGAGTAAGGAGTGTAAATTATGCTGCAAAAATAATGTCGGATCTTTGTGCACCATTATCCCCAGATACTTAAAATTATCCGCCACCTTTAGGTTACAGGTCGCGGCCACCCCAGTTGGAAGCTGGCCGTCAAGAGGAAATAATATGGACTTATCCCAATTAATTTGAAGGCCAGAGAATGTACCAAATTGTTTGACAATCCCAAGTACAGAGGCGAGTGATTCATGTGGGTCTGCTAAGTAGAGGAGCGTATCATCTGCATACAATGAGACCTTCTCCTCAATTGTCTTGTAAATGAATCCCCGTACCCCCCGAGATTGCCGAATTGCTATGGCCATAGGTTCAATTGCCAAAATGCAAATATGAGCGGAGAGAGAGGGCACCCTTGACGAGTACCTCTTGACAGGCGAAATGGTACGGAAGTAATGCCATTAACCCGGATGGATGCCTTTGGTTCACTGTACATCAGCCGAAGCCACTTTGTGAAGGAAGGGCCGAAACCCATTCTAGTTACTACCTCCCATAAGTAAGGCCACTCCACCGAGTCAAATGCCTTAGCCGTGTCCAATGAAACCACCAGCCTGGAACCCATATTTTCGTGTTTCAGTTGTAAATTAAGGAACAGTCTTCTAAGATTAAAGCTGGTTGATTTGGAAGGCATAAAGCCAGACTGATCAGGTTCCACCACTGTAGACACAACTTTGACAAGACGCTTAGCTAAAATTTTTGCAAGAATTTTAATTTCCATATTGAGCAATGAGATTGGCCTATAGGAGGAGCACAGTGTGAGGTCCTTCCCTGGTTTGGGGATGACCACAATCGTCGCATCCGAGAACGTTTTAGGGAGAGAGAAATTTTCAAAGGCATACATCAGGGTTTCATGCAATCTGGGGACTATCTCGCGCAAATGAATACGGTACCATTCTATAACAAAGCCATCCGGGCCCGGGGATTTGCCGGAAGGGAAGGAAAGTATGGCTTCGGCAATCTCAAGAGGGGAAATCGGGGAATCCATGTACTTTGCTTGCTGAGGGGAGATATTCGGGATGGGAATCCCATTAAGATACTCGTGAAGGTCAGCATTAGAGTAGTGCGCAGTAGAAGTGTAAAGAGAGGAGTAAAATTTACTGAATTCCAAGGCTATCTCAGACGGGGAGGTCAGCATATCCCCCGTTGAGGAGAGTATCCTGGGGACAGCAGAAGTAACATTAGGAGGATTGGCTAGGAAAGCTAAAGGCTTACCATTTTTATCATTTTTTATGCAAACGTAGTGCTGGTGGCGTGTAAAAGTTGTTTTTTAGTCAGCTCTAACCTATGCAAGCTGAGGTGCCTAAGAGCAGCAGTAAATTCCCCATGCGTCTGTGGCGTGGGATTGCCAATATATTCCGTTTCAGATTGGGAAGTTGCCATTTCAAGGTGGTGTAGGGTTTCTTTAGAAGTGTTCCTAGCTCTGGCCACTGCAGCCATTAGGGTACCTCGGGAGACTGCCTTAAAAGCCTCCCAGGTAGTTGAGGGATCCGCAGAACCATAATTCACACTCCAATATTGTGCGACTGAATCAGCGGATTCCCCGACCACACTAGGGACCTTCAACCAGTACGGGCTTAGCCTCCAAGTTCTATGCGAGGGGTCAGAGAGAAGGTCTAACGAGAGAAGCAAAGGGGCATGATCTGAGATTCCCGTGGCAGATATCCAACCTCTCGAACCTTAGGGAGGAGGTCCGAAGAAAGCAGTGCAAGATCTATCCGAGATAAGGACTGATAGGTAGTAGAATAACAGGAGAATTGTCTGCGCTCGGGGTACTTCCAGCGCCATACATCGACCAAATTGTATGCCCGGGCCCAATCAGCAAGTTTAGAAGTAGTTACCGTAGGAGCGGATAGTCTATCCAACAGAGGGTTGCAACAATTGTTAAAGTCACCCATGATACACACTGGGGCGGGGGGTAATTGCATCAATGTTTGATATAGGTCATGAAGTATTGTGTCTGCGAAGGGGGGAGGAATGTAAATGTTATGCTATGTAAATGCTATGAGGATGGGAAACCCAGCTATAGCACACGCCAAAATTTGATATCTGCCCGATCTGTCCGAACGCACCTCCATAAGATCAAATGGGAAGCCCTTCCTAACCAGGACCGAGGTGCCCCTAGCATAAGTGGAATATGTAGTATGATGAATATACGCAACCCACGGTTTCCGGAGAGCCAAGACCCGACTCCCAACTAAGTGGGTCTCCTGAAGCAAGAGAATGTGGGGGGAATAAGATTTAAGATAATTGAAAACTAATGCCCGCTTTACCTTATCGTTAAGACCCCGAACATTCCAAGATATTAACTTAACAGCAGCCATTTGGTGTTGTGTAAATGGGATGGGTACTCACACTAAAATGAATACATTTCAGGCTTCCGGACACCCTGCGACTCAGCAGCCCACCATATACATACATTGTTATCCAGCCGGGGAAGGAGAGAGAAGAAGGAAAGAAAGACTGAAATGAGGTAGAAAAGACATAGTTAAAACAACAGTCAAAACAAAACCCCCACCCAACTGCCCCCCACCCTGCCCAACCCTCACAGTCTGGCGGGCTTAGTATCCCAAACATAAGATCAACTGGGGAGATTGGTTGCCCTCAACAAGCTCGCTCCAAATCTTGTTGTGGCCAAAGAGCTTCCGTGGTGATCGGCCAATGGTTCACAGGATAATGAAAAATAAACTTACAAAACTAAAGGTAAACATGTAATCCCAATGAAGGTATATCAAGTGACATATATGTAGCAAGAGTTGTCTTGTGCAGAAAAAGTTCCAAGGCAGGTGTTAGTGTCAGAGTAAGGTTAACGGCAGCACCTACATGAGTCGAGGATATTTGAAGAAGGCACTGTGTCTGTCACTAAAATAGTCTCAGTACTGTAGGTTGCCTGACCATCCGGTACTGCCGAGACATACAGAGGTACCGACACCTGAGCCATATGAGAGAAACACTTGCATCAAAAGTCACTTCTTGCAATAGGGAGTACATCAAAAAGCTACAAGTAGCAGCTGTTCCTCTCCTCTTAGCAGTGGAAGGATATTAAAACCATACACATTAGGTCAGATAACAAGCGAAGAAGAGGTCAGTAAAGAACAGTTATGGCCTGGGACTTCTGCCGGACCGTGCCTCAATCCAGCTCAATGCCTCTTCAGGAGTATTGAAAAAATGAGATTTATTTGCGTCAATGACCTTGAGTTTAGCCGGGTATAGCATGGCATAAACCAACTTCAGGTCCCGCAACTGCCGTTTGACGCCGGTAAAGGTGCTGCGCTGTTTCTGCAGATAAGTAGAGTAGTCAGGATACAGTGATACATTGGCCCCTTCATGTACCAGCTGGCCTTTCGCCCTAGCTTCAGAGAGAGCTGCGTCTCTATCACGAAAGTGAAGCAATCTTATAAGAAAGGAGCGTGGGGGAGCACCCGGAGGTCTAGGTCGACCTGGGACACGATGAGCCCGTTCCACTGTATAGTGTGCGGTGAAAGGTGCATTAGGCAGAAGTTGTTTGAGCCATCTTTCAGCGAAATCAGTGGGCGAATTGCCCTCTGCGCCCTCCGGGAGTCCCACCACCCGTACATTATTACGGCGCTGGCGGTTTTCGTAGTCATCTAAGAGAGAAGCTTGTTGCTTGATTTGCTGCTGTAATTCAGTGAGTTGTGCTGGAATTGGTGTACACATATCTTCCAGAGCACTAACCCTGGCTTCCACAGCTGTTGTTCGTTCTCTTACAGCCTGCAAATCCACCTTGATCAGAGATAGGTCAACTTTAACCTCCTCTATGTGGGTAGTAAGCGTGGTTTGACAGGTCGCTATTGCGGCAAGAATAGGTGCAAATGCCGTTTCCGAAGTATCTTCGGTTGGTATCGAAGAAGGGGATGAGGGTGCAGCGCCATCATGGCCAGACCGCCTCACAAACTGATCCATCTTCTGTGATGTTTCGCCAGGCTTTTTCGGTGCTCTGCTACTACGCATAATAAGCGTGTGAAGGAATGCTCAGCACGAGGGGAAGTACAGTTTGGAAGTGGATTATTATAGTAACAGGATCAATAACACCACGGAGCTCTCAGAGCATAGTCAGTTAGTTTAACATGGAGACAATAGAACAGTTCTGGTGTATCAGTGCCGTGCAAAAGCGGTACAGCCAAATTGTAGCGTTATAGGTCCACTACTGTGCAGCATAGAAAGAGCAACAGGAATCAT
The DNA here is from genome assembly GCF_017654675.1 of Xenopus laevis. Classification (NCBI taxonomy): domain Eukaryota; kingdom Metazoa; phylum Chordata; class Amphibia; order Anura; family Pipidae; genus Xenopus; species Xenopus laevis. The sequence goes on along the minus strand of NC_054372.1, from coordinate 147,737,749 downwards.
AGAAACGGCTCAGAGCTATGGTGCTCTTTATACCCAAGCTACACCACTCGAGCAGACGGGGTACCTCAGTAATGGGGCTGTGGTGATACTGTGAATCCTGCAATACGTAGAACTGTCCCACCATGAAGACCCGCGCCCTTAGAAATGGCCGCGCACCATCGTGTAGTACATGCGTTCCAGCTTGGAACGCAGCAGCAGCGCGGTCTTTATAGGCACTGTCGGCTCCAGGGACAGGTAATGCAATGGCACAGCCGGCCGGAGTAACTTGGGCCGAGGAGACAATCCAGCTCCCTGCTTGAGCTGTAAAAACAAGTCCACCCGCTGCCTTCGGTGTCTTGCCTGCGCCGTAGCGCCTTGGGCTAATGGCGCCACACGGGACCAGGCCAGACAACCCGATCTCCAGGGACACGCGGCACACGAGGATGCTCTGGGGTCTGTGGGCACTCACCCCTTACGGAGACCCGCCAGGAACCTTTCAGCGATGCGGAGGAAGCAGTGTCGCAGCTCCAGGCTGTTCACAGCTACGGGCCTCAGGTATACTCCAGTCCCCGGCTTCCGGCCTTGAAGTAGGCCCCAAGTAGCAGGGCAGCTCTGCTGGTGCCAGAGAGCCGAATTAAAGTCCTGTCTGCAGCTGGTATCTTCCCAAGCTGTCACAATGGCAGTAGGCAGGTGTAGGAGCTTTTAAAATATATAGATGGGGCCAGATGGTATGTGAAAGCCACAGAGCTCTGGTGGAACACGTCTGCTCCGTTGTACAGCTAGCCACGCCCCCCCGCACATTGAATTTTAAGAAGTGATTGATGTGTCGTAATGTTTGAAGCAAACAGAATGACTTTTTCAGTAAGAAGTTTTATTAAATTCACTGCGCACTGGCGCAAACTATAAAAATTCACAATCTTTCTTCCACTGTTGGAAATGGTCGCTTAACAGTTTCCAGGTTTGTAAAAAGCTTTGTTACGGGGTCCATGTATTAAAGGGTGAGTTTCTGTGGTCCCAATCAAAAATACTCCAACTAAAACCTGTCAAAGTCATGTAAAAGTCTATGGCAGAGGTTCGTTTATCCATTTGAAGATGTTTTTTGCCCTTGCGTCTTTTGGGGTGTTTGATGATAGTTTTCGTTTGAAATTCAAGTTTGTCACACGGCAATCTGAAAATGTCTACTATTCGCTTTGACTCTCGATTTTTTTGATTTTTTTTTTAAATTATATTGACCTGAATTATTAGTACAGCAAAAAAATCTGCGACGTCGAAAAATTTGGGCATAAACATTGCCGCGCGACAAAATTATTCTGATGCCCATTGACTTTAATGCATTTGGTGTCAAAATAATTTAGAATTATTAGTACATTAGCAAAATTCATGGAGGGGAGTTAGGTCAAGTTTGTTTCATTCAAATTATGGGAAAATGTTGAGTTTTAGTAAATAACTTTTTACATTTCACAAAATTAAAATTTTTTGCACACATTTTTGCATTGCCAATAGTTTTTCTGTAGATTTGTTACATTCCCTTGATAGTATGGTGATCCAAATAACAGAAAGATTCCTTATCAGAAAATATATGAATGGGTGAATAAATTCTCCACGCGTAAATTCACGACAAATTTCCACGTTTCACCCCCGGCGTATAAATTTGTGAAACTGTTGCAAAAATGTGCTACTTACAAAAAAATTTGGGCGTGTGTCAGAATAGTCGCACGCATAAATATTGTCGCGTGTCAGAATTATTTGGATGCCCATTGACTTTAATGCATTTGGCCTAAATAGGTGTGTGTATTACAATTGTCGCGTGTTGAAATTGACACGCGTCAAAATAATTTTGACGCCCATTGACTTCAATATGTTTTGCAAATTTTTCCAGGAAATTCGCACATTTTTGTGTGAAACGGGACAAATGTGTAGAAATGTGGGGTTTGGCAACCAGGGTTGCCACCTGCCTGGTTTTGACCTGGAGAGCCTGATTTTTGAGAGGGCTGCACGGGTCAAAACTGCCTGCCTGGTTTTCCATAACAACAGCTTGAGGAGATAATCCCCACTCAAAATTAGCAGGTGCTCAGATCCTAAAAACAGGAATAAATAAAACAAAAGGATCCTTTATTATAAAAAAAATTAGGGATGCACTGAATCCAGGATTCGGTTCGGGATTCGGCCAGGATTTGGCCTTTTTCAGCAGGATTCAGCTGAATCCTTCTGCCAGGCCAAACCAAATCCGAATCCTAATTTGCATATGAAAATCAGGGGCAGGGAGGGAAATTGCGTGATTTTTTGTCACAAAACAAGGAAGTAAAAAATGTTTTCCCCTTCCTACCCCTAATTTGCATATGCAAATTAGGATTCAGATTCTGTTTGGTATTCGTCCGAATTATTTACGAAGGATTCGGGGGTTCGTAGCCTTATGTCTTATTTTATAGTTATGCTTATATATATATATATATATAGTTATAATTAAAAGTCTTGGATATAATCAGGAAGAATATAGGACACCATCAAGCAAGCTGTTTATTTCAAATAGCTGCTAAAGGGATGACATCTGAATGGATAATAGCTGAAGTGTCCCTATGGCTTACGCATAGGCTATAAGCACAATATACAGTATCTGCCATTATCTATCTATTTAGTGTTTCTAAAGAGTGTCCACAGCCACATAATCATAAGGAACTTGAAAGTTCCTATATTTTGTTTTGTAAAATTGTGTTTCTCAATGATGAATAAAGCACCCTACACATCAACTAAGTCTGACAAAAAGAGTCCAATACATATACACGAGTCTGAGAAAAAGAAGTAGTACCATGTATAATGTGCCATCATTATTTTCCTCTATGCTGTAAAAACCATGGTTGTAAAGTTAGAGTGCACAGTGGCTCCTTAACTGTGCTCATATTTCAGGTTCAGTTACATGAACATTTATGCATTTCTTTTTTATTTTCTGAAGAACCTCTTAAATAATATAAAGTCAATGACACAAAACAGTACAGTTTATACTGACAAATAATTCCTCTGACATGAATAATGAGTTCCTTATTAGAGCAGTGCAATTCCTGTCCCTTTGTGTTGGCTAGCACATCCTATTTTTTAAGTTATCTGAAAGAAAGAAAAAAAAACACAAACTTTTTTGATTTAAGCATTGTAGCTTTGTCTAAAACAAGGTTTCAAACATAACCAGGCAGCTACAGCCCATAAATCTGATACAAAATCCAAATGGTCTGTAGAGGAGCAGATGGAAAATACCAGCTGTGAAATATCCAGAGTTATTCTTCCAGTATAAGAATTCTATCTCTTGCAGCATAACTGCAAACTCAAGCAGTTTGTCTTTAAAGAGCAAAACCTCATCGGCCCTTGAAAATAAACATTCTGTCATCTATAACTGTTATAGTGTTTCCTCTTCGAGAGTATTTCAGTAATTGTGGAATAGTAGAGCATGAAAGTGTAGCTGCAGAATTACTGAAAAAATGTACATGTACTGTCATTTTCTGATAGTTTTATGTTATTTCAGCAAAAAGAGAAATACTTGCTAGATACAGTATAATTACCTTGATTCTGTTGCCCAACGACCTAATTACTATAATACTCATAATTTGTTTTTCCTGGCCTGAAACTACATGTATTATGGCCAATGATATTTGTATTATTTTTTTATTATTTAGGAAATAAGAAGAGAGAAGATTTTCTCCATTACATTGTAATAAAAGTGTAAGCATACAACTCAGAACATTGTTCATAGGTTTTTTTCCAGCTTTGACTGGGTAAGGAAAGGACGGGTTATAAGTAGTGATGAGCAAAATTTTTTTGCCAAGTTTTACTGTGAAACTGGTGCTGGTCAAACATTTGTTGCACAATTTGTTGCACAATTTGTTGCGCGTCAAAAAATGTTTGTCTCTCACAGGCTTCAATGCATTTTACAAATTTTCACCATTTCGCAAATTTTCTGTGAAGCGAAATGGGTCAGATTCACCCATCACTAGTTATAAGGGGTTTTTTTTGTAGGTAACATAGAAAGTTAGGTTGAAAAAAGACACACGTCCATCAAGTTCAACCTTTTAATTTATTTTTGTCTATCTGCCAGAGGAAGGCAAATAAACCCCATCTGAAGCCCCTCCAATTTGCCCCAGAGGGGGAAAAATTCCTTCCTGACTCCAAAATGGCATATAGTCCCTGGATCAACTTGTACTATGAGCTATCTTCCATAACCCTGTATTCCTTCACTTTCTAAAAAGCCATACAACCCCTTCTTAAAGCTATCTAATGTATCAGCCAGTACAACTCGGTCAGGCTGGTGGATCTGTGAATGGGTGGAGAAAGATATCGGAAGTATTGTGGGACAAGTAGTGCTTTAGGAAGGAAACAGAGAGAGTTCCTGCACAGTAAAAACTTGTTTGATTGGCAAGGGTGTGCAAAAGGTAGATGGGGATCTACCAGTAGACCATTAGCTGGTGATCAGTAGATCTCAAGACACTGTTCAGCTTGACTAAATCACCCTCCTGTTTCATTCAGATATTTATATGTTAATGTTACATAACAAATAGTTGCTTGTTAAATATAACAATATAAATTTTCATAAATCAATATAATATTTAAGTAATATTTTCCATGGAACAGAATGATAACAATGGTTTTATGCATGTAGATAATAATGGGACAACATCACCAAAAGTAGACCCCGCACTAATAAAGTATGAACACTCCTAAAGTATGGTATGTAAATTTGTTCAGTGTATACACACACACACACACACACACACACATATATATATATTATATATATAACCAGGGGTGATCCTGGCCCCTGCTGCCCCCCCTCCCTAATGCGATTACCTTTTTGCGCCTGAAGGGGTCCACCAGGGCAGCAGAGAGGGCCAGTGCACTAGCGCAGAGAGCCTAACCGTGCTCTCTGCGCTAGAAGAGCCGAATTTCCAGTTTGAAAACAGGAAATTCAGCTCTTAAAGTCTCAAGCACCCCTGTATGTAACCCATTTTTGGCCACTCCCCTGGTGAAAGTGGTACATCACAATATTTACATGACTTACAGGACCTGAGTCCCCTTTGCTAGGTGAAAGGGTACTGGGAATTCTTCTTCTCTGGCAGTGCCTTCACCTAATGGGATCCCGGAATACACCTGAGGATAGTCCCATTTGGAATAACATGAAACACACACTTTATTATATAAAAAACACAACTTTATATAAGAAAAGTGTAATTTAAAGGGGAAGTAAAACACATTTATATCACATCAAATATAACCCACTCCCATGGGAACCTATGGCAGTCCATTTCCTGGCCCTCCAAGCCGGGCAAAGTCCCGCAACTCCTTTGGTAGACAAAGAGTCTCAGTCCCTTTCCCCAAAGAGCACAATAGGTCCCAAGTAGCAATAGCAGCCCAAAATACCTTTCCCTCCGGTTAGGTACTGGCTCCCTCATGGCAGGCATAAACAAAGCCCATATTACAAATGCAATATAGCTGGATCCTCTCTTCTTCTACTCTCCCCTGGCATCACTCACCCTGGGGATTCACTCAGACAGGCAGGCTCACCTAGAGCTGGAGCAGGCATCCACAGCGATAAATCCATTCCATAACATATGCAGCTTGTATTAGCTTCCGATATCTTCCTTTGCAGAACTACAGCTCCCAGCACTATCCATAGCGCAAGCACAAAAGATGTCCAGCAAACTCTAAACCGGCATGGTTGAGCTTTCCAGGCTTTTGGAGTACCCTGCATTAGCCCACAGGGCTATTGAACTCCCTTTTAGCCCCTTACATCTTTGCATGAGTTCTGTCCACCTCCTCCATGAAAGTGAAAGTAGGAATCCTCCAGCAGTAATGGCTGCGAGCACATGACAATCTCCTTTTATAGGGCACATTGACACCTTGTAAAACTTACCCCTCAGGGTCCCTACATATATATGTGTGTGTGTGTCCTCTACTCTTCAGACAATCACTTCCTAGAAATTTAGGGATATTTTGGGCGTAGGTGACAATATGCTAGAGGATAATGAAATCTACATTAGCATATGCTATAGAATGTTTCTGTAGCAGTAACTAATTACCAGTATGGATAACCCCTAAGGGCTCTGTCATACAATGAAGTTCTTTATACACTCTCTACACTCTTTTACTTTTACCTATGTTAAATAATTAGCAGTACAACATACATCATCTTTAATGAACAACACTCGGCTTCGAATCATTTTAAGCATGCTGCTTATAATTCAAGGAGTACATTTTAACAGCTATGTATTGAGATGCAAAACATGTTTGAGGTATGTACATCAAAATCTGGTGTAAAATGCCTTGCAAAAGGCATTGCAAACATCACTGTTTTTTTACAAGACTTTTTTTAATCCCTCATTTTATGCCTGACTTTACACTTAGCTACACACTCTGCATTTCTACACAGCTTTTTAAATATATACCCAGTAGCAGTATCTCCTAGCTGGGCAGTACTCAGCCCTCTAGGAATTCCTTTCTAGTGGACTTTTTCTTAAAGTCTTAATTGACTTCTTACCTTTGTTTACCTTTGTAATCCTTTATTCCTATATCATAGGGGCTTTTGTCTCTAATAATGTTAAGTCATTCAAGGAAGTCATACCAGGTCAAATGTGTTGGAGGAACATTTTGATTTTTATCAGAATTGTTTTTTTTTTCTTAACATATAAAGAGTTATTTTTTTTAAAGCAAAAAAAAAAACCAATGTTTTTTTAATAGTGTTCTTATAAGGTCAAGGCTCTTTTTGGTGTAATAGACATTGGAGAAGGGCTTTTCGTGATTATTATAAAACAGATCAGCTTGTTTACAAGAATTTGGAGCATGTTGGGGACTGAGTAGGTCAAGTCAACTTAAGCTGCTTTTTGCTTCCATCAACTTTCTTCCTATAGAAAACAGAAAGTTAATCTTAGATATATAATTTACAGCCACAGCATCATATCATTTGTGCAGCTTATAAAGCTTATATAACAGAGCTATTTTGGTTCCTTGTGAAAGAATTGCAGTCTGAAAATTCTTCCTTTTTTATCTATGCAATTTAAAATAAGTATTAGACATGGCTGTAAGCTCTTTTTAAGCATTTATGTTTGGTTTATACACTGCACTCACTCTGAATTTGAATCATAACATTTAAATGACCACTATACCATGGATTTTGTTATTGTATATATTTTTACGTTTGCTTTTTTTTGTCGTAAGTTTCTAAGAATTTAGTAATTACAGCCTTGACAAAGTAACAGTCACATTATTATTATTAAATAAATATTCCATACACATAACAAAAGTAAAGAGGTCTGGTTCATTAGCGTTTGCTATCTAAAAGAAGTTGGACTAGATCAAAAGTGGATACCAGTAGTTCATAATGAACCATAAAGGAAAGCTTGGCTAAATGAGGGTCACAGAAATGTGTTTTAAAGGAGAACTGAAACCCCTGCGATCCCCACTGCCCCCCTCCCTGCCTCCCCCCTGCACAGGCTTACCCCAGAATTCTGTCCCCTCTTGAAATAGTGACCGCACATGCAGAGTGAGCACAGTGGAGCTCATGGGAGCCATCTTCTTCTCATTGGTAATCTTCGTGTCTTCTTCCTCCCCTTCGGCAATTTCCATCTCTTTCGGCGCAATCTGGAAGATTGCTCCAACTGCACATGCGCCATTACACCACTCACTTCACGAAGATTACACTAGTATCATTCACACTCATGTTCGCCAGGCAACTTTTCGCTCTATCAAACGGGCGTAACTCTGCAAATTCACTAAGATGTGAATTTTACTGAACATTACATCTTTTGTCACAGTTTCTTTCATCACCTCAGACCAGGTGAACTGCTAAAATGAAGCTACATCTTCCTCAATCTTATGTCAGTTACATCATATCCTGTCTGACGGAATGCATTAAAGTTGAAAAAACGCTGGCGACTTGTCCTTTTTTTTTAGTAGGATTGCCCGCAAAATTTCTATTTCACTTTTTTTTGTTTACATTTTTCCCCACACATTTGAGGGGCATGGAACATTCGTTTTAGGGTTGGGGTTAGGGATCTCTTTTGTCTTTATTCAGGTTCCTTGGACATTTGTAATAAAAAGTGGCCACTTCAAGAATTTGCACCAACATCTCTAATAAAGATGTCCATATGACTTTAATGTACCCGCACTATTCAAATTGACCTAAGTGTAAGAGGACTAACAAAGTTCCGATAGGAAGAAGTGATAGCTAGCGTCATTTTGATTTGAAACATTTGCACTGCTGAAGTAACGCTAGCGAAAGGTTGCCAGCGTTCGGCGCCCAATACACAACTTCACATTTGTGTAGTGGTAACAAATTTTGGCCGGGGGCGAATTGGCGCGAAGTGTGTTCGCTGGTGACAATTTGCCCTTTAGTGAATTTGCCCCAATGAGTGCTTTGGGGAACACTTTTTGAGTTTTGTCCAGAGAGAGACACAGGTATGGTATCTTTTATGCAGGTTAATAGATGTTATACCTTTATATATTTATCCCAAGTGGCAGACCAGCACTAGACCCCTTTGTGTTTGTGTCTGTATTGTATGTTTCTGTCTTGCAGGGACATCTTTCAACAATTCTGTGAGAAAATTTGAGGATATCATGAGCCAATATTGCATTAAATGCAAGACTGAAAAGGATTTTATCTGCAAAGATTTTGTATATTTTCTGTCTATGTGGGTTTTTGCCCCTGTTATAATATACTATACTATACACTATACACTTCACTATATACTATACACCATACAGATTAATGAGGTCCTAATGAAAATGATATACAGATGTTTGTGTATTGTGTGAATGTAACAGTATACTTGAATAGTAGACACCACTGAGCCAGGTAAATATATGTTTTAGGGCTTGAGAATACGTTAGCACTAATAATAATGATAACAACCCAACCATTATCTACTGTACATCAGCAAGGACCTACCTTCAGAAACATTCTGGTTAGCAAAAATAGCCTTATCATTATCCCCAGAATCCACGGAGCCACTGATACTCGAGCTTTCAGCTTTACTGCACCAAATATATAGAATTCATTTCTAGAGAGAGAAGAATTTTTTATTAAATGCTTAAATATCCTTATTTACACCCACAGTCAAACAATCTGTTGATTTATCGGTGTTCTAGCAATTATGTACAGGATATGTTGTTTTATAAGAAAAGACCTTTAGCTTAATAGCATTCTTAATAGAGTCATTCAAATAACAGTGATTTACACTGTTTAACATAGAAGGCTGCTCTCCTACTGTATTCCATGTGCTTCCAGCAAACAGTAAATATGTATGTGTTTGTCAATAGGGATGTAGCGAACTGCCGATTTGGTGTTCGCGAACGCCGTTCGCGAACACCGGCAAAAAATGCGAACGTTCGCGAACAGTTCACGAACTTCGAACACCCGCTAAAATCGTTCGATTCGAACGATCGAAGGATTTTAATCGTTTGATCGAACGATTTTCATTCGAATCGAACGATCGAAGCATTCGATCGAATGCTTTTCATTCGATCGAATGCTTACAATCGTTCGAACGAATGGAAATCGTTCGATTTTTAGCGGTCGAAGGAATTCGAATGGTCGAATGGTCGAACGATTTGTATTCGAATCGAACGCGAACTCAAAATGCGAACGTCGCGCGACGTTCGCGAACATTCGGCGGACGCGAACGGTCGAAGTTCGCGCGAACAAGTTCGCCGGCGAACAGTTCGCTACATCCCTATTTGTCAACAGCATTAACAGAGCCAGTGTTTGCAACAACATAGTACTTGGACATGCCTAGAGCATAACGTAATGTATGTGCTTAAAGTGTATAGAAATATGTTTATTTGACAGACATTTTGAAATGCAAAATTTTGATTGGTGTGTTACATACTGTATAAACCTACTGATCTGATTATTTTAAACTGCAGTAGATTCTACTAATATGTTACAAAAAATAAAAACAGAGACTCCTACGTAAAGTCTTTTATATATATGTATTAAATGGTATTCACATATATCACTTTTTTGCATCTGCATATTGTAACCAAGAAGATATATAGTGAAAAAAGTACCCCCTCTTGTAAAATATAAGGATATTATAAGTTCCCGAGGAGTTTCATGACCATATAAAATTTTATATAGATCATGGAACTCCAAGGTAACTTCTAATATCCTCATATTTTGCAACAGGGGGTACTTTATTTATTATAATACACAAGTTTCAATGAGTCATGTGACAGAAATGACATCAGAACTCACCGTTTATAACTGATGACATCAGAACTCATCGTTTATAAGGATATAATTTACAAGATATTCATGGCTTTTGTGTATTATACTGAAATATATCCATTTATTCTGTGTAAAAATGATAAAATTGCCTTTAAGAATTAATTTATGCTTAGACAAGTGCTGTGCTCCTGATAGCTAAATTCTTAGGAAGAGCCTTTTTAGTGGTTTGCTTTATTTAAATTTACCAAAAGTACAAGAAATAGTTTGTATTGCCCTTGCCTGTAATCTTTTTTCTATGGAGCCGAAGACTTGATTTTATTGTATTGTACTTTCCTGTCCCTCCTTGGTTCAGACATTATTATTCTGTTGTATACAGCCTTTTTTCTGCCTCAGACAGCCTTTAATTCCCAGTGGCTGTTTTTGTTTTTTGTTATCTCATCTATCATCTATGAGGGGGCTGCCATATTTGTGCAGCAGGTGTCCGTTAGTATTAGAAGCTTTAACTGACAGGCTGAGATGGGACAGTCAGGTTGGCAAAACAGTCAGGTTTAGGAATTGCAACTAATCATTGCTTATAAAAACAAACCTCTCAGCAAAAAATAATCAGCATGACCTATAGGTAACTTTTAGGGGCAGATTTATCAAAGGTCAAAGTGAAAATTAGAATTTGAAAAATTAGAATTTCAAGCTAATTTTTGTGTACTTCGACTAGGGAATAGTCCAAATTTGATTCGAATTTGAAAAACAAATTAGAAAATTTGAATTTCTAAATTTAATATGTACGATCTCTTTAAAAATTCATCTTCAACCATTCGCCATCTAAAACCTGGTGAATTGCTGTTTTAGCCTATGGGGGACCTCCTAGAACCTATTTGGAGTCAATTGGTGGACTTTGAAAATTAGAAGTTTTTTGGGGGAAAAACGTTGAATCAAATTTGATCGAATGCGCTATTTCTTCGATTTGGACCTATTTGATCAAAAACTGACCTATTCGGCCAAAGAAAAACTTCAATTTCATTTCAGTTGGTCTTTTTGAATTCGAATTTCAAAGTTTTTCAAATTCGACCCTTGATAAATCTGCCCCTAAATGTACATTCATATTTTAAAAAGCAGTTTATTAGTGTCCGTATAACTTTAAGACATTTATCCAATGTGACAGCTCTGTCAGTTTAGAAGTTCACTCGCAGGGTTTCATTATGGGATTATCCATTGTCTCCAACAGTGGTTTTAACATGGGCTGTTTTGTGTGTGTGTGTGTTTTTTTTAACGGAGTATAGTCCTTTTAAGGCAAACCAATACTGTAACCAAGCTGATTAAAGAGAATCTGATTGGTGGAGATTGTGCCCTTGTTGCCTCCTTACATTTTTAATATCAACCGTATCACCAGCAGAGCCTAACAGACATTGTTATTTTTATGCACAGGGCCAAAGTGAAAAAAGGAGTGAACATTCTGAATGTGAAGATCAGTGATCCACAGCAGTGGGATATTCAGCAGGAGCTTGGAAATGGAGGCAAACACTCCACCACATCTGTCACCTGCCAGAGAACAGGCACCAGCCAGAGAAGCAGGTAACACACATTTAGTGGCAAATAGAATATTTTACTGTAGTTATCTGAAGTAATAGGGACGCTAACGCCACTTCCATCTGCTTATAAATAACAGCACATTTATTTCTATAGCTGCTAGCAAAAGCAACTGAATTGCTCTATAAAGTATATCTGTTGATATTTATATATTTATTTGCTTGCCATCTGTTAAGATTAGTGTCTGGTTACATCTGTTTTCTTTTTAATTACTTTTATTTTCTTTTAAGAGTGCTATTAATGTATAAGCAAAAGATGCCTAAAAATAGTTCTTCTTAACATAAACCCATGTTTACGCACTACTACCAGAAATTCTAAACGTTGCTAATAAATTTGGGCTATATATAATAAGATGCAAAATTTTACCAAACCAAGTGTATTTTTGTGACAACACTGAGCATGTTCAAAATATTGCAACTGAGCCATTGTGAGTGTAATTTGGTTGTACACTAGGGAAGATATGTCATGCTATAATGCCAGGGTATTGTTCGAATGGCTAAAATTCTTACAGTATATAAAAATAGCATATGTGTTATGCTAAATTTCACTATATAATTGTAATGGGTTTTAATGTTGGCAAATTAACGTAATAAAGCAATGACTTACTGTATGTGGAATATTAGACTATGACTCACATTCATGCTAAATGGAGCAGGTATATATGGAGGAGGGGGGGATCTGATCAAAAATATGATGAACTGAAGGGGTTTCATGTTTGAAACACATCTGATCTATGGACTTTCCAGGCACATTTCACATATTGCAACTCAGTGAGGGAGAGTCAGGCAATTACTCCTGAACCCAAGGTCATTGACCACAGTTAGTTGTGTGAAAATCCCATTCATTAATGTCATCCTTGTGCTCTTTGTGCCTTCCCTGCTGCGGCTTTCCTTCTTCTCTCCTGTTCCCAAATTTTGCTCAATTCCACCTATTGCTGCAGGGGAACCCTGGAGCTACTGCCACAGCTGAACCAGGTGGTAGATCCAGTGTTTCAGATCAACCTGCCATTATTAGCACAGTTGCACCAAAAGAACAGGGCGCACACATCACTCACTGGAAATGACACCAACTGGACTTAGAAACTGGTAAATATTAAATTCAAAATGAAAATGTAGGTACTTGCTTTAGCTATTATATGTTTCAGTGAATATATATTGGAAAGTTTTTTTGGACTCACATTTTCTTTCATTATGAGAAAATAGAAAATAGAAATTGGTTGTGTGATGTTCTGCTTTAATATAAGTAACTGTAAAGGACTGTAATTGATTGTTCTGCACTTCTATAATTAAATCACTTGGTGATTGGTTGTATTGTACAATATACATTATATTGAAATAAAATGTGGGTTTTTTTGTTGTCTTTTAAACTTTTCTTTTTACTGTATTCGGGTGGCAAATGGGTCTGCTCATCATGGTACTGAGGTCATATATCATATAATATTACACACTCAATGTTTGTATATGCCCTTTGTACATGTACTTTATTGTGCGTATGGTATGAGCTGAACTATGTCCACTAAGTTGCAATGCTATAGGCAGGCTCTTCAGTAATGTCCCTACATACAAACATTAGAATGGACTGCATTATTCGCCAACTTTCTCTGAACTAAAACAGCACAGCGCAATCGCTGTTGTATTTGCATAATGTCTAATTAACCCATGAAAAGTAGTATTATGTATGATTATGTAAATGAGAGCTAATGGCCAATTACCATAAACTGAATTGGCCTATGTAAATGGTTAGTTCATTTTCATTAAGCAGCATGGTGTTGGTATATTAGCATGCTTTAGTTTGTGTTTTGGGTATGATTGGGGTGATCATAAAACAGAAACACAGAGTCCTACTCCTCCACTCTTAATTAAATGTTTTTATCTATATGGCCACTTTACTTACATTAACATCATTTTACTTTCTTTTGAAATCACAGCATGATTTATTTGTTTTTGCCCATTAACTTTAACAGTTTATTCATGTGGTGGTTTGATAATGAGACCAATAATGCATGGTCTATAAACACAAACACCCACTGTACAGTACATTGTTTTAATAATTTTATTTTGTACTCTGGATGTTGTAAGACTTATTTTCACTTTCTGTAGTGACACAAAAACAATAGTCATTGGTACAAACATAGGTGCAACACTGAGCCAGTGAAGTAGTCAGTGGCATCCAATCAGCAATTTGCTTTGAACAGTCTACTACAAGCAACTTGTGGTGAGCACCAATGTGCCCTTTCAGCCTGCTCTGATAAATTAAGTTCATGGTTTGATGGACATATGGGTAATTGCGGGACCCCCTAGCACTGAGATTTGCTCTTTGCCTCTCATCTGTTCCCTTTTTACTTGCTATTCTGTCACCCTCCTGTTATATTTTAAGTATTTATTCACAATGCACTTGTCCCTCTCAGTTAAACTTTGAAGACAAGGGCTCTGTGTGTGTCAGGGGGCCTATCGGCTCCCAGCGGGAGAAGTCAGGACGAAGGAGGAAGCACAAGGGGTTAAAGTCCAAATTTGCTGTACAGATAGGGATCAGGAGAAATCAGAGTCAATATCCAGGCAGGAGTTCAAATGCTGGCAGAAATCAGAGAGGTCAAAGCAATAACAGAAGAATTATAACATCCAGGAATGCAGCAAACAATTCCTATACTTGGGCATTGAACCGGTGACCTGGGCGTCCTTTTATTTGAATTTGGCACCATATTGTGACATCATTGCGCCAGCGTTCTGACGCCGGCGTCACAGCGCCTCCGCTACCCACGTGGTAGCTATTGGCGCCGTCATTTTGGATTTGCCGCCGGAGAGGAAGGACACGCCGACTGGCGCTCGTGACAGTGTGATGCTTTAAAATTGTAGCCTTGCTATGACAGTAATATCATCTGTCATAGACTTATAATGTTAGAGTAAAATAAGTAGTTGAATACTCACTCACTGCAGTTGCTCACATAAACGATTCCACAGCACATCCATTCACTACCAAGTCAACCCCATATGTAATAAAAGGTACAATGTATGCGCAGTGTAGTAACCCCTAGAAAGTTAGCAACCAAAAATGGCTTTTGCTTGAAAACAGTTGGCCAGCAAATGCTACATGCTGATTAGTTGATATAGGTCATAAGTAGTATAGCCAATGTTGCACTATTTATTACATACTCCATATTCCCATTCTCTCTCATTGAAAGAAATAGAAGCAAACAAGGAGCTGAAAATAGGTAGACAAAATAAGAGTGAGGAACATTGGGGTAGACAAGGGAGGCAAGCAAAAAACTGTCAGGAGTGAATACTGGCTTGGAACACAATGTTCATACAGCTTCTGAGAAAGCAAAATACTATGTATAATACTATATACAAAATACTATATGAAGGGACAAGAAGAACAAACATATGCAAAAGTGAATACTGACAGCACAAACAAAGAAAATGTTATAAAATCTCTGTAGAAAAAGTGAATTCATACAGATCTGTAATCTCATTCTGTGCTAGGGTTTTGCCACCTTGCTTCTTTAAAACCAAACACATATAACTTCTACATGCTAAACAGCTAATTAGCTATTTGTTTAGATGCATGCTAGAGAGAGAGAGTGACCCATCATGTTAAGCATTCATCTGGATTAATTGCTAATTATGTGTGCAAGCAATCATAAATATAATGAGGTGTCCAGTTTAAAGGGGTGAAGGGAAATCCATATTCTGAATGAAGGTTGCTTCCTTAAGCTATTAAAAATAGGCACAATATAAATCCAGATCCTAAATGGGTAATACACTAGTGTGTTTCAGACTTTGCTGATTTCTTTGTAGCCATTCAATGTACAACTCGGCTAACTTTCTATCCATTTGGCAATATACTGCATGTGTTCTGTTTTAAAAGAGTGAGGGATATTTATTCAGCCACAGTGTTTTATCTTAGGCTAGACTGCATTAGGAAATAAAGTATTATATACTGTATGTGTATGTTTTAATTATTTACTTCACTAAGCTGCCCCTCTCGACACTATTAATTTACTGTCTGTACAATGTGCACTGCGGCACACACAAGTAGCACTGTATAAATACAATTCATGCGTGTAGTCCTGCATACAGTTAAAAACTAGTGTTTTTGGCTTTAGGAGAAATAAACCATCTTAGTGATATGAATTATTAAATTTTACCCTTAAGTAGCTTATATTCGTAGAATAGCTTGTAACCTGCATCCACAGCTAGGCATGTGGCAAATACAGCTGTGTTCTCTTGGCAACTTTTCTTATACCCATAGATCTATCAAAGTTTTTGGTCCTAGGATTTTGCAATGGGAAAAAAAGCCGGACAAGAAAGACATTAGGGGGCTGTTATATGACATATGTCTTATGTAGAACTCTCTAATAAATGGCCGACTCTTTTTGCTATTGAGTGTTATTAGAAAAGCCATTGGGTGAAGTAATATGGAAGGTCCCATAAGTGTGTATCATATATAGAGTAAATTATCTGTGTGCTCAATATAACTGTCACCTTACCTGCCTTTATAAAGAGATAACAAACTACTAATAAGTAAGGGTATATTTTTAGCCTTTAAAACCGCAGTTGGTTCAGATCATTAAAAAAGATTCCTGTATCATGGCATTATAAAGGATTGGATAAGCACTTTGGTCATAACAAATTCAAGACAAACTCTTTTTTCTAGCATTTAATTAAAACCATGTGTTATTAAGAAAATCTGCTTTGTGTCTTTCCTTTCTATTGCTATTGAATCAAAGGGCTCAATGTGAGCTACAGCATGTGCTTTATCTTGCTTTTGTTTCATTTGCATCAGCATTTTTTTTGTGAGTTTGCTACGGAACATAGTTATTTTATCCCCCCAGCTTGTTTCAAGAATGTCATGTAAAGTTTTCATTTCCTTTACAATATGTGGAGATTCAATCCACTGAGCAAATGCTGATTATTGTCTTATGGAGAGCTGACCACAAGTCCTATGCATATTATGCGTAGCATTAGTGATGGGCAAATTTATTCGCCAGGCGCGAATTCGTGGCGAATTTGCGAAATTGTCGCCGGCGTCCAAAAAAACCAGACTTCGGTGAGAAAAATGGGCGTCGGTGAGAAAAATGGGCGCCGGCGTCAAAAAACGGGCGTCGGCGTAAAAAAAACAGGCCGTCTGCGCCGTTTCGCGAATTATTTGCCGTTTCTTGAATTTCACTGGAAATTCGAGAATTTTTTGGTGAAACGAAACTGCGCAAATTCGCCCATCACCACCTAGCATAGTACCTATTAACTAAATTGCATAGTAGACTGTTGTTTCTGTCTCTAAACTATGGACTCCTCTCTATCTCTCCCATTGTAACACATCTAAGAAAAGCTATGACAGGGAAATTCAATTTCTTAATATTGTATGTTCATTGTTCTGTCAATTTTTACTTTTTTTTCTGCACAGACTTCCAATTTGCCCTTAAGTTTAAAGATAAACAGATTCAACATCTAAGTCACACTCTCAGTAAGATGCCATCTATGCCAGCTTACTGACTGTATTTGCTACACCCATTTAATAAATGTGCTCATTATATAAAGGAAGTAGGAACCACTTTGACCTTTCAGAAGTTGACTTTGTAAAATCTATTTTTAAATATTATTCCAAACACCATATCCCAACAAACACTGACACCGGTTATTAAGTGGTAACTAGGATGGGTGAATTAATTAGCGGCAAATTTCAGAGTTTCGGCGCCAATGAATAAATTAGAGAAACTTTGTCGAAAATTCGCTGGCGAAAAATCTGCTGCCTCCAAAAAATTTGGCCGCATGTCAGAATAGTCACGCGCATGAAAATTGTTGCGCCAAAATTATTTTGACACCCATTGACTTCAATGCATTTTGTGAATTTTTTTTTTTCCCGTTTTGCATATTTTGGGACAAATTCGCCCATCACTAGTGGTAGCTAATAAGGGTAAATAGAATATATAAGTAGAAAGAGAAAATGCACTGGTGACCAAGATCTGACAACTAGTTCTTGTAGTTGCCATTCCACTGCAAATAAAAATATGTATTGGAGAATATAAAACAACCAGGGATTAGTAATTGCAGTGAAAAAGTACTGTAGATCTGGAATAACAGTGCTGACAGATGGATTGAATGGAATTGAGTGGATGGAACTGTTACTGATTAGCCCTGCTCTAAACCATGAAAACATAAGCAATATTCAGCATTGGCAGAAGTCCATCATAGTTCAGAGATGAGATAAAAAGAAAGGCGCAGAGCCAAGTTGCAAAACTGAGTTCATCTCTAAGTAAGTGTAGTGGAATCAGCACCTTGGGAAAGGACAGTTCTCGACTGGAACATAATACCAGCAGTAAGAGAGATTCCTGTTGTTGTTGGGAATAGTGTTTATAGCACTAGTACCATTAAATAAATAGACACTTTACATACTTATATGTTTAGCTGTTGTTTATTTTGTCAATTTTTTAAACTTATCCTGAAGTTGCTCAGAGCCTAACCCTCTTGTCTCTGGTAAAGCCAAACAAAAACAAGGCTCTCATCTGATACTGGGGAGTTACACAATGCAAAACACAGTACTCGAGCACACGTATTCTGCTTAAGGGTTACTACCTGTGTTTAATGTCAAGACCTGACGAAGGGGTATGCCCCCGAAACGTTGTAACCTATTTGGCTTGACATTAAACATGGGTAGTAACCCTTAAGCAGAATACGTGTGCTGGAGTACTTTGTTTTGCATTGCTTGTTGGTGTCCTATGCCCTATGCACCGTGTACATTACAGAGGGACCAGGTGTGCACCTGCATTTCATTGGCTGATTTGAGTTACAAAATGCACAATCATTCTCTAGCTGTTGAGCTTTAAGTACAATTTTTTAGCTATGGTTCTGAACCTGCTAACTGCAATACCAGTCATCCTTTCCTTCTCAGATATTGAGATATGCTTGGACAATATCAACTACAATAGCAACTTCTGAAAGCCACAGGATCATGCACCAGTTTAGGAATGTTGAATCTATGGGTCTCAAGTCTTGGCACAATATACTACCCATAAAAAGTAATGCCCTTTCTTGTATACAAAATTACATGATAGTTGAGCATATTGACAGCAGCCCACCCATTCCAGGCAACTCATTGGATCTTCCTGCGTATAGAAATACAGTTGCCACTAACAAGGATTTGTGTTGGGGTTGTCACAGGACACTGGAACATAGAACACCTGAATTATGAAAAACAATACCACAGGCAGCATTAATGTCCAAATAATAGATCCCATATGTGCTCAGTTTTACTCCATGGAAAATGTTCGTGCTGATTTCTTTTGCAGGATTATGTTTCAAGTACCACATGTATTGTATTAACTGGAAAGCCTTGGTTGTTATACCTGGCAATGAAATCAGTGCATGGTTCTTATTATTTACACAAGGCAGCATTGGAAGCCATTCTTCACTGGGCCTCATCTCAAAAGGTTCCTCATGCTCATCCTTACTATAAACATTGGGCTGGATTTCTTTGGTTATATAGCATATTTTATGTGACATTGCTTAAGTAGGGGGCTGGTCTAATTACTCTTTCTTCAGTCAATTCCCTAAGGTTTTGGCAGCTAAGTGGACCCTAATTTAGAGTTTTGGGCATCTACGTATGATCCTTAGTTATTGATTTATTAAAGTATTTTGTGTTATAGTATTCTACTAGCAGTTCTATAACTGGCCAGTAGATATTGTGTTTTAGTAGTAATCAGTTTTTTTTTGGCTAAATTCATTTTACACAACATAATAAATAGGCCCCTATGTGTGATAGATAGGAGTACGGTAACAAGTGA
Source organism: Xenopus laevis (assembly GCF_017654675.1). Lineage (NCBI taxonomy): Eukaryota > Metazoa > Chordata > Amphibia > Anura > Pipidae > Xenopus > Xenopus laevis. The sequence continues at coordinate 147,718,205 of NC_054372.1, read as the reverse complement.
GAAATCTGAGTTCCTTAGTAAGGATTAGAGTCCTGGGTGTACTGCGGCAAAGTAGAGACCCAGTGTACAGACTTATGGACTGCTGTAGTTTACCTAGTTCATAGGTAAAAACTATGTAAAAACTGAAAACTAGGAGTGACACCTGATGGGTAAAGTACTTCTTTCTGAATCTATATTTGTTAGTATATGCTGAGAAAGTGTATCCTATTTCTTGCGAATCCAGTTATTAAAGCTTTTATTGTTAAGTTCAAAAGCCACTGGTGCCCATTTATTGAATTATACAGAACAAATATAGTTCAGCAACACCCTGTCTCTAACATATGTGATGGTCTGCTCCTACAGATTAAGTCACATGCATAATTTGTTGATAAGGCTGAAGTACCTGGAGCATCAGGAACAGGGTCGGACTGGAGGGCTGTTGCCACAGGGCCCCCCCACCAGACCCCCCACCTGCCACTGCGTGCGTGGGCACTGTGTTTTTGCTGGTCGCGGCAGGAAGAACTTCACAGGTACAGGGTGCGGATCTGATCCTGATCAGGAACTTTAATTTAATTTTATCACCACACACATACTTAAAGGGCTTCTGTCAAGGAAAACACATTATTTTACAAAATGCATTGGTTAATAGCGCTCCTCCAGCAGAACCCTGCACTAAAATCTGTTTTTCAAAAGAGCAAACAATTTTATTATATTTAATTTTGAAATATGACATGTAACTAGACATGTTATCATTTTCCCAGGTGCCCTCAGCCATGTGACTTGTGCTTTGATAAACTTCAGTCTCTTTGATGCTGCTCTGCAAGTTGGAGTGATATCACCCCTTCCTTCTCCCCAAGCAGACTATCAAAGGACAATGAGAAGGTAACAAGATAACAGCTCCCTGATACCTGCATTGCTAAAAATGCTCCCATATAAGAACAGCACTCAGTAGTAAAATTCCAAGTCTGACTAACCCAAGTTGTGACTCCTCCAGTTAAATTAAGTAGGAGAAACAATAGCTTATCTAAAAGCAGTTCCGTTGTGAAGTGGTGGCTCTTTCTGAAAGCAAATCCAAATTATGGAAACACCTCTTATCCAGAAAACCCTAGGTCCCACGCATTCTGAATAATAGATTCCATACTGGTATATAGATTGGCACTGCTGCCTTGCAGCACTGGGGTTCTAGGTCTGAGTTTGCACAATCTTCCTATGTGTGGGTTTCCTACTAGTACACTAGTTTCCTTCCACATTTCAGAAATGTACATGAAGGCTCTTGATAAAATTGATGTCATATTTGCCTGTTTACCTGGCATTTTGTTTCGGTAGAATGCAGAGACTACTACATGTTCTTTTAAACAGGTAATGATTTTGTCTATGTTTGACACCTGTTTAAGAACCCCCTGTAAAGAAAACCTTTGTAATTACTTTGTATTGGGCTTTGTAATATACTGTGTAATGGATATAGCTACTAGGTATGGAAGCTGTGGAAGAAATATAGTTCACGCTGAGATCTTTCATAGATAATATCATAGGGTTCTGCTGTTTTTAGAAACATCTGTAAATGTTAAAATGAGTGCTTTTATAAACAATAAACCACTTTATTTCCTGCAAGATTGTGTTGAATTCTCTGAATAAGATAAATCCATGCTCGATTCCATGTGGAGCAGGCATTTTATTTAGCTAACAGACTTAATGATTGCTGAAGAAAGTTAATTATTAAATAGTTTGCATTGATGAGGCATGGCGTATTATTGACTTAGATCCAACCCTGTTTCAGCGAGATTACATTTGTGGTAGGTTTAGAGACCCTATGTGGTTCGTTTACTAAAGTGCGGTAAATTTGACTTTACATTTCCACATGTTATCGCCGAAAATATTTTTACGCCAGAATATTCGCAGCGACTAAGTTAACTAAACAACGATGCGCTCAGAAGTCATTGCGATCACTTGTGGTAACTACGTTAATGAACCAGCTTACGTTAGTGGTAATTTTAGCGAGTTGCGAATTTTCTGGCGAATTACGTTTTTGCGAATATTTATGCTATAAAATAGTCTTGTTTTATGGCAGTTATTATGGCAATTTTTACTGTGACATTTTTGGCAGAAATGCATCTTCAAAACTTATAAACTTTATTGACTGATGATTATACCATCCAACAACATTACTAGAGTGACACCAATCAAACATGTATGCATCATATAAACCCTTCTGCCAATAGAATTATATGAACAAGAAATCATACCAGTCAATCTCTTTGCTTCATAGAAATGCACAGTTTAATGTAGCCAATCACAATGAAACCAAAAAAGCGTAGAGGCTGACGAATTTTGGACTGTGATGCCGCTGCCAATAATATGACTCTGAGCTGAAACTGCTGCTGTTGGAACAGATAGAAGCAGAAGCCAAAACATCCTGTCAGCAATAGCTACAGATCTCTCTCCTGTCAGCAAAGAATGATGGGTAAAAAAAAAAAGTATTATGGGATATTTCCTGCTCCTTGAGAATTTTCTGGTGAAAAAAATACTTTTGCACCACTACATAGGTGGCAGTAAAATTTTGTGAATATTCTGGCGTTAATTTTGTCTTTAGCACATTTCACTGTTTAGTAAACCAGGTGTTAATGTGTATGTAGCGTTATTTTCAGCGAATGCGAAAAGAAAATTCGCAAATTTATATTTACCACAGTTAGTAAACTGGTCGATAACATATTTGGCGAAAATTCTCTCTATATATTGTGCGAATATTTTTACCGCACTTAAACAGAACCCCATAGCGAGAGAGTGAACTTCATTAAAAGAGCTTAGATATACTGTTCTCAGTCAAGTCATAGAGGAAGAGGCATATGAATGGCAATGAGTAGGCATGTATTTTTGATGGCATTATTATTATTGCATTAATGTTTTCAACTGTTACATGAATATACAGTGAGAAGCACAGTGGAAAGTTTGTCTTTGTCATAAATTCCTTTTCATTCATTATAAACACAGAATAATTTTCTATGAGTTAGAAACACTTTGTACCCTAGCTTATGCTTACTGGACAGATGGTCTACAGACACAAGCCTTTGGGCATCTTTTGGTATAGAAGCTGAAGGGATAAACTGCCAAACCCAAATACGGGACTCCATCTGTCACTATCCTTGTAATGTCAACATTTCAGAAACTAACAATCTTTGATGTTTAATACATTCTACTTGAAGGACACCAAATTATAATTTGTTTATACTTAGAAGATATTATGAGGATGTAGACATACATAATTGCTTGTTTAACTTGTTTCTTTATCAACACCATATGACAATTAATTGAACCTTTCATTTCAGACCCTGTAACAAGCTGGTATTCATATGTTCCATTTGTCTTGATAGTGAAGTACTGAAATATTGACAGGCTCATGAGGCAGCACAGTAGTACAGCAATGGGATCTGTTACCCAGAAACCTGTTATCCAGAAAGCTCATACGATATACGATATAAGAGACAAATTGGGTTTATTTTTTTTATATATTTTATCTTTATTTCCAATTTTCCATTGTAAAAGGAAGTTACAACATGTAAAAATATCACAACTTGTCTATGTCATGTACATAGTCCAAAACATCTTAGTTTCCACTTCATTATTTTTACATTAGAATATAGTTCCAAAATACAAAGTAAAAGAGAGCAGGGAAAGAAAAAAGAAAAGGAAGAGAAAGACAAGAAGGGAGAAAAAAAAAAAAAAAGAGAAGGAAAAACCCCTGGACATGTAGTCATCTCATCCTTTTTCAATTTGCGTCATCTTTTAAAATTCAATTTATTATTTGAATGCATCTATCTTTAGTTCTCTTGTAAAACCTTTCTAGCCATCCATAAGATTTTTATAATCTGGTGTATCTTTATACCTTATCCATGCCGACCATGTAGCGATGTATTTTCCCTGTGTACTTTTGTCGTAGGAGATCATTTCCTCTATCTTCCTCATGGATTCCATTTCCCGTATCCAATCCTCGACTGAGGGAGGGTGGGTCGATTTCCATTTCCTCGGTATCACTGCTCTTGCTGCTTGTAAAGCAAATTTTATGAAACTGTTTTTTATCTTCTTTATGGCGTCTGGGAACATGGACAATAACCACACCTCCGGTGTCTCTGGTAAATATCCCCCCGTTATTTGTGTCAAATGTTTATTGATCTGCTCCCAATATCTTCTTATTTTTGGGCACGTCCACCAGATGTGTAGAAATGTTCCAGGTTCCGTGGCGCATCTCCAACAATGGTCTGTAGTTGCTGGGTATATTTTTTTTAGTTTTGTTGGATATAGGTACCACCTCGTTAGAATTTTGAAATTAGTTTCTTGCATCTTCACAGCCGTACTCATTTTGTGAGTGAGTATATAGGCCTTTTGCCACTCATTGTCTGTAAACGCTCTTCCAATCTCTTTCTCCCAATTTGTGGCATACGTTGGGCGGTTTTTAAACTTTATCTGATTTATAATTTCAACTCCTAATGAAACAGTATGTGATGGAGGTATCTTTATTTGTATCAATTTCTCGAAGGGAGTAGCACTCTTTTTCTTGATCTCGTTTTTTAACGACCTCTTGTACCAATGCATCAATTGGGCGTATTGGAAACTATGCTTTGGTTTCTGTTCTGATGGTGTAATTAATTTGTTCAAAGGTATCAGTCCTTCTTCGTTCATCACCTCACAGGCTCTTAAGCACTTCCCCTCCGATGCGTTTAAAAATCCTCCAGTTGTTATACCTGGATTGAACTGAGGGTTCCCAGTTATCGGCAAGGCTGGGCCTTCAAAGTTTATGATCTCATCGTATTGTCTTTTTATTTGATCCCAATGTCTTAAAGTATATCTTGTTATTAATGGGTATTTATCATATGGTTGACGATTTGGTTTAGGTATCCAGGGGAGCGATGCCAGGGTCGTTTTAGCCAGGGATTGTTCGATCTGGACCCAATCTTTGTTATCTTTGTGATGCTGCCAATCTAGTATCCTAGTCATTGTGATAGCATGAGAGTAGGTTTTAAGATCTGGGAGGCCTAGTCCCCCCTTCTCCTTTGGCCTTATCAGGATATTTCTCGATATTCTGCTCAGCTTTTTTCCACCTATGAATTTTGTAAATAATCTCTGAGTTTCTACATAAAATACATTTGGAATCTGACATGGCAGTACTTGCATTACATACAGTAGTCTAGGAAGAATATTCATCTTGATTACGTTTACCTTGCCAAACCAAGAAAGCTGTATTTTACCCCATTCTTCTAGATCCTTTCTTATCTGATCTAAGATTTTATTGTGGTTCAAGGCGTAGGCATCTGTCACCATCTTTGGTACTTTAACTCCTAGGTATTTAATATATGACTGGGACCAGATAAATGGGAAGTTCTTCTTCAGCTCTGCCAATGTTTTTGTTTGGAGAGTTATAGACATCGCTTCCGATTTGGTTATGTTGACTTTAAAGTTACTATGTTTTCCAAATCTTCTTAACTCTTTCATTATTTCTGGCAGTGAGGTTAATGGTTGGGTAATGTATAGCAAGAGGTCATCTGCATAGCTTGCCGTCTTGTAATTGACCCCTGATAGAGAGAATCCCTTTATATTGGGGTTCCCTCTTATCGCATTTGATAGGTGTTCCATGGTCAATACGTATAACAATGGCGATAGAGGACATCCTTGCCTAGTCCCATTTCTGATTTGAAATGGCTTTGTGAGAACTCCAAATTGGGTTTATTTAATGTTTACATATTTCCAAATTACAGAAAGACCACATATCCAATCTTGATCCCTAGTGTTTACAAAGGCAAAATTTGTGAACTTTACTAACATGTATTCACATTGAGAACTAATTGGAAATGTTTTTGCGTTAACCAATATTACATTCCCCCATTAGTGTGTAATAAGTAGGGATGTAGCGAACTGTTCGCCTGCGAACTAGTTCGCGCGAACTTCGACCGTTCGCGTCCGCTGAATGTTCGCAAACGTTTGGGAACGTTCGCAGTTTGAGTTCGCGTTCGATCGTTCGACCATTCGACCATTCGAATTCCTTCGACCGCTAAAAATCGAACGATTTCCATTCGTTCGAACGATTGTAAGCATTGGATCCAATGAAAAGCATTCGATCGAATGGCTTCGATCATTCGATTCGAATGAAAATCCTTCGATCGAACGATTAAAATCCTTCGATCGTTCGAATCGAACGATTTTAGCGGTGTTCGAAGTTCGCGAACTGTTCGCGAACGTTCGCATTTTTTGCCGGTGTTCGCGAACGGCGTTCGCGAACACCAAATCGGCAGTTCGCTACATCCCTAGTAATAAGCTTACAAGTCTATAAAAACAAGTTCTAGGCTTTTTCAGGACATGAGTACCACCTAAATCTTACCCTATGTGCTTATTGTTTTCAGTGCTAATCAGGGTGACATCACAATTGAGGAAGAAATGCCAGCTCCAAATAAAATATAAAATGTAATTGATATTGTAAAATATTATAACACTGCATCCCAATGAAATATTTATGTGATTAAAAAGGATATTAAAGTAAAAAATGAATTATTTGACTCAATTTTCCATGTAAAGAGCTTATATATATATATATATATATATATATATATATATATATATATATATATATATATATATATATATATATATATATATATATATATATATATATATATATATATATATATATAGCTATATAGACAAACCAACATGGAGGAACACGCTCAAATGCTGCTGTGTTTATGTATGTCTGCTGAATGGATTCCAGATGAGTCTGGTAGATGATGAAAGATAGATAGATGATAGATGGATATATAGATGCTAGATAGATAGACAGATGATCGATCATAGATAGAGAGACAGATGATCTATCATAGATAGATAGACAGATAGATAGATATTAGATGGATAGATGATCATAGATAGATAAATAGATGATAGATGGATATATAGATGCTAGATAGATAGACAGATGATCGATCATAGATAGAGAGACAGATAAATAGTTAGATGATTGATTGATATATAGATGCTTGATTGATAGACAGATGATCAAAAAAAGATAGATAAGGCTTTTGAGTTGTTCTATAAGAATCTATACCAGTTACCAGATAACTCTATGGAGGATGTGCCGGAATATGGTCACTCCTTACAGGAGTTTTTGCTCTCTTCCAATATGAAACGCATATCCTCCATGGACGCAGATATTTTAGACGCCGATCTGACTTTGGCTGAATTAGAGTTAGCTCTCCAACACACGCCGACAGGAAAGGCACCCGGACCAGATGGCCTGACTACCCTGTACTATAAAACGTTTAAAGATTGTTTACTTCCCAAACTGCTTATAGCTTTTCAGGATATCCAACATGACTCCCAATTTCACAAACAATCCCTAGAAGCACATATTAGTCTCCTGTTGAAGCCTGGGAAACACCCGCACGATCCTGGCAGTTATAGGCCCATTTCGTTAATAAATGGGGATGTTAAGCTCTTTGCGAAGATTTTAGCTAATAGGATCAATACCGTACTCCAAAAAATTGTGCACCCGGAACAGGTTGGCTTTGTGAAAGGCAGGGAAGGTAGAGATAACACCAATAAACTTATCAACATTCTACATTGGTCAAAAACTCACAACTTACCCTTGATGCTGTTATCCACGGATGCGGAAAAGGCTTTTGACCGTGTTAATTGGTCCTACATGTTCTCTTGCCTAGAATACATCGGATTCGGCCCTAAGACTTTGTCTTGGATACGCTCTCTATACAATAACCCCATTGCCAGAGTGCGAGTCAATGGTCAATTGTCCAATTACATAAATATTCGCAATGGCACTAGGCAGGGCTGCCCCTTATCCCCGACTCTCTTTATCCTTGCTTTAGAGCCGTTTCTTTGTCATGTCCGATCGAGTCCTGATATAAATGGGGTCTCTATTAACAGCCAGCACCACAAGACTGCAGCTTATGCTGATGATCTACTTTTTTTCATTACACAACCTGTTGTCTCTATACCGGTTTTGAACCAATTGTTGACTCACTACGGCTATTTTAGTAACTTTAAGATCAACTTCTCCAAGTCTCTGGCTCTAAATATTTCTTTGTCTCCTAGAACGATACAAGCCCTATCGCAAAATTTTCCTTATAAGTGGTCCCAGTCTCACATTTCGTATCTGGGGCTTAAAATTACTAAAGACTATAACGACTGGATGTTAAGTAATCTCAAAGTGTTATTGACGGCTATTAATAGAGACCTTGACTCGTGGATTGACAAGCCTATTTCATGGTTTGGCAGGATTAATGTTGTCAAAATGAATATTATTCCCCGCATTTTGTACATATTCCAATCTCTCCCCCTCCCGGTCTCGGATCAAATGTTGGACTCTTTGCAATCTACTATCTCTAAATTTATATGGCAGAATAAGAAAAGTAGATTGAGTCGCAACACTCTTATAAAACCCAAGAAATTGGGTGGGGTGTCTCTCCCGGATTGCAGACTCTACTACTATGCAGCAGTTCTGAGTCGAATTGTAGACTGGTCTCATCATGCCGAATCCAAGTTATGGGTTGGGATAGAACAGCAATCCACCTTTAGCTATTTACTGCACCTTCCATGGTTAGATGCCAGGTACCGCCGTATTCGCTATGCTGACCACCCGCTCCTTCTTCACACTCTCTTTATTTGGGATAAATGCAGACAGAAATTTAAATTGACTCAATTCCCGTCTCCACTTACACCGATAATTAATAATCCGGCCTTCCCAGTGGGGCAACAATCAACATATTTCTCCCATTGGCTGGTGGAAGGCAACCTGCAATTATTTCATTTTCTTGAAAAGGGAGAGTTCATTGACAAGGGTCAGTTTCAAAGGGTCAGACCCTTTTCAAAGCTTGACCATCTGAAATTTGCACAAATCAAACATTTCTTTCATAGTTTAGGAGGTACCTCCATTTTGGGTAGGAAACAGACCGCATATGAACTTTTATGTTCGGCAGAGCTCCCTCCTCTCCATACAATTTCACAAATCTATAGAATGTTGTGCCTTCCACGCACTTCGAATAACCCTTCATTTGTTACCTCTTGGGCCGCGGATTTAGGTATCCACTTTTCAGAGGGCCAGTTTACTGCCGCTATGACCAAACTCCTTAAGAGTACTAGATGCTGTAGAATACAGGAGACCAACTATAAAATCATCTCACGGTGGTATTTTACCCCCACTAGACTAAAACATATTTTTAAAAACACCAGTGACAGGTGTTGGAGATGCGGCACTGATGCGGGCTCCCTACTGCATATTTTTTGGTCCTGTCCGCTTATTAAACCTTACTGGAAAGGGGTGAGACAAGCTATGCAAGAAATCTTACATTATGATATTCCAGATGACCCGGCATATATTTTATTATTTCATATGGATCAGCCGTTTGGTACCTTCACCTCGACAATAGAACCCCACCTGTTAAATGCAGCTAAACTGCTCATTCCATTACGATGGAAACAAAACCTAGCTCCAACGATACAGGATTGGTACTTGAAAGTTGACGAACTCCATAAATTTGAGGAACTCTCCCTTTTCATGTCTGACTCGTATGATACCTATAGTGTGAGATGGCTTTGCTGGCTTTCATTTAAAGAATCGGCGTATTTCAAGCAAACCTCCTGAATGCTAGTTGGTTGCAGGGGACCCTGTTGTTCTGACACCCCCCACTTTCCTGTTCAGTTGGAGCTTATGTAACCTCCTTGGATTATAACCATGATTATTTGTATTGTCTTCTCCCCCCTCCCTTCTTTGTTTTCTGTACCCCTGATTTTTCCTTGGAAAACTTAATAAACATTTAATTAAGAAAAAAAAAGATAGATAGACAGATAGATAGATGATAGATAGATAGATAGATAGATAGATAGATAGATAGATAGATAGATAGATAGATAGATAGATAGATGCTCGATTGATAGACAGATGATCAAAAATAGATAGATAGACAGATAGATAGACAGACAGATAGACAGATAGACAGACAGACAGACAGACAGACAGACAGACAGACAGACAGACAGACAGACAGACAGATAGATAGATAGATAGATAGATGGATGGATATTTAGATGCTCGATTGATAGACAGATGATCGATTATAGATAGATAGACAGATAGATAGATGATAGAGATATGATAGATGGATAGATAGATAGATAGATAGATAGATAGATAGATAGAGATCTGTTTTTACTAAAAACATACTAAAAGCCTTAAGTAGATGAAACCTAAGTACTGTATTCTACCTGTCACAATATACCACAGAGTTGTTAAATAGCTTCTGTGTGTGGCCTCTGATTCATGTTATGCCTAAAACCCTGTTATAAACACATTGTTTTCTTTAGTACAAGGTACTCAGCTCCACTTTCAGCCAATATGCTCCAAGAAAAAATGCAGCAACATCTAATAGTTAAAAAAAAATTATGGCTGGAAGTGATTCTTACAGATTTTTATGCAGAAGGTAAGATTGATAGTCTCTATAACACAGAGGTTTACTTTTCCTTTTAGGCGTTTTTGTTTCATTTTGTGGACAGTCTTTTTTAACACTGATTTATTAGCGTACAAGTGTATTTCCTCTAAGAAAGCCATGCCACAATTGTAGAGGCAATTCGCCTATTATACACATTGTAGCAATAAATATTAAACTGGCATCTTTGGTTTTGCATTTCCTCAGTACCTTTCTCTGCTAATGATGATAACTACAGTACTCCAGAAGCAATGAAGTTTAAATGGAGTAAAGATTTTTGTGACCATGGGAAAAATAAAGCACTTGGAAGCGTCGTAGGCAAGTACAAGTGCCTGTTTGTATATCACAATAAACAGCTCCCTTACCAGCAATAAGAGGCCTGTTGTGTTAATGACCAAACCGGATATTTGAGAAATGCAGTTTCCCATGATGGTAGAACACAACCTTACTCGCAGGGTTTCAGGAAGCTAACCACTCTGCGTGCATCTGCATGTCACATGCAGCTGGCCTGGAAATCTTTTACTGTGACACTAACATTCAAGCAAACCTTTTATTTGCAGTGAAAAATCTGTGCTGAATGACATTATAACAATAAGTCAGGAAGGGACAAGATGTTGGGTTTCAGCCTTACTGATAATTCTGCATACTCACCTTCCAGCAAAGGATGTGGTGGCTTAGAAAAGTAAAACTGATTTATTGAACGTAGCTTTTCTTCACGGGACATATTATGGATATAAAAAGGAGCAGTTATATTTGTACTTGTTAAGTAAACAAGTGTAGCTTTATTCCTGAGGAGGTTCAAAGGTTTTTAATCAGTAAATCAAGAAAGTTTATTGGCCACTCAGGAGATTGTTTATTGCAATTTTGCAGGAAATCTGATTTACAGACAGTCAGTCCTGTTTTATGATAATAGGCACATTTTCTGATTTTGGAAGTTACATAGTAATTTTTGGGTTGAAAAGGCAACAGTCCATCAGCTTATATATATATATATATATATACACATACACACACACACACATACACACACTTTTACAAACCCATCAATACACTCACATATATAAAAGTATATATACATATATGGATGATAAACTCTCTGTAGATCTTGAGATCAACAGGGACGGTATTCATCATATGCCCTCACTGTGAAGAACTGCTTTTACTGAAAATTCACTTCATTATGTCTCAAGCAATGTGTGTGTATATATATATATATATTGTGGGGGTTCACTCGCTGGTAGGCTGCAAAAGAGGCGACTTCACACACCAGGATCGGTTTAAGGGCTTCCTGCCCGCGTTTATTTTCCAGCGGCTGCAGAAATTTCCCCTCGCAGGGGGAAGGTAACCGAAACACAGCAGTTCAACAGAAAAAATCCAACCTTCTGGTTCAAAAAATAAATGCTTTGCTTTCTCTCCTGAAGCTGAGCAATACCAGCAGTTTGTCTCAAACACATTCAGCACTGCTCTTCAGCATCAGGTGTACTAAATAGGCCTAGGGCCTCTTGAAAACCTGGCCTACGGATTTGGGAATCCGCCCCACCCTACTCTTGCGGGTTCCCAGTAAGACCAGTCCCGGATCATCAATTACAAAAACCTTGCAGAGAGACATAGTGTTTCTCTGCTAAGAGCACTACTGGTCTCACCTCAGTAACAATATCTGAGAATCTGTGGCCCAACATACATTCCTTTTTGCACCATACCACAATATATATATATATATATATATATATATATATATATATATATATATATATATATATATATATATATATATATATATATATATGTACTGTATATACCACATATAACCATGTGTAAATGATACTCCAATATCTGAATATATTGTCTTGTACCTGTACAGAGTCAATCATGTGCACATTTTCTTCAGAGAAAACAACTCCAACCCTCATAGTTTTTCCTTATAGTTCAATTGTTCTATTCCTATTAGCTGTCTAGTATCATATAGTATCATATGTATCACCCCAATATCTAGGTTTCTGCTCAAGTCCTCAAAGAGGTTCATTGATCTGGCAACAGTAGTTCAGACAGATTGCTTACATCAATGTAAATATATTTAATGACAACCTTACGAATTTTAGATTATCATGAAAATAATGAAATGTCATGTGGAATGTCATTATATTCACTGTGAAAAGTAATAAGGTTTAAAAAATCAAATATTACTTCAAGGCCAGTATAAATGACATTCTTTTGTCCTGGTAATTGGAAGAAAGGAAGTATTTCATCACTGTAAGGAAAATGTTTGTGGATAGAACAGGAAAAAACAGAAGGCAATGCCATCATGGGTTGTGATGCTTCATGATATAAATTAGGCCTTACCCACCTATGTCAGTTTTATGTTTAAAATATGTACTGATTATTGGTTAAATTAATGTGGTAATCAGGTTAATAGTTGTGGATTGCACACAGCTTTAATCATCTTAGCTACTGCTTAAAGGAAAACTATACTCCCAAAATGAACAATTAAGCAACAGATAGTTCATATCATATTAAGTGGCATATTAAAGAATCTTACCAAACTGGAATATATATTTAAGTAAATATTGCCCTTTTACATCTCTTGTCTTGAGCCACAATTTCGTGATGGTCTCTGTGCTGTCTCAGAGATCACCTGACCAGAAATACTACAACTTTAACTGTAGCAGGAACAAGTGATGAAGCAAAAGATAGAACTCTGTCTGTTAATTGGCTCATGTGACCTAACATGTATAGTTTGAGTACAGTGAATTCTACGATCCCAGGGGGCGGCCCTTATTTTTTGGCAATTTTCTATTTATGATTACCCAATGGCACATACTACTAGAAAAGTATATTATTATGAAAATGGTTTATTTACATGAAGCAGGATTTTACACATGAGCTGTTTTATGCAATATCTTTTTATAGAGACCTACATTGTTTGGGGGGTATAGTTTTCCTTTAATCTTGTTAAAATATGTATTATAGAAAGAAACACTTCCTTTAGAAAGAAAGTATTAGCAGCATCACATGCAAATGTTTGACCTCTACAGTGATCCGTTAATGACATAATCACATCGAAATGCTTTTATTCCCCTTAATACTTTGACCATGGGAAAATGTTTGCTGTATATATTTGTATACTGATCTAACTTCCAGAGGATAGACTATGGCTCACATTTTAAAAAGCTTCCCAGCTAGAACAGGAGGTCGATAAGCCTTACATTACTGCACCACCTCCATTATCAGCACCAGGGCAACAAGCAGCTGGAAAATTCCATGTCACTGGTCACTGACGCTGTATTGAATGGGAATGCATGGGTCAGACAAAATAGGGCACTAACAGAGATATGCATGCAATAAAAAGAGATGGTGAATTGCCATGTTTTATGCAGAGGCGCAGAACGCTCATTTTTTTTAGTCAGACAGATTGTACACAGCAAAAGAAGACAAGAAATTGCAAGCACTGAAATCACTGAGTCAGAGCTTTGGAAATTACTAGTTATAAATACTTTGTGTTGGTAGCATGACATGAAGCCAAGCATAGAAGCAGGAAGAAAACAATGTCAGTCCAAGGCAGTAATTGCCTATCATGCAATTGTGGCATCTGTGTTTTTGCATCTAACTTCTGCCACACATGGGCAGAACTGCCCATTGTACATTTTCATTGTATGTAATTCTTATCTTTTAGGCCAGTGGTCCTCAACCAGTAACTCGCAAGCAACATGTTGCTCACCAACCCCTCGGATGTTGCTCCCAGTGGCCTCAAAGCAGGTGCTTATTTTTGAATTCCTGGCTAGAAGGCAAGTTTTAGTTGCATAAAAATCAGATGTACTGTCAAACAGAGGCTCCTGTAGGCTACCAGTCCATATAGAGGCTACCAAACAGCCAATCACAGCTCTTTTTTTGCATCCCCATTGACTTTTTCATGTTTGTGTTGCTCTCCAAATCTTTTTACATTTTACATTTACATTTAAATGTGGCTCACAAGTAAAAAGGTTGGGGACCCCTCTTTGAGGCTAAAGGCACACAGTGGTTATCCACTGGTATATTTTATTTATTTATTTATGTTTAAAACATCTGATACCCACACCATACTGCACCTCCTGTCACCAATATGAACAGAAATCACCAATCACCACTTAAGAGTGATGATGTTTGGCCAAGAAAATGCATATTTCATAATTGTTCCTTAATAAACTGGTGAATAAATATGCCAGCAGCCTAAAAATATTATATTTCTGTACCATGATGTGATATACTGTATCTGCAAATTTGAGGTAAAGGGAGACATCTGATTTGGTTCACAATGTCTGTGAATGAGACTAATTTGCCTTTGGGTTGATCTCAGGTCCGGACTGAGAATTAAAATAGGCCCTGGCATTTCAGGTACACAGAAGCCCAAACAGCCCCCACCAGCCCTGTTAATAGTGACTTTCTATGGCACCTTATAGCAGCCCCTCTGGCATTTGCCAGAACCCACAGATTGCCAGTCCGGGCCTGGTTGATCTTGATGATATTAGCTCCCTATTTTTTCAAATATGCACAACACCATGATGTACATTAGGTTTAGTCCAGATAAGGATATTTTTACTAACATTTTTGAATGTTTCCATTGGTGTACATTATTGTTGCAAACATGCTTCTCTAACCCCTTCATCTCAGGGTAGAATGTTTTAGGGTTTTAATGGCAACTACACATTTTATAGTTTTTTGCAGTTAAATGCATTTCTCTTTGGCCTTCATTTGAAAACCTAATTATCATCTTTCATAATGATCTGACAACCACAACTGTCTTCAGTTCACCAATTAATTCATAAAGCTTCTTGAAAAAGGAGCAGACAGAATAAAATATTAAAATAAATCAACAGAAAATCTTGAGTCATCCCCTTACCAGTTGGTTCACCAGATGTGAATGAACTGTGCAGAAGAGAAAAGAATACTATAGCTCAATCAACACCAAGTTTCTTCCTACATTAGACATACACACGAAGCACTGATGTAATATTAGTGTTTTAGGCAATACATAGTTATAACCTATCTTTAAATATCAGGGGTGAAGTCAGGTTTTTCCCTGCAGCATATTTTGTGTTAATGGCATTTATCTTGCTCTTTTATACAAGACAAAACTCTGCTGTGATGGAAACTTTTCTTCCCCATCCAATATTTGAGAAAGAGGATAACATTATTTGGTTTTATTGATGACTTTCACAGTTTCTGCATCTGCATTCAAATTGCATTGCCACATTTTTCTGCCATTCTGACAACACCAAGGCTATTGATGCTGCAAGCCATGATTATTTTCCCCAGCATTTTACGTTACCCCTTACGGTTTATTAATCTCTTGCTGATGGCTAAACAGCCTGTGAATCGCATATTTAGTTCTACATACTAACTAGTTGTACAAAATAGTTGTATTTTTAAACCATTTATTTAAGATTAATCCAATGAACATGCACACACTAGATTATGCCTTGAGCCTCAATCATTTCTTTCAAACCATAACTTCCATATGGCAAGATAAAACTGATATTTATCATATAAAAGACACATTTCTGACTTAGCAGTACCTTTAAAGGTATATTTTGCAAACTGTATTCCATTAAAGCCTTAATGTTTGTAGACAGATAAGTACTGAATCCGGAGAATATTTGGCAAAACACTAATGGAATCTTCCATTTGAACGTTTAAGGAAAACTTCATCCAATTAAAAAGCTGAATTACTGTATTTTATGTGCTCCCCAAGCTGTCTAATGTATTGGTTTCCACCCATGCAACATTTACTCTCCTGTTTTCCAGGATGGAGCACATGCCCTATAATATGTTGGACATTTGTTCCTTTTTTTAAAAAAAATTGAGCAATCTGTACAGAACTGTATATACGGGTATGGGACCTGTTATCCAGAATGCATGGGACCTCAGGTTTTCCAGATATTGGATCTTTCTGTAATTTGGCTCTTCATACCTTAAATCTACTGGAAACTCATGTAAACATTAAATAAACCCAATAGGCTGATTTTGCTTCCTATAAGCATTAATTATATCTCAGTTTGGATCAAGTACAAGGTGCTGTTTTATTATTACAGAGAAAAGAATTAACATTTTAAAAAAAATGTGGATACTTTGGATTAATGTATATAAGAGACAGCCTTTCTTTAATTTTGAGCTTTCTGGATAACGGGTTTCCAGATAATGGATCACATACCTGTATAAATATATGTTAGCACAGTTAAGTCCCATAACATCATGGGTTAATTTTATCTTATTCTGTAGCACAATCCCTTTGAAAATATGAGATTTGGATGAGTGTGGAACTAAATCCTACTTTCCATTTATATTTACTTGTATTTCCTATTATTTCCAATTCACTGACTACCTCTGATGCAGTTTCAGATGGCCAATTATGTTTATAAAAGTTGAGAATACATTTCCATGTCAGTTTTGTGTTAGAAACAGAGGAAAAGCAATGAGTCCAGTATACTAGATTAATATTATTTTAGGCAGCTAATAGGAGGCTAACTAGTACTTAAGTACAATGACAGGGATATATTTTTGCAACTGTCCCTGGCTAAAAAGGCAAGAGGCTGTTGTTCAGAACTTACTCTATAGAGTCATTACATATGACTCCATATGCTGTAGCGAAATATCAGTGATAACAGGTGAGCCTTTGAGGCTCAGATTTTATGCTGCAATACCGTTTATATGTACGAATAAGATAAAATAATAAAAATAATAATAAAGATTAAAGCCAGTTATGGAAGCTGACAAATGAAAGAGATTCAATCACAGGGAGGTACCAGAAAAAAAACCTTCCAAAATAAGGCATAATATAGAAGAAATGTGTAAACAAGGGTAGTATGAAGACATCCACGATCATACCAAAGAAGGGGTGTTGCTGGGTAGCAGCAACAGTAATTATTGATTAGTTACACTTTTTATGCCACCGTAGCTTTAACAGACAATACTAACAAAAGTAGAAGGCTCAAATAGGCTTCTGCAAGATATAAATGATTTAAACACTAGACAAGTCAATAGGGTCCATGATGGGAAAGGGCAGCAGTATCACGAAGTATGGGCACCACTAAAAGCACTCACAGCTGAAGAAAGGATACAACAGTGACATCAAGTGGAGAGATATCTAACTGCTGTAAAGACTCAACAGAGAAGAGGATTAAGTGTATATGCACCTAGGGGTGTGTTAAGAGTATGAATCTGCAATTTTAGAAAATATTTTGAATGCTCATTATTTTTGTAGTAGATTAATATAAGAAATTCGCAAAAGTCATGAAATTCAACACATTCTCCACGTTGTGGGGCTCCACTGCACTCTATAAGTGGACATAAATGTTAATTTAGTGATGGTGGCACAAAATATGGAAAAGTGGCCTCCCTGAATAAAGCCCTGTCTGTATTCAGAACTGCATTCATTAGCTGCGGGAGCCACATCACATAGGTGTCCCATCCACTAATTTGTTCTTCATTCAGAAGTACAAGTGAGGAAGTGCAGGGTGCAAAGGAACCTGGCTATAGGAATAGGAATGCGTTGTACCCGGTACACAGTACTCTGTACCAGGCCCCGACTGGCAATCTGTGGGTTCTGGCAAATGCCAGAGGGGCTGCTATAAGGTGCCATAAAAAAGTCAGTATTTAGTAGGCTGGTGGGGGCTGTTTGGGCCTCTGTGTAGCTCCATGAATTCATGAAGCAGAAATGTTTAGACAGAAAGACTATTCAGATCGGTGGAACAGCAGGAGAAGAATTTTGATCATACACTTTCTTATGGCAATGCACAACCATTGCTTCAGTGCGAAAGGGGAAATCATTGACCCGTTGATATAATATACATTTTATGGATTAATTCACCAAGCATTCTAGCTTGCTATTTCAGCATCGCGGGGGCTCTGTAAATTATTGAGGTGATTCCAAGTCTACATTAACCTGCAACAATAAAGTGTCTGGATTAGTTTTAAAAAGCCAGATCCGAAAATGGGGGAGCAGTGTATATCCAAAATGAATAAGCCAAAAAAAAACTTCATTTCTATGAATGTCTCATGCTGAATAGGCATTTAGTTAGTTTAGACTTATGTATTCAGTGCCTCAACTCCAAGCTAAAAATCACATTTCTCGGATTAAACTCTGTACATCTGCAGCTTTGGCTTTTCAGGATTAGTTCACTTGAAAATTCACCAGTTTTGGCCTTTTTAACCTTCTCCATGCTGGTGATGAGCAATAGCTGTAATATTTAAATGGTTTTGAGACTCTTTGTAATTTCACTGCAAATAAATGATTTGTTTGGAAGTAGCTTAGGCAAACTTTTACTATTACTGAATGCAGGAAACACAGCTCACTCCTGTGATTCAGGACTAGGCATATTTCTGACTATGGATATGCAGATCATACCAACACAATAACTGACACATATACAATATTGTAAAGGTCTTTTCAACTCAGCAACTGAGGAATAGATTCTTCAAAATCTGTAAAATCTTAGGAACAACACATTTCAGTTTAAAGGGTGGGTTTCCTTTTTTATTACAGCACATTATCCTTATACAGTAGTTCACTGGAAATACTGGCATATGTACAAGTGCCAGTATTGTTTTTTTCCATGTAACAAATTCTATACCTGTAACAACCTGAGGTATGTCGTTGTCTAAGATCTTGCTCTGATATGCTGGGAGCTTTTTGCATTTCACCATCCCATCCATATTATCCAATACTTGATACTTGTTGTTGGTTGAAAATAATGAAGATTTGACATCAAAAGCAGGACAGTTAAATCATTGTTTCTTGATATCATCAGGTATTAATCTCTCTAACCATTTTTACTAGGGGCTGTTTTATCTGGAGGGGAGAAGCAGAATTTTTAGCTTAAAACTTCCTCTTTTAATTGCATAATTTGCTGGCACACAGTCATGTTTTATATAGTCACTAGGACACATATTGCAGTAGGAATATGATGAAGTATGAGAATTGTCCACTGTAGTGATGGGCGAATAAATTTGTCAGACAAGAATTTGCGGCAAATTTTCTCATTTTGCCGCAAGCAAATCAATTTCGAAACTGTGGCGACAATTAGAAGATGAAAAATCTGCCGCATCAAATAAAATTTGATACGCGTCAAAATTGGCAAGCTCATAAAAATTATCGCACGTCAAAAATTATCCGGAAGCCCATTGACTTTAATGCATTTGGACCAAATAGTCGCATGTATAAAAATTGTCGCTCACATCAGTTCGTTTGACTTCAATGCATTCCTTGAATTGTTTGCTGTTTCACGAATTTAGCAGTAAATTCGCCCATCTCACAGATTCGCCTATCACTAGTCAACTGTATTGATGACATTATCAAATTACATTATTAAATGATAATGATAATCAGTGGCTTTGGATTGTAGTAAAAACAATATTGAAACAGCAATACAGTATGTTTAAAATTGTTTGGTCTAAACTGAAGGTGTCTGCACAACATACAAATGCTCAGTAGCACCAATGACCACTAGTGTATTTTCCATTGCCCTGTATTACCCTATAATTATATCTAATAATGCCATAAAGATGGCCCTACAACTTCAAAATTGGTTTCCTGCTGAGCATGTTCATTATGCATCCCTCCATCTTATCATAAACATCTTAATACCTTCACTACTTTGCATATTGAACAACAGGATGAACATTCCTGATGTCAAGCATAGCAAATTGCCCTTGCTAATAACAAACACATTTTATATTTAAACAAAGGAGTTTTAAACTGTGTAAAAGCAATGTATAGTACTATACCTATTAGAAGATGATGACCATAAAAAAAAAGATGAAATCAAGCAGTTACATTAGGATAGAATTATCAGTGTGGGTCACTAAGGGCACATAATGACCATTATTGTAAGTAGCTACAGAAAGGAACTCTTCCATATTTGCATACTTAATAAACGTCTTTGGTCATAACTATATGCATGCTAAATAAACCCTTTAATTGACCAGTAAAAAAAGGTTTATTTAGCATGGAAATAGTTAGATTTTGTAGCTACTAACATAAAAGAGTCACTATTTGTCCTTTCCAATAGCCAGTCAATGTTCAGTCCAATTTTCTCTTTCTACGGGTGCTGGGTGTTATTATAGAACATCTCTGCAGCTTCAAATTGCAGCAGAATGCAGTGCCTCTTGGGTCTGTCCCATTTCTTTAGCCCTTATTATGCCATTTCACATTTACCACCATTTTTTTTCTCTCAAAATATTTTCCATGTATATTATGGCAGTATTATATTAAATTAAAGTCTGAGAATACCACATTTTTATCCTAAATGTATCCTAATGTCTACTACAATTATATATTTTTCTTTTCAAATGTTCCCATACATGTTCTATGGGTTTGAAGTCAGGTGGCTGTGTAGGACAATCTAGGCAAGTTGCACTCTTGCTCTTCTTTGGATTTCTAATAGGCCTGGAACAGTTTTCATATCTTTACAAGATCCTGGAAGTTATAATCAATTCTGTTTAAAAGAAGACCTATGATTACCAAATTACATTAAAGGGAACACCAGCAATACGCCATATGAAAATTGTGCCTTTGTATAAATAGACAATGGTTTAATTGTTATTTTAACGTTTAAATTTTTTTTAATGGGTCCATATTGCTATTCTTAGTTTATTTAATTATTCTGGAAAAAAATATTATGCTGGCCTAGAAGAAAAATACACATTTATTAATGTATCTATTGCATTTTGCTGCTTGAAATCAAGACTAGGTACCATAACAAAATGTTATTTATTCTGTATTGAGAAATTGCTGACATATCTGTCAACACAGATACTCCTCATCCATCAACAGTGTAATTTAATAAAATGATTTCTTTCCTTTATGTGTGTGACATGGTATTCGCTCTTCTTGGACAATGCTCATTACACCTTCCTTGCTTTAGCCAGACCTCTATATTTCCTCTCTGCCACATTATGAAACAGAGCCAAATAAATAGAAGAACCATCTCATCCATCATTACTTTAATTCCATGCTTTAGAGGGAATAGAAGTCAGCATGCACTGCACATTTAACAAGCCCTTTTAAACTTTGTTGGGAAAGGGTAAGCTTTTACAAGGAACTGGAAATACAACCTGTCATGTTCTCCCCTTGGCAACCACTTCTCTTTGTCGACCCCTAAGTCTTCACGTTTTTGTGTGTGCTATGAATTGAACAGAATTCTTTAGCAGTCTTACACATATATTTATAGCCTGTATTGTATTCTCTGACTATCCCTGAATATATAAGTAGTATTCTTTAGATTATTAATCAAGTAAATGCTAATGATTCTGCAAGCTATGCATAAGCACTTAATAAGTAGTGCTGATGGGTTTGCAGCTGCAAAGAAAATGGAAGCTAAAAAAGGAAATGGCTAGTTTACCTAGTTATCTATTACAATTGTGAGTGATTTGCATATTTGTACTAACTGTACTTATACGATGGGTGAGTAGAGCCAAGAAACACAGTGGCATCCAGAAAGTATCAAGCCCCATGTGTGAATTTGTCGCTACATTTTCCCATCATCATCAATACCCCATCATAAGGCAAATTATTTAGAAATCTTGGGCACTTGGTAGTCTGGAGCCACCTCAAGGTGTAGCTGTAGTCTTTGGTGCCTAATAGTGATGGGTGAAATTTTTAGTTATTTTTCACAGCAAAAAAAAAACAAACTCCCATAGACACTAATATATAGTAAAGAAAAAAGTTTTGCAGTTGACTACAATGCGTCTGATAAATTTCCATTGGTTTGTGAAGCATAATGGGATAAGGCTCATAAATCATTTGCAGAGTTCATAATAGAGATATGTGCTCTTTAGGGATGTCGCGGACTGTTCGCCCGCGAACTAATTCGCGCGAACATCGACTATTCGCGTTCGGCGAATGTTCGCGAACGTCGCGCGACGTTCGCCAATTTGGGTTCGCCTTAGCTGGCGCTTATTTTTGCCCTCTCACCCCAGACCAGCAGATACATGGCAGCCAATCAGGAAGCTCTCCCTCCTGGACCACCCCCACACCCCCTGGACCACTCCCCTTCCATATATAAACTGAAGCCCTGCAGCGTTTTTTCATTCTGCCTGTGTGTGCTTGGAAGAGCTAGTGTAGGGAGAGAGCTGTTAGTGATTTGAGGGACAGTTGCTAGTAACTTTGCTGGCTAGTAATCTACTTGATACTGCTCTGTATTGTAGGGACAGAACTCTGCAGGGATTTGAGGGACATTTTAGGTTAGGTAGCTTTGCTGGCTAGTAATCTACCTTCTACTGCAGTGCTCTGTATGTAGCTGCTGTGGGCAGCTGTCCTGCTGCTGATCTCTCATCTGCATCTGTTCTTCAAACAACTGCCACCTAGCTGTCTAAATATCAATAATAATACCGTCTCCAGAAACACCACCCGAGTGACGTTTTTCAAGCAGCAATAATATATTCCGTATCCAACGGCTGTAGTGTATACGTTGACCTTGCAGGCATTATTTGCCCAGTCTTTAACCAAGTGCCACCTAGCTGTGTGAGCTTTTTCACATTCCGTGTCCAGAAACATCACCTGAGTGACGTAGTGTGATTTCTGCCCTTTACAGCACAAAACGCAGCGCTGTGTCAACAATGGATTTTTCAGATACATTTTTGCCCTTGATCCCCCTCTGGCATGCCACTGTCCAGGTCGTTGCACCCTTTAAACAACTTTAAAATCATTTTTCTGGCCAGAAATGTCTTTTCTAGCTTTTAAAATTCGCCTTCCCATTGAAGTCTATGGGGTTCGCGACGTTCGCGAACTATTCGCATGTTTTGTCGCAAGTTCGCGAATATGTTCGCGAACATTTTTTCCGCCGTTCGCTACATCCCTAGTGCTCTTTGCAGGTAAGTTAAATTTAAAATAATTAAAAGTAGCAATTGGTATCTTTTTTTTTCTATTTTAATTAATCTCCAGGGTCAGTCAATTTGGTTAGGGGGCACTATCTTAGATCTTGAAGAGCCCAAGGTTTCCTTCTTCAAAATGAAACCTGAAGTTCTGTGTGGCCTGCACCCCTTACAATCAGTTTTAATTCCAGAGACAATTGAGAAAGGGGCTATCTGCACACCTCCCTGATGTATTAAAAAAAGAAAGCTGACTTCTGATGCACTCTGGATTTACATGAAAAATATATTGTGCCAGTGTTTCAACATCTCATATGTTATGACAATGTCCTGAAGACACCTGTATGTGATATCACAACCTTGACATAATACATTTTTTATTTAAGTCCAGAGTGTATCAGAAGTCAGCTAGGTTTTATATGCATTCAAGAAATGAGTAGATCCTTAAAAGCACCCTCTGAAGAATTTTGGAAATTAGAACTACTGCCATTAGAAATTATTGTTTCAGTAGGTCACTTATATACATACATCAGTGAATGCAATTTTGCAGCCGTTGTTTTTACTACAAGTTATCTGCTTGTTTATACAGCTTTGTACCTTATGCCATACAGGAAGAAACACTGAGAAATGTAATTTATTTGATTACGGCAGTAAAAAAATTATAATCATAAAGAGTTTTATGAGCACATCAAGTGGCATGCTTAGAATTTCTTTTCTACATGCTAGTCAAGGGGTAATTATGTCAATGAAGATAAGCCAGCAAAAATCTGTTGAGGATGATACTACTGGAGTGCTTATGTTGTTACAATTTGTATGAAAATTCAGTCATTTTCTGATGATCATTAGGGATGTCGCGGACTGTTCGCCCGTGAACTAATTCGAGCGAACATCGACTGTTCGCGTCCGCCGAATGTTCGCGAACGTCGCGCGACGTTCGCCAATTTGGGTTCGCCTAAGCTGGCGCTTATTTTTGACCTCTCACCCCAGACCAGCAGATACATGGCAGCCAATCAGGAAGCTCTCCCTCCTGGACCACCCCCACACCCCCTGGACCACTCCCCTTCCATATATAAACTGAAGCCCTGCAGCGTTTTTTCATTCTGCCTGTGTGTGCTTGGAAGAGCTAGTGTAGGGAGAGAGCTGTTGATTGATTTGAGGGACAGTTGATAGTAACTTTGCTGGCTAGTAATCTACTTGATACTGCTCTGTATTGTAGGGACAGAACTCTGCAGGGATTTGAGGGACATTTTAGGTTAGGTAGCTTTGCTGGCTAGTAATCTACCTTCTACTGCAGTGCTCTGTATGTAGCTGCTGTGGGCAGCTGTCCTGCTGCTGATCTCTCATCTGCTGACTGCTGCCTGTAACCCAATAGTCCTTGTAAGGACTGCTTTTATTTTCTTTTTTGTTTTTTTTTACTTTGCTACTGTAAGAGCCCAGTTCTATTAGTCTAGCTGTGTTGGGGAGTGGGACTGGTGTGCTGCTCCTCCTAGTAGTTCACCACTACCAGCACCAACCAGAGTCAAAATTGTTACAAAGTATCTTATTTGCACCTGTTAGCTGTTCTGAGCTCTCTGCCAAAAGCTAATTAAGTTAGAAACTGTTTTTTTTCTGGCTGTTCAGTTCAGAGAAAAGAGGGACTGGTGTGCTGCTCCTCCTAGTAGTTCACCACCACCAGCACCAACCAGAGTCAAAATTGTTACAAAGTATCTTATTTGCACCTGTTAGCTGTTCTGAGCTCTCTGCCAAAAGCTAATTAAGTTAGAAACTGTTTTTTTTTCTGGCTGTTCAGTGCAGAGAAAAGAGGGACTTTCCAGTACAAAAGAGGGACAGGGGGTTGAGTGGTCAAAAGAGGGACAGTTGGGAGGTATGCAAGTGCCACCTAGCTGTGTGAGCTTTTTCACATTCTGTCTAAATAACAATAATAATTCCGTGTCCGTAAACATCACCTGAGTGATGTTTTTACAGCAGCAATAATATATTCCGTATCCACAACTGTATATGTTGCCCTTGCAGGCATTGTTTGCCCAGTCTTTAACCAAGTGCCACCTAGCTGTGTGAGCTTTTTCACATTCCGTGTCCAGAAACATCACCTGAGTGACGTAGTGTGATTTCTGCCCTTTACAGCACAAAACGCAGCGCTGTGTCAACAATGTATTTTTCAGATACATTTTTGCCCTTGATCCCCCTCTGGCATGCCACTGTCCAGGTCGTTGCACCCTTTAAACAACTTTAAAATCATTTTTCTGGGCAGAAATGTCTTTTCTAGCTTTTAAAATTCGCCTTCCCATTGAAGTCTATGGGGTTCGCGACGTTCGCAAACCGTTCGCATTTTTGACGCAAGTTCGTGAATATGTTCGCAAACATTTTTTCCGCCGTTCGCTACATCCCTAATGATCATTGTTGTCATGGATTATAACTATTTTTACCTAAGTACAAATATGGTGGCTTATTTATTTTGGTTCACAGGAACTTTTATTTCATCACATTATATCATTTTAACCCATGGAAACTTGTTTTCAGTTTTTTCATCAATTTTATAGACAGCTAATATTATTAGTAGACAAATGAATGTGGTCTGCTTATTATCAGTTCTTGGTTTAAAGTATGTGTGTGTATTTACCCAATATATAAGATTAAAATTTTCAAGAAATATAAAGGGGATGTGAAAAATATAAAGAGGTCTCCACTATGAAGAATCCAAAGACACGGGGCATGGCCCTTTGATTCTTTAATGTTAAATGATGTTACAGTAACGAGGGAAGGGTGAACATGAAAGTTCAATGAATCACACGTTTATTGGTATATATTTGTCAAGCACCATCTGTATGTTCATTGTTAAACTTGTTTTCATCATGAACAAAAAGTAGTGCAATAATAAGATTTCTATGGCATTTTTGCTTCACAGGTCAGTTCAGTGTAGGTATGGGACCTGGGGTTATCCAGACAAGTCTTTGTGTAATATGGATCACCATATTTTAACTCTACTAAAAAAATAATGTAAACATTAAATAAATCTAACAGGATTGGTTTACCACCAATATGGATTCATGCAACGTAGTTGCCATGAAGACAAGGTACTGTTTTATTATTACACCGAAAACAGAATATTTTTTTAAATTTGAATTATTTGATTAAATCGGTCCCTATAGGAGATGAGGGCTGTGGATACAGGATCCTATAACTGTTCTTTAATTGTCAATATGATCTTTGATTAAGTATAGATCTTATAAATGTTTATATTTTTAGGGTAGTCATCCTTAACCCTTTAAGTGCCACAGAACGTAGAATCTACGTTCTGTGGAAAAGTAACTTGAAATGCCACAGAACGTAGATTCTACGTTCTGCAGCACTTCCGGGTTGTGGAGCGGAGGAGCGGCTGTTAGAGCCGCTCGCTCCGTTCCGCTTCGATCCCCTGCCCCTAGGCAACGAGCAGAGCAGGGGATCGAGTGGCCCCTGGGGCGCGATCGCCCAGGGGCCCAAAAGCAGCAGCAGGCACGTGTTACTTACGTGTCCTGCTGCTGCAGCCTGCACTGCGCCGTTGATCTCCGCCCCCACAGCACAGGAACACGAGGATCGTCGCAGATGTCTTCCTGGGACCCCTCCACATCGTGTGCAACAGTCTTCAGCGACTTTTTCAGGTTAGTGCAACAATTACACACACAAACACACCAACACACACTTATTACAGTAATACACACTTAGATTCACACTTACACACACTTACACATACATTTTTGGGGATTGGGGGGGTCACTTACACTCACTGCACTTACACACATGTGCACACGCACACACGCGCACATAACATGTAATTTACCATTTGTACACACGCACACGCACATACATGGCATTGTGGCTTTTTTTTTTTTTCTTATCGCATCGTCTCTTTTTTTGGCTGAAAAAAATGTTTTATTGCCATTACGAATAGCGTATTCGCTAACCGTACTGTGCAATATCTTTTGTATGTTATTTCGGTGATTATATTGCAATTTTGGGTATTTTGGTGCATTTTTAGCCATTTTATTGAATTTTTAGCCATTTTATTGCATTTTCAGCTCTGCATATGTTGTGTTCACTTGTTTCTAGCCGTATAACCTGTTTGGCCCAGCTAAAATATTCAAACTGTGATTCTGACGGCCGATAACACTATTCTGGAAAAAAAAACATTGATTTTTGTGGTTTTATTGGATTTTTTTTCATTTCACTCTTTACTGCCTTATTTTGTTTTGCCTTGTAAATTTTATCTACTATATATCCATTTGGGGGTCTCTGTGCGCCACATAGTTTGGTATATCTATGCATATTGGGCATCAAAGTGTTCCGTAGACCCCTGGCGTTCATATTTAGGATGTTTTATGCTGATACGTTACGAAATGTGGGGCATATAATGGGGTAAAATTCAAGCTTTGTGACGATTTTCAGAAATTTGATAAAAACCGTTATGTTCAGCATTGCTTTGCAGTTTGGCAGTTTGTAGTAGAAACACTTATTGACCCATATTGGATTCGTCAGAATGTGTACTTTCTGAAAATATATGGTTTTCTGGGGTCTCTGTACTGTTAGGGGGGTCTAATGTCGCATAATACACACACCAGGTGCTTATATTGCAGCAGCCAGAGCGTCAGCTGTGAAAATGTATATACACTATTGTCATTTGGTGGTCTCTGTGCGCCACATAGTTTGGTATATCTATGCATATTGAGCATCAAAGTGTTCAGTAGACCCCTGGCGTTCATATTTAGGATGTTTTATGCTGATACGTTACGAAATGTGGGGCATATAATGGGGTAAAATTCAAGCTTTCTGACGATTTTCAGAAATTTGATAAAAAACCGTTATGTTCAGCATTGCTTTGCAGTTTGGCAGTTTGTAGTAGAAACACTTATTTACCCATATTGGATTCGTCAGAATGTGTACTTTCTGAAAATATATGGTTTTCTGGGGTCTCTGTACTGTTAGGGGGGTCTAATGTTGCATAATACACACACCAGGCGCTTATATTGCAGCAGCCAGCGCGTCAGCTGTGAAAATGTATATACACTATTGTCATTTGGTGGTCTCTGTGCGCTACATAGTTTGGTATATCTATGCATATTGAGCATCAAAGTGTTCAGTAGACCTCTGGCGTTCATATTTAGGATGTTTTATGCTGATACGTTACAAAATGTGGAGCATATAATGGGGTAAAATTCAAGCTTTGTGACGATTTTCAGAAATCTGATAAAAACCGTTATGTTCAGCATTGCTTTGCAGTTTGGCAGTTTGTAGTAGAAACACTTATTTACCCATATTGGATTCGTCAGAATGTGTACTTTCTGAAAATATCTGGTTTTCTGGGGTCTCTGTACTGTTAGGGGGGTCTAATGTCGCATAATACACACACCAGGTGCTTATATTGCAGCAGCCAGCGCGTCAGCCGTGAAAATGTATATACACTATTGTCATTTGGGGGTCTCTGTGCGCCACATAGTTTGGTATATCTATGCATATTGGGCATCAAAGTGTTCAGTAGACCCCTGGCGTTCATATTTAGGATGTTTTATGCTGATACGTTACGAAACGTGGAGCATATAATGGGGTAAAATTCAAGCTTTGTGACGATTTTCAGAAATTTGATAAAAACCGTTATGTTCAGCATTGCTTTGCAGTTTGGCAGTTTGTAGTAGAAACACTTATTTACCCATATTGGATTCGTCAGAATGTGTACTTTCTGAAAATATATGGTTTTCTGGGATCTCTGTACTGTTAGGGGGGTCTAATGTCGCATAATACACACACCAGGTGCTTATATTGCAGCAGCCAGCGCGTCAGCCGTGAAAATGTATATACACTATTGTCATTTGGGGGTCTCTGTGCGCCACATAGTTTGGTATATCTATGCATATTGGGCATCAAAGTGTTCAGTAGACCCCTGGCGTTCATATTTAGGATGTTTTATGCTGATACGTTACGAAACGTGGAGCATATAATGGGGTAAAATTCAAGCTTTGTGATGATTTTCAGAAATTTGATAAAAACCGTTATGTTCAGCATTGCTTTGCAGTTTGGCAGTTTGTAGTAGAAACACTTATTTACCCATATTGGATTCGTCAGAATGTGTACTTTCTGAAAATATATGGTTTTCTGGGGTCTCTGTACTGTTAGGGGGGTCTAATGTCGCATAATACACACACCAGGTGCTTATATTGCAGCAGCCAGCGCGTCAGCCGTGAAAATGTATATACAGTATTGTCATTTGGGGGTCTCTGTGCGCCACATAGTTTGGTATATCTATGCATATTGGGCATCAAAGTGTTCAGTAGACCCCTGGCGTTCATATTTAGGATGTTTTATGCTGATAAGTTACGAAATGTGGGGCATATAATGGGGTAAAATTCAAGCTTTGTGACGATTTTCAGAAATTTGATAAAAAACGTTATGTTCAGCATTGCTTTGCAGTTTGGCAGTTTGTAGTAGAAACACTTATTTACCCATATTGGATTCGTCAGAATGTGTACTTTCTGAAAATATATGGTTTTCTGGGGTCTCTGTACTGTTAGGTGGTCTAATGTCGCATAATACACACACCGGGTGGTTATGTTGCAGCAGCCAGCGCGTCAGCCGTGAAAATGTCTATACATATTGTCATTTGGGGGTCTCTGTGCGCCACATAGTTTGGTATATCTATGCACATTGGGCATCAAACTATTTAGTAGACCCCTATGTTTATATTTAGGATGCTTTATGCTGGTAATGATACATGGACAATACGTTGCTGGAAAGTTGAAGCTTTGAGGCAATTTTCAGATATTTCACCAAAACCGCCAAATTTGGCAAAGCCTTGCAACTCAGTAGTTTGGAGCAGAAAGGCATGGGTACCCATTTTAGATTCTGTAGAATGTGTACTTTCCAAAAATGTATGGGTTTGGGGGGTAAACATATATTTCTGTGTTTTTACCCCACAAAAATGCAGACAATGTGCTGATTTTTCATTAGCTGACGTTACCCACAGGACAATTTGTATGTGCTAACTTCATTTTGGGGCCTCTAAATGCCATATACTTTGGTAAACCTATGCACAGTGGGCACCAAACTGTTTGGAGGACCCCTGGCAATCACAATTTGGGTGCTTTTTTGTGATACGTAATGATACATGGGTGATATGATGCTGGATAGTTGAAGCATTGAGGCAATTTTCAGATATTTCACCAAAACCGACAACTTTGGGAAAGCCTTGCGACTCAGTAGTTTGGAGCAATAAGGCATGGGTACCCATTTTAGATTCTGTAGAATGTGTACTTTCCAAAAATGTATGGGTTTGGGGGGTAAACATATATTTCTGTGTTTTTACCCCACAAAAAATGCAGTTAATGTGTTGATCTTTCATTAGCTGAAGTTACCCACAGGACTATTTGTATGCGCTAACTTCATTTTGAGGCCTCTAAATGCCAGATACTTTGGTAAACCTATGAACAATGGCCACCAAACTGTTCGGAGGAACCCTGGCAATCATATTTAGGGTGCTTTTTCTTGGTGCATAACGATACATGGGTGATATGGTGCTGAGAAGTTGAAGCTTTGAGGCAATTTTCAGATATTTCACCAAAACCGACAATTGTGGGAAAGCCTTGCGACTCAGTAGTTTGGAGCAGAAAGGCATGGGTACCCATTTTAGATTCGGTAGAATGTGTACTTTCCAAAACTATATGGGTTTTGAGGGGCAAACATATATTTCTGTGTTTTTACCCCGCAAAAATGCAGTCAATGTGTTGATTTTTCATTAGCTGAAGTTACCCACAGAACTGTTTGTATGCGCTAACTTCATTTTGGGGCCTCTAAATGCCAGATACTTTGGTAAACTTATGAACAATGGCCACCAAAATGTTCAGAGGAACCCTGGCAATCATATTTAGGGTGCTTTTTCTTAGTACGTAATGATACATGGGTGATATGGTGCTGGGAAGTTGAAGCTTTGAGGCAATTTTCAGATATTTCACCAAAACCGACAACTTTGGGAAAGCCTTGCGACTCAGTAGTTTGGAGCAGAAAGGCATGGGGACCCATTTTAGATTCGGTAGAATGTGTACTTTCCAAAAATATATGGGTTTTGGGGGTAAACATATATTTCTGTGTTTTTACCCCACAAAAATGCAGTCAATGTGTTGATTTTTCATTAGCTGAAGTTACCCACGGGACTGTTTGTATGCGCTAACTTCATTTTGGGGCCTCTAAATGCCAGATACTTTGGTAAACCTATGAACAATGGCCACCAAACTGTTCGGAGGAACCCTGGCAATCATATTTAGGGTGCTTTTTCTTGGTGCGTAACGATACATGGGTGATATGGTGCTGAGAAGTTGAAGCTTTGAGGCAATTTTCAGATATTTCACCAAAACCGACAATTGTGGGAAAGCCTTGCGACTCAGTAGTTTGGAGCAGAAAGGCATGGGTACCCATTTTAGATTCGGTAGAATGTGTACTTTCCAAAACTATATGGGTTTTGGGGGGCAAACATATATTTCTGTGTTTTTACCCCGCAAAAATGCAGTCAATGTGTTGATTTTTCATTAGCTGAAGTTACCCACAGAACTGTTTGTATGCGCTAACTTCATTTTGGGGCCTCTAAATGCCAGATACTTTGGTAAACTTATGAACAATGGCCACCAAAATGTTCAGAGGAACCCTGGCAATCATATTTAGGGTGCTTTTTCTTAGTACGTAATGATACATGGGTGATATGGTGCTGGGAAGTTGAAGCTTTGAGGCAATTTTCAGATATTTCACCAAAACCGACAACTTTGGGAAAGCCTTGCGACTCGGTAGTTTGGAGCAGAAAGGCATGGGGACCCATTTTAGATTCGGTAGAATGTGTACTTTCCAAAAATATATGGGTTTTGGGGGTAAACATATATTTCTGTGTTTTTACCCCACAAAAATGCAGTCAATGTGTTGATTTTTCATTAGCTGAAGTTACCCACGGGACTGTTTGTATGCGCTAACTTCATTTTGGGGCCTCTAAATGCCAGATACTTTGGTAAACCTATGAACAATGACCACCAAACTGTTTGGAGGAACCCTGGCAATCATATTTAGGGTGCTTTTTCTTGGTGTGTAACGATACATGGGTGATATGGTGCTGAGAAGTTGAAGCTTTGAGGCAATTTTCAGATATTTCACCAAAACCGACAATTGTGGGAAAGCCTTGCGACTCAGTAGTTTGGAGCAGAAAGGCATGGGTACCCATTTTAGATTCGGTAGAATGTGTACTTTCCAAAAATATATGGGTTTTGGGGGTAAACATATATTTCTGTGTTTTTACCCCACAAAAATGCAGTCAATGTGTTTGATTTTTCATTAGCTGAAGTTACCCACGGGACTGTTTGTATACGCTAACTTCATTTTGGGGCCTCTAAATGCCAGATACTTTGGTAAACCTATGAACAATGGCCACCAAAATGTTCAGAGGAACCCTGGCAATCATATTTAGGGTGCTTTTTCTTAGTACATAATGATACATGGGTGATATGGTGCTGGGAAGTTGAAGGTTTGAGGCAATTTTCACATATTTCACCAAAACCGACAATTTTGGGAAAGCCTTGCGACTCAGTAGTTTGGAGCAGAAAGGCATGGGTACCCATTTTAGATTCTGTAGAATGTGTACTTTCCAAAAATATATGGGTTTGGGGGGTAAACATATATTTCTGTGTTTTTACCCCACAAAAAATGCAGTCAATGTGTTGATTTCTCAGTAGCTGAAGTAAAGTCCTGATCAATTTGGATGTGCTAACTTCATATTGGTGTCTCTAAATGCCAGATACTTTGGTAAACCTATGCATAATGGGTATCAAACTGTTCAGTGGACCCCTGGCAATCATATTTCAGGTGCTTTTTCTTGGTACCTAATATAGTTTGGGATATGCGGAGCAGCAAAATAAAACCTTTGCAATGATTTTTCAGAATTTTGAATTTATTTTTGAAAAACCGCTATGTTCAGACAAGCTTTTATGTTTGGTAGTTGGGATTAGAGAGACATAGTTACCCATTTTGTAATCGGCAGAATGTGTACTTTTCAAAAATGTATGGTTTTCTGGGGTAAACCTACGGTTTCAGGAGTTTTTGCCTTGGAATCTAAAGCATGCCGTTTTCTGCCTTAGTGCTTTCAAAATTCGGCAATATACTGCCGGGAGTTTTTGAGGTACAGAAGTCCTAAATCTCCCTAAAACTATACATATCTGGTATTGGCACGTTCAAGAGACATAAGGCTTTCCAAATCAGTTGGATTTTCATCCGTAAAATGAAATATTTTTCTGGTATAAATTGATATACGATGAAAAATGGTAATTTTTCATTTTTTTTTGGTATTTAGCACTATAAATTTTTTTGCACAGGTGGAAATACATGAAAACTCAGGCAGATTTAGAAAGCTCAGTTTCTACCGAAAAAAACAATGTATAGTTTTCCTAGGTAAACTATAGGTTTCCCCTCAGAAAATGCCCCTAAATTGAGAGAGCACAAAATGTTTCAAAAACGGCTGGCATTTCGCGTAACCAAAATGTGAAATTCTGCTGGCACTTAAAGGGTTAAAATAAGGTTGAAAATACCTATATTAAACTGATGCCTGCTAGAGAAGAATTGCCTTTTGATTTGATATAGGCATTGCATAATACAGCATACTGGACAATACTACAAGACCCATATTATAAGATAAACACATTAATTACTGCTCTTCTGGTTGACTGAGATTTATAATTTACTCAACACATCAACTGCATATGACAGGTACTCAGTATACTGCTAATTTATTTGACTTTGCTCATTAGAATCAGGAAGTAAAATGTGACTTTAAATTTATTTTCAAATATTGTCTTGTGTAGAGCAAGACAATACTATAAACCATAGATATTTCCTAATTAAAGCAGCATGCAAAAAATATGTTCAGCAAAAGTCATATTCATTGAATGCTGAACAAGGGGGGTATACAGGCCCTTTAAAATATAGATTCATATCACTCTCATTGAGGTTGCCTCCTCCTTTAGTAATACTAAAATTTGCTATCATGCTAAAATTTATAGCAGTCAATAAAACGAGTGCCTAGATATTGTGCATGTAATTATATGTTTAAACACAGCGTATTAAAAATACCTGAAAAGTACAGTAACTGTACATATCAATCAACATTAAAAAGTTGAAAGGAGTCTCTCTGCTCCATTTTAATGTATCTGACCCTGTATGTCAATACATGAAAGTACTTTGTGCTGGATAAGAAACCCAATTTGGGATGTCATTGTAAAAGCAGGTAATGACATTGAGTAGTTGAAGACAGTTAAAAGACATAATAATTGGATGCCTTGCTTTACTTAAATCAATGTGTAAATGTATTTTGCATGACATCTGTAGGCTGTATGCTGCTTGTTATTAAAGGCTGGTGTTTTACCCATACTTGGATTCTGAAAAGTGTAATGGGTCTACGGAAATACATTTCTTTATGAATTACTTTACAAATAGTATTTTGTTCAGGATATTTTTGAATGGTTTTAGGATACTGACTGATGCCTAAGGTAGTGTCATCTAGTAGCACATCCCTTCAAATCTGATAAATGTCATGGGTTAAAGGGTGGCCATCAGTGCTCTCAGACAAACAAAAATTATTTTTATAAGATAGAAATGATTAGATTTGGTATTTTCTTCTTTTTCTCAATTTTTTGAGACCATCTATAAAAAGCAAGAGGCAAAATGGATTTTATTATTTAACAGACAAGCAATCAACATTTTAATCATTTTGCAGGTAAAATATGTTGTTGGGAAAAGGCTTTTGGTGATACACTGATCCTTTGGTTGTCTATCTACAATTTAACAAATACATTGACCTTTACGGGATGCTATGACATTTTTTTCAATATATCAGATGGTAAACTGAAAGGTCTTCTGTGTGTGTTTATGTGTGTGACTTCTGTTCTGAATAGAAAATGGAGAAAAAGTTTTCATTCATTTTCAGAAACATGCACACATGAACAACTTTTGCCCAAATTACATTCACATTTTAAAGGGATACTGTCATGGGAAAACATTTTTTTTTTCAAAATGAATCAGTTAATAGTGCTGCTCCAGCAGAATTCTGCTCTGAAATCCATTTCTCAAAAGAGCCAACAGATTTTTTTATATTCAATTTTGAAATCTGACATGGGGCTAAACATTTTGTCAATTTCCCAGCTGCCCCTGGTCACGTGACTTGTGCCTGCACTTTAGGAGAGAAATGCTTTCTGGCAGGCTGGTGTTTTTCCTTCTCAATGTAACTGAATGTGTCTCAGTGGGACATGGGTTTTTACTATTGAATGTTGTTCTTAGATCTACCAGGCAGCTGTTATCTTGTGTTAGGGAGCTGCTATCTGGTTACCTTCCCACTGTTCTTTTGTTTGGCTGCTGGGGGGGGGGGAGGGGGGTGATATCACTCCAACTTGCAGTACAGCAGTAAAGAGTGATTTAAGTTTATCAGAGCACAAGTCACATGACTTGGGGCAGCTGGGAAATTGACAATATGTCTAGCCCCATGTCAGATTTCAAAATTGAATATAAAAAAAATCTGTTAGCTCTTTTGAGAAATGGATTTCAGTGCAGAATCCTGCTGGAGCAGCACTATTAACTGATTCATTTTGAAAAAATATTTTGTCCCATGACAGTATCCCTTTAATATGTTCAGCCTGTGCATCTAAATACTGTATGTGTTAAATATAATGACCCAAGTATTCCCTGAACCTCATTAACTTTTGTCATCTTTGAACCCAGTAGATCTTTCTCTTATTATATAGTGTAATTCATTTTTAGTTACTGTTGGTAGTGATAAGCGAATAAATTCGCCAGGCACAAACCCGCTGTGAATTTCTGCATTTCGACACCAGCAAATAAATTTGCTGCATCAAAATTGATGTGCGTCAAAACAATTTTGACGCACATTGACTTTAACATTTTTGCTGTTCCACAATTTTGACTGTTAATTCACACATTTTTCGCCTTAGCGAAACGGGACAAATTTGCCCATCACTAACTGTTAGCAATAACCAAGGCTTTTGGCTTTATATATATACCTCTAAATTCATATTATCCTTTCCACTATCAGATTCTCAAACTCAATTTATTTTACCTCTATACAAATTAGTTCCCCTCTTTTTTTTGTTTTGTTTTGTGTTCAAGGAACAGTAACACCAAAAAATGAAAGTGTTTTAAAGGAATGACAATTTAATGTACTGGTGTCCTGCACTGTCCAGCAGAGTGTAAAATCCTGGAGTAAAAAGTGATGTAAGTAAAAAACATTTCTAAATAAGACTGTAAAATTTCCAGATGAGATGATCAGGGTCAGACTGCTGCATTAGGGACCTACCAGGGCTGCAAAGTGAAGGGCCCTCCTGAAAGTCACTAGGGGCCCCCTCCAAACTCCCGCCCCCCACCGCGTGCATGCACAAACACGTGAAAGACACTCCACACGCATGTGCTGACACCAATGGCCTCTGATGGGCCAGCTGATCGGGGAGCTGGTATGGGACGATGGGGTCCCACGAGTGCCGGAGCTCACTGGGTTTTTTCCCGGTGTCTCGCCGGCCCAGTCTTAAATGTTTCAGAGTGAAGTTCCAAAGTTAAAATACTCACAAGCTGATAGGAGGACTAGTTTGCTATAACTGTGTCTTCTTTCTTGCAAGAGAATGCTGGGCCACCATAACTTTTTAGAATGTACCTTTCTTATGAAAAAGCAAGTTAAAGAATTTAAATCAGCCAACAGATATTGGAGAGCTGGTAAATGTCCATTGTTTGACATTGATTATGTGCTGTGAGCTACCTGATTAAAAATCAGTCATTAATAATGTAAATAAAAAGGGGCTTCAGCAGCCAGACAATATATTTCAACTGCACATCCATATAACGATAGTGTCTGACATTGAACATGATGCTGATTCTGTGATATTTGCAACAATTGTTGATGCCTTTAGCGTTTGAAGAATCCGTTACACAACACAGTATATATTCAGTCTTTGACTTTTTTCAGCAGCTTGGGGAGCCACACTGGAGTTCTGGGTATTAAACTGATTTCTTATCCAGTTAATTTTCAAAGCTTAGTGTGATGTCCAAACAGCTTTAGAAGAGACAGCATTTTATTTGTAGTCCCAAAAGATATGCCAAGTGTTGCAATCAAACCATCAATACTTATGTGAAGAATCTCTTTAGTTCCATTGTGCTTTTTTTGTTGAGAATACTGAAAGAAATGAAGTCACTTTATACATCTTGAAGAAAGAGTGAAGCCATCATATGGAACATTATACTGTGTCTCACCGTCAGAACAGAAATATATTTTACATGGGGGAAAAACAGAAGGTAATGGAAATGTATCACTTTGGTCTGAATTATTTCCCCTGATGTTTTCTTTTCTGATATTTAAATAACTTAAAACAGATTACTACTTTAAGATGCAATGACAAGCTCCTGCAATTGCAGGGGAGAAAAAAAAATACAATGAAAAAAGTCAAAGTAGCAACCTAATTTTAGAGGGTTAAATTCTTTGCTAGTTACGATAGGGGGCATTTGGCAATATGTTCAAAGTTTGTTCCGTTCCAGCAATGGAGATTGTAAAGATTTTGTTCTGTTAGAAAAACTTAAGCTAAGTGGTCAATTTATATATATATTTCTTGTCTCCTTTTGTAGACTTATGATGGACATGGGCATTTAACATATAATGGGTCCTTTACTACAGACCGGGAGAAGAAGTGAAGAACTTTACAGAGAGTAAGAGAGCACCCCTTAATATTTATTAAGCAAGCATATTTTCCCCCACTTTTGAGAGGCAGACTGCAGTGTCCGGGGTGCTGGCCAGACCTGTTCTTACTGCCGGTCATAGGGTAAGGACAGGTAGGGTAAGGATGGGTAGGGTAAGGACAGGGGCCCCTTTGTGACCTGCATCCTCTGCCACTTTCAAAAGTCCCACACTACCTACTGCAGCCATACATCAGGGAGCATTTGGTGGTCAACTTAGTGATGGCCGATTATGACCCGTTTTGATTTGCTGAAAATTTGCAAAACGGCAAAAAAAATTGCCAAATGCATTGAAGTCGATAGGAGACAATTTTTTTTCCTTGACATGCAACAATTTTTTGACAACAATTATTTTCACCCATTGGAGTCTATGGGCATCTTTTTTTCGAGACAAAACCTTTCAAAATGTTTTGCTCATCACTAGTCATCTATTAATTGAATCATTTTCATAGACAGCATTCTGTAAGGTTACAGTTTTGCATAGATCATGTGCAATGGTTGGGAGGTAGTGCCTAGATCAAGGACTACCACTGGAAATATCCACAAACAGATGTGGTCACTGTCAGGAACATCACGTCTCACTCTGATACTACCTGCTTGGCAAATTATGGCTCACTGCTATCCACTGGAATGTGTGAGTTCATTCTCTGTTGAACTGGGAAGCACTGAGGCTCCTTTGAGTTTTAGCCTGGAAGAGTCAGATGACCCCCCAGAACATAAGCAGCAGCTAGGGAGACTACTAGCTCAATACCGTGTGGATGATATGCATGTGGGATGTGCTAAACATGCAAAGCACCACATAAGACTAAGTGACAGTACTAAATTCAGAGAAAGATCATGGTGGATACCACCTCAGGGCCTTGATGATGTCAGAGACTGTATATGTAAAACCAAAAGATTATTGTAGAATTACGCAGCCCCTATGTGCCCCCATTGTGGTTGTGAGGAAAAAGAATGGCAGTGTATAGCCGGGAGTTCATTCCTGTGATAAAGTACTGCTCTGAAATTTGAGCTCAATGGCAAAACATAAGTTGGCTAATTGATGGAGAAAAGAGTTGTACAAGATGGTTGGTAAACTACCTAATATCACTGTGTACCAAATTCATGGGCCAAGGCCTGGCACTAAAATTATTTGCTTCCAGTGCCCCAAGTCTAAGAGACCAAGTCTAATCGTACGAATTTTCGGACCGTGTGTGGAGAGTCCCGACATTTTTCGTCCGGTGGACATCGGTCGTTTGGTCGATCAGACAGGTTAGAAAATTTCTGTCGCCTGCCGATAATATCTCTGCATGTATTGCCGATCGTACGATTTTCAGTGGGAGACTGTCACTATATTTGTCAGACATAACTATCGTACGATTGCTGTCAGAGGTAGTACATTGGCTGATCTGTTCTTTTACTACTTTATTTGATCGGAATGGTAAGACTTTGATCTGAATGGTTAGTGGCGGGTCGGGAGATGGGAAAGTCCGATCGTATGTTGATTCGTACGATCGGATCCAAGGCCTTTCTCTACCTGTTTCTGTGGATATGAGAAAGGGTGATCGTATTAGACAACCCCTTCTTTTCTTTACCTATAATGCTTTGGGGAGGCCTTGCTATGCTATGCCTTGTTATGTTCCTCCCTCTTATGCATTGGTGAACTTCACTGATGCTCATTCTAAACTGATCGGTATGGTACCTAGGGGATATTAAATATAACCTGCCTGGCAGGAATTGATTAGGGTTGCCACCTTTCCCCGCTGGGAGCTCAGAGCAGGGGCGGACCAATGACATCATGGGGGCAGGATAATGACTTGGTTGAGGCAGTGACATTGCACAGATGAGTCAGTGGGCGGAGCTATGATGTGGCAATTGGCCAATCGCCGCTTCAGTCTTAGGGAATCCTGCCCGGTTTTCCAAATTAAAAAAAACGGGCAGGCAGTTTTGACACGTACAGTGCTCCCGAAAACCAGGCTGTCCGGGTCAAATTCTGACAGGTGGCAACCCTAGATGTGATTAACCTGTAAATTGTCTTTCAGCATGCCATTGTATTATAGGGTAATAAAAATTTGGACCCATGTTTTATGGCTCTATTATATTTATTATTATTATTATTTATTATTATATATTTATTATTATTATTATTATTATTATTATTATTATATTTCAGGTAAACAATTGTTCCCTGATAGTCCTCCAGAGAGGCTACCGAAGAGGATGTTATTTAATTGAATGCTGTACATGCTTATTCTTTTGCAATGTTCAATTGTGGACTTGTATAATGTATTTGCTGCAACATATACGTTCATGTAACTTTATA
This sequence comes from Xenopus laevis, assembly GCF_017654675.1. Taxonomy (NCBI): domain Eukaryota; kingdom Metazoa; phylum Chordata; class Amphibia; order Anura; family Pipidae; genus Xenopus; species Xenopus laevis. The sequence continues at coordinate 147,677,828 of NC_054372.1, read as the reverse complement.
ATTTTCCGCCATATGCAAATAAGGCAACACTAGCGCATCTTCACTTTGATTGCCAAAGTAACGCTAGCGAAAATTTGCCAGGGTTCAGTGCCCTGAACGCAATTTTGCAACTTTAGTGAATTAGCCTTGTCCTAGTTAAATTACAATTGGCAAAGCCGTCGCTGGCAAATTTTCGCCAGTTAGGGAATTTGCCCCATTTTCTGTTTTTGTCTGCATGTCAAGTTGTCAGAAAAAAAACTGAAAAGTCAAACAAACACCAATATTCCCCAATTCATTAAAACCATCAATTTATATCTGAATGAGGAGATCATTTGTGAATGTTTATTGTATTTACATTGCATGGTTGCATTTTTATTAGAGTAATATATTCAAGTAGTTTCAGCCAAGTGATTTACTTTTTATAAACTATTCATAGCATATCGGTTATGAAAAATCGTTCCTCCTGAGAAACTTTTTTCAACCCGATATAATGGGACTTACATTAAAATGGTGTATTCATTGTTTTACATGCAGCCCCAGTGCCCCTTTCAAATTATTTTTTTATTTTCATTTTCATTAAGAAAAAACCCACACAACTATATGATGTGCTCTGCTTAACAATTAAGTGTGATTCTGTAAAAAGTCTTCTCCTGTCTGTGAGTCGACTTTCATTCCAGCTGTTGGCAACAAGTTAATATTCTGTTCCTAATGAATGGATAGAATTTCAGGCCAGAATAGTGTTAACTAATATTTATAAATTTGAATAAACATGTGATAATTAAAGTACTGTACCCAGCTCTGTTCTACAGTCACAGATTAATACTAGCAATGAATCTTAGCTTGGCACGCAGAGTAAGTGATAATGATTTGAATGTTTTTTTTTTCCCTGGCTATAAGAAAGAGGGCCCTCGAGGGAGAAACAAATCTCCCAAGCTTAGATCTACAACTCTCTAGATGATGTTCAACATATAAAGTGCGAGGGATGGTTACGGATTTCATTAGGCATATGCCACTGGATGTAGTTTTGGACTTAAAATGTTTTAATAGAAGAGGAACTCACACGAGTACATTTAATCAAGTGGAAGCATGCCTGGAAATGAAGAGTTAATCTCTAGTACTAAAAAAGAATGTATTACAGAGGGTTTTATTGCCATGATACAAATGAAAAAAAGTGGATTTATAAATAAACCTGTGTCATCTATGTCTTTAATAAAGGTTTATTTAGATGCTGAGTATTATTTAGTAGGATTGTGACTATTCAATTGGAGAGTTAAAAGGAATAGATTTAAAGGTGTTTATCTCATGGCGTGTTAGCCATTGTAATGGTGCTGGGAGTGCAGGAATAACATCTAAACAATATTGAAGGAGAATTAAACTCTCATTCCATCTCCTGGAGACCTAGCGAAATCAAAATGCCCATCTGTGCAATCTACTGCCTGCCCTTTATATTTGTAGGTTGGGTTTTACAAAGGCCATGCAAAGGTTGCTGTGTAAAGAAAGGAAAGCTACTGTTGGTTGTGAGAGAAATGCCGATGATAAGACTTTTATTGGGGTATAACTCTATGCCAATGTATATTTATGGGAATAGCTACCTGTACTTTATGACTTCATCATTTATGCAGTCTGCATAATATGGCTATGTGCATGAAAATGATATCAAGAATATAAATATTAATACCTGAAAAATATATCCCCCCATAACCTAAAAGTTTATGAATATGTGCAGGTCCTCCCACAAGCTCACATTTATTTTTTCCCATATTTAACTCTAAACCACACTTGAAGGACATTTTTCATTGGAGAGATGAGTTGATTATTCTCTCATTTGTTTTCACAACAGACTAACACAGCATAGTATCCCCCTTCCATATTTAACACCTGTAGAAATGTAAGTATTTAATCATAGGGAGAATGCATGCATCAAGCTCTTTATGGCAGGCTGAGAAAATATCTGCATTTCTTCAAACTGTGAATCAAGGAAATGGGACTGTTTCGAAAGGCAAAAAGCACACGGCTAGGAACTCAGATGCCAAGGGTAACATCAATCGTCTGATGTCTGTTGGAGATTATAGAATTTTGAGTGATTTGTATTAACTTCTGCCTCTATCCAACTTGCTTTTTAGCTGCAGAACAGGATATATGTTATATGTGCATATAACAACTAGACCTTAAATTTTATGGCCTTGAAAACAATCAGCGTGCAAGAGAAGGGGAGGGTCCGAATTGATAAATTGTACAATTAAATGCAATGTATTACATTGTGGTGCAGACTTTATTGCTGGAATTGTCGTTAAATCAGAAGTGCCCATTTTAATCAAATTTCTTGCCTTCCAATTAAAAAACAGAAAGAAATGGAACCAAATGAAAATAAGTCTGTGAGCACTTGGCTTTAGTAACAAAGACAAACAGTCTGGGTTCCAGGATACAATGCACCCTAAGTGCTAGCTTATATAATATTATTGTAGTTTATTTATGTGTTACTGTCATGTCCATTACATGCATTCATTTTTATAGCGGTTGAAGTGTGAACTAAGGGTCAAAACAGTGATTTAGTATAAAAAAGCCCAGAAGTTTAATAATGCAAAAGCATCTTTTCTAAAGCACTTTGTATTTATTGTATGGCAAAACACCATATCTCCATACGTATGAAACATGTGAAAAGTCCATTGGTTCTTATAGCCATGAAGAAGAATTACCTTAAAACACATACTGTAGTTTCAATTAGCTGTAAAATATGTTTTGGATTTATTTGTGAACCATTTGTTATGTGTTGAGAACTAGGAGATGGTAGTAAAGTTAATGATATTTAGGCCACAACACAGTGATGAAATTCAATTTATATAAAATATATCAAGGAAGAGAAAAACACATCTTAGCTTCTTTTTATTATAATGTAATTTCAATCAGCAGCTCATGGTTTAAGAAAAGAGGGTGCATGGTCAAAAAGGTTGTCCCTGGACCTGAGAAAATATCTATAGAAATCATGGATGCACCATTTCAAGACAATTAAACTACATGAACAACAACAAGGTCTATCAGGGGATACTGGAATTTGTATTTTAATAACAGATTTTGGATTATATTTTGTAGTGTTTTCACGCTTCACATTCTTGGGTAACACCAAAGGGCTCATTTACCTGGAGAAGTGCAAGTTCAAGAGTTCCAGCATAACTGTGACCGTAAGGGGAAATTACACTTAGCACTATTGTGTCTGATGTGTCATAACATATGCAATGGCTTGTTGTACTTTGCAAATCAGTTGCAACTGCACTGAAAATCTGTAGACTGTATAATTTTCAGCAGTCAATGTCAAAATTACATCTGCACCCAATTTGTAAGGTTCAATTCTGTTGCAAGTTTTGAAGCTGGTTGCAGAAGGCACCATGGAGCTACTGCTCCTTTCAAGGTGGCAGTAGCTCCAAGGTTCCCCTGTATCAATTGCTGCACTTACTGTACATGCAGTCTATCGAAACGACGTTGGAGCAATTAGGTGCTTGGCTTCATGTCTATCAGTGTTTATAAAATAGATATGGAAAACAGATATGAAATGGATATGACTGAAATTCAATATTTGGTAATGCAGATAATTACTTTAGCCCCACCTGATAGACAATAGGATTTCAGGGACTCCCTTCATAAGTCTGATGATATAGCTTCTCACCATGCTGGGTGACTTGGATTACCATGTGGCTATGCCTTTTGTACATAAAGGCAATTTACAATACATACAGCACAATTCCCTCTCACCTGAATGTTAATATGTTATTAGTTCATTTGGCAAAATAAACCCTCACTAGGCTAATGTGAAGGAGCTTTATGTAAAACACAACTTCCCTTACTGTATATGAGTATGTCAACACTCTTGTATTTTTACCTTTGTCTTGCTTATTTTTGACCTTTGGAAGCTTGTAATAGTGATGGGTGAATTTGTCCCGTTTCGCTTTGCCGGAAAATTCTCGAATTTCTGGCGCAATTTGGGAAATGCCGAAAAATTTACTAAACACAAATTTAGATGCCAATTTTAATGTTGGCGTTAAAGTCAATGGGCATCTGATTAATTTTGACTTGCGATGGTTTTGACGCTATCGACTTTTCCGACGTGCGTCCAAAATTTTTTTACTCCTGCAAATTTTCCCATGCGGCAAAACACAGAATTTTGCAGCGAATTCTCATCTGGCAAATTTATTTGCCCATCACTAGCCTGTAGTTTTCTAAAGTTAAATGATAGGTTGTGGGCCTTAAGACTCATAGGTCATGTAGTTAATCTTAAGATTTTATTTACAAGTGCAGTGTTCAAAGTGCAATTTCGAGTACAGTTTTTTTGCACAAAGACTACTGACATTTTGCACAACTCCATCTGCACTTAGTCATCGTAATTGACTCCTATGATGCTGCTTTACCATTTAGTAGGTATATTCTTCCAAGGTGAAGAGACTTTTGAAAGCACTTCTTTGCTGCAGTGCTGTTTATTTTATATCCACACGTGTTCCAGACCATTGGCTCTTATTCAAGTGATGTTTGTGGTTTCTCCAGCTTGGAAGATTGTAGTTCCGGAGATTTGTAGCATTTTTCAATTCAGCTTGAAAAGGTAGCAAAGAGTCTTTATAATTGTTTTGGCATTAGGACGTTTTTGCTGAATAGTGACACATTTATTTCTAAAATTGCCTCATATTGCTTTCAATTATTTTATGTTTCTTGGATACTTTAAAGGATCTGATGCAAAACGTAATGGGCACGCTTTAAGTAGCTTGAGTAAAACATAAAGGTGGTAAACAACTCACTTATCTGATTTACTGGTGTAGTTTAAATGAGAGATCTTTCTAGCATTTTTTAAGCCTAATATAATTGGAATCAAATTGTTCCCTGGAGCTTAACAATGTTTAAAAAAATGTCAGATCAAAGATATTCTCCAATATCTGCAAACAGGAAGGTGCTGTTTTCCACTTTGATAACATGGTAAATGCGTATCGATTCGCGAGGGTTAACTTTGCGTATCAGTCACCAAGGGAGCATTTCTATCAAGTGTTGAAATAAAGAGAGTTTTATCGGCTACAAGGAAATAATCTGTATAACAAATTCATTCTTGTCAAACTCCACACGAAAAACTTTTTTAATGAGTTGCTTAAACTTATTTACTGATACTGAATGCATTGTAGCAAAATGAATACATGAGTATAATGCCACCAGACACGATAAATCAAAGTGGGGATCAATCACCAATAGCACACAAATCTACTGGGTGAGAGGAATGAAAATGCCTCTGTGGCATAATTATATAGCACAGGGCACCTCTGCAAAAAAAATCTTAGGAGGGGCAGCAACCCCTGTCCACTTGTGTCCCCTGCCCATTCAGAGAGTAACCAGGAGATGGGATGTCTCTGTTGCTATAGAGAAAGTAGGCTCCTGAGACCACGGGCCTGCCTCTTCTAGTATACTTACACCACTGGTTCCATCTTGTAAATTACGAGCACAAGTGCAGTGCAAATTTGGACACAAATGTGCCAGATGGTATGCAATTGTGCTTGCATTTGATGCAAATCAGCTGCATATTGGGGCAAATTCACTATGCGCCGAAGCGCCTAACGCTAGCGGCAATTCGCTAGCGTTGGGCATTTCCGTTACTTCGCAAATTCACTAACGGACGATGGCGTAACTTCGCTAGTGTAGCTTCGCACCCTTACGCCTGGCGAATTTGCGCAACGGACGTAACTACTCAAATTCACTAATGCGCACATTGTTCTGAACGCTACTGTACCTTTTACGCTAGACTTCCTTCGCCACCTCAGACCAGGCGAAGCGCAATAGAGTAGATAGGGATTTCTTCAAAAAAAGTTAAAAATTTTTCTAAGTCCCAAAAAACACTGGCGTTTTTTTCTATATTATGGGTGATAGGCTGAAAAAGATCGAACATTTTTTTGGGGCTCCCCTCCTTCCCCCCTACATTTCCTAACTCATGGCAACTTAACTATACAGTGGGCACATGTGTAGGGCAAAAAAAAAATGTATTTGATATTTTGAAGGTTTCCCAGGCATTTGTAGTGCTGCTACATATTCCTCCATTGAAATTTGAATTTGGCGCCATATGCAAATTAACCATCGCTAGCGTAACTTCGCTTCGCTTAGCGAATCAACGCTAGCACAACTTCGCAACCGTACGCTACCCCTGAGCGCAACTTCGGATTTTAGTGAATTTGCGAAGAGCTGGCGAAACTACGCCTGGCGAAGTGCGGCGAAGTGTGGCGAAGTTACGCCTGGCGCAACTACAAATCTTAGTGAATGTTCCATATTGTGTCCAGCATTTTCACAGTAGGGGTTTGCTACATTTCTAAGGCGAGTGTTCAAAACTGTGTCTGCATCCAATTTACTGAGGCTGGCCACTGTGGGAATCCTAGAATGAATGCCAAGTTCAGGGTGAGGTTAACTTTAGTCTTCCCTTACTTCAATCGGAGCAGTTATGCTCTGTTAATCAAAAGAGGAAGGATGGATACATTAGTGACCATGTGGAAATGTAGGAGCATGTTTAGACAAGAGTTTAGTGTACAGGAATGGGACCTATTATCCAGAATGCCAGGAACTGGGGTTTTCCAGATAAGGGGTCTTTTTTAAATTTGAATCCACATACCTTTAGTCTGCTAAAAAGCATTCAAACTTTAAACAAAACACAATTGGATTGTTTTCTAGTCAATAAGGATTAATTGTATCTTAGTTGGGGGTCAAGTAATAGTACTGTTTTGTTATTAAAGAGAAGAAGAAAATATATTTTAACATTTTAAAATAATTGCTTAAAATGGAGTCTAAGGAAGACGACCTTTCCCTAATTCAGAGCTTTCTGGATAACAGATTTCCAGATAACAGATCCTATGCCTGTACCATTATGAATTGTATCAATGTGATCTCTTCATTATTCAAAACCCCCAACTGCGGGTGTATTTGTAATGACCCTTTCGTGTTAGAGCCTCAGAAATAAAAACAGAATTTTTATAAAGTAACAGCACATTACATTTAAAGGCATCTACAGATTTTCATTTTGACATTTCTGTTCCTTTGCAGTTTTTGCAACTAATGCATTTCCTATCTATGGTATATGGGCCTATACTGTATTTCTACTAATTAAATTTCCAGTTTATGTAATTTTTACTATGGTCAAATACTAGTGTAGGTCATTTGGATGTGTAGCTTAAGAATTTTAAGCAAACCCCCTTTATCTAGGGTAGGCTAGGCAGACATTTAGGGGCAGATTCACTAACTTCGAGTGAAGGATTCGAATGAAAAAAATTCGAATTTCGAAGTATTTTTTGGGTACTTCGACCATCGAATTGGTTAAATTCGTTCGAATTCGAACGAAATCGAACGATTCGAAGTAAAAATCGTTCGACTATTCGACCATTCGATAGTCGAAGTACTTTCCCTTTAAAAAAAACTTCGACCCCCTACTTCGGCAGATAAAACCTACCGAAGTCAATGTTAGCCTATGGGGAAGGTCCCCATAGGTTTGCTAACCTTTTTTTGATCGAAGGATTTTCCTTCGATCGTTGGATTAAAATCGTTCGAATCGTTCGATTCGAAGGATTTAATCGTTCGATCGAACGAAAAATCCTTCGATCGATCGATCGCAGGATTAGCGCTAAATCCTTCGACTTCGATATTCGAAGTCGAAGGATTTCAATTCGAGGGTCGAATTTCGAAGTATTTTTAACTTCGAAATTCGACCCTTAGTGAATCTGCCCCTTAGTGTAATAAATAGTACTGGATTTTGTATTATTCTTATTTTTTGTATAATTCTTATTATTTTTTGCTTTGTTGTTATTTAAAATGAATGTATGTGGTTTGAATTTAACCTTAATTGTTATATGACTATATATATATATATATATATATATATATATATATATATATATATATTATATATATATATATATATATATATATATATATATACTTTCTACTTGTTCTCCCTTTCTTTTGCCCTTTTCTTCTTTTTTCTTTGCTTTTCCACAGAATTGTTTACTTTGGGGCTCCAGAGGGGTTTTGAGATTATAGTTGCTTCTAATTGGAGCCTTAATGCTACTTTGTATAACGTTTAATATTTCCCCTAGTGGGTTAAATGTTTTTAGGAGGTGTGGTTAAGGTGCCTTTATTAAGACTGGTGGGGGGGTGTTCCCCATGCTTTTGAGGAAGTGGCAAGTTGCCACGAAACGCGTCAAGCATTGGGGGTAATGCTATACCCATACCACATGTTGATTTTAATGGATTTTCAATAAATGTTGACGTTTTAATTCGTCTGGCCACTGTGTGCTCCGTACCAATGTTGTACTGTTCCTTTGCAGTGACTTACATATTTATAAAGAAACAAAATAGCTTGCCAATGGCCAAGGTGGAATAACCATAAATGGTGTACATTTATCCCTGGCCAGAATTCTCTAGTTCCCCATTGGGAGTTACTGTAGTTCTAGTCAGACTAATCAAAACTAACTTCTTTTTGCTTGCTAAGGACTATATGCATTTAAATGCACAGCTACTTTTTTAATTCCCCCTCTGCCACTATGTCTTAACATCAGAATAAAAATTTGACACATACTGCATTTCTCTCTTTATTTAAACAGGACTAACAATCAGTTTAATGAAGTAGTACAGATGAACTTTGAGATCACCAGCTTCAGCAGCCTCTCAGGAACTCAGCCAATCTCATGGCAGGTGGATTATCCTGGAAAGGGCTCAAGTGATATCATTCTGTCGGAAATTTTCATAAGTCAGAAGGACCTTGTTGGCATTGTCCCTCTCTCTATGGTAAGTTCTATTCTATTTAAATGCATTGCCACTAGTGATGGGTGAATTTATTCGCCAGGCGCGAATTCGCGGCGAATTTGCGCGATTCGCCGCCAGCGAATAAATTCGCGAAACTCCCGCGAAAATTAGCGGAAAAAAATTCGCCGGCGTCAAAAAATTTTTCCGAAAAACGGGCGCCGGCGTCGGAAAAACGGGCGCCCGCGTCAAAAACGAGACGCCGGCGCTGTTTCGCGAATTTTTCGCCGTTTCGCGAATTTTGCGAATTTTTCGGCGAAGTGAAACGGCGCAAATTCGCCCATCACTAATTGCCACGTAAACTATCAAACCTACTGGTCTACTAAATTTTGCCAAGAGGCATGCTCTTGTTATTTAGCACAATTATTAGCCACTCTTAACTGTAGTTAGAGAAAATAACCATAACTGAAACATATCTTCGTAAACGAAAATCACTTGGCCCAGTTCATTGGCTTATTGAAATCTTTTTTTTAAATGCTTTTGTGCTAAACATGGTTTCATCTTGGTACATGGCCCTTAGAATTAGATACAATGTGCAGAAGGTTTATAACACATGGCTTGAAATTTTATTGTGCCTGGTTTAGTATTTCATTGAAGTCAAGCTTGATGCTATTATAAAACAGCTTTTGTTTAACTGTAAAAATAAGTAAATCCAAAAAAAGGACTTTTAATTTGTTATAATTCTTCATGTTTTCTTCATCAGAATCCAATGCGAGTATTTACTGTCACTATTCATAGCTGATTTGGGATTGTACTAATTGAGGCTGATATGTGCATTTTTTGCTTTACTACATGACAGCTTGCTGGGAGTCTTGTTCTGTAACAGCTGGACAACCACAGAACAATTTACAAACAAATAAATAGGGACATTTATGAGTGTGTGTGTTGACATACAAATATGCATTAAAGTGACAAGATGTTGGTCTCTCTAAAATGTATATTTGTATTTACATGTATTTTTAAATTGCATTGAAAATAGGGTATTCACTTGCTACAAATGTGTGAATTTAACCCATCTTTAGGTTAAGAAAAAAATCACCAGCTCAGGGAAAAAACAAACAGAGCACTATTAGGGGTGTTTCTGTATGTTGTGCCATCCTGAAGCGGCTCCTGACATGCCCCCCCCCCCCCCGTGCTTACCTTCTCGAGACGGAGTGGGCCTGATGGCTAGTTCAGACAGCAAAATAGGTTAAATAGTTTAAAAAACAGAAATTTGGCTGTTAAAGTTACCAGGAGCAACTTTTTTGATGCCCCTGGTAACTTGTTCAGTGCTGCTGTCTGAGGCAAGTTGCTCAACTCACCTCATTGGCAGAGTACTCCCTGAGCACCCACGGTGCCAAAATCCTACCGCATTCCCAGGCATCCCCATCTTGGGCTTTCCCTTGTGAATTCAGCAGTAAAGGTTTGCAGTTTTATTCTACTGCTCATGTGGGAGTGTAATTCTGCACTATGGACACCTGGGAAAGTTCTCAAGTGTTGTTACAGTATGTTTGTTTTTTTCCTAGAAAATAAGGGGGAGAAAAACATGATTGGATTCACTGGGGGGAGGGGTACCCACCATAACAGCACCAGTGACTCTGGCTTTCCTTTTCCTTCAGTTAAATAAATTCAATCATTTTAATATTTGTTTGTAAATGTAATTGAAAAAAAAATTGTGATTCTTCATGCCTTCGTACCTTTCTAGTTTCAGTGGTGGCCAGGTCACAAAATGTCTTGCTGGCGTTTTTACTGGTCTCTTAATCAGCTGGTTTCAAGAATCAGATCAAGCAATGAAGAAAATAGAAACAAGCAGATAATGACTTCATTTAATAACAATTCAATTTACAAAAATCTTTAAAGCCATTGGAAATGTTTTGTTTTATTTATTTTTCGTTATGTAAAGTGGGTGGAGTTACTCTTTTTGCATTTTACAAAGAGAGTTCTGAGTAATGTATATTTTTACAAGCAGAATATATTCAGTACCAAGTGCAATTTTATATCCAAACCTTACAGCTAGGCTATCTATCACCAAAATACAGGATTGTTAATTAGATCAGGAAAAGAAACAATGGTGCATGTTTTGTACTGTTTCATTCATTCTAAACCTATCATCTACAAATCAGAATGCCTTATTTGACGGGAAGTATAATGCAGATTGGTGAAAAGGTGGTACTAGTTTTAGCACTCTATATTTATCAAACTAAAATATCTCATTAATTTCCATTACTTGTTTTTTTCTTTCTATTTGGAGCTTTGCAACTCATCATTTTTCTCCCCACTTCCAGCAAATTATGGTTCCTAGATTCTTTTAAAAAACAGACTCGTGTCCTGCAGTATTTGATGTTGCTCTTCTGTAGCCAGCATCTTCAACTACTGATAAATTCGGTCCATTTGTATCCATTAGCTGTAGTATGACATACCTCAGCTATCCTTTGCCGCATATAACAAAATACAAGAGAATCAAGCATTTGCTTGTACATTACAGTTGGCTGCAGATTTATCTTTGAGAGGTGGTTTGGGTGTTATATGGTTTATGGTATATAAAGCTTTAGAAAATAATATAACAGGATAAAATTGGCCTGCACACAAATCCCACGTGTTGAATTTTCATTTTATAAGCAGCAAATCCAGATGCACCTAATAACATTCTTTTCATGCTACGCTCTGTATATTTATTGGAAAAAAACGGAAAATTCATAGTTTTTTTTCTTCTGCAACAAACTAGGTCCTGCTGTTTACCATATCAGTAGAGTTGGCTATATACTGAACTCTTAGAATATTTTATTAAGAATATATTTTATTTATTCTGTATATATGTGTATATATAAATCTATATGATTATGTATACACATATTCTGTTGATTTGCCATTTCCAATTAAAATTAATTAATGTTTCTTGAAATATGCGAAAGCCTAGAAAACAGATATAAGCATTAATTCAGTAAATTAATACATGAATACAGTGATGTCTGCATTAAGCAATGCTGTACCCATGGGGGGGGGGGGTGTTCATATTCTTCCTCCTTTCATCTTACTATCATTCAGAGAGTTAGAAAGTAGCAGTGGATGAAGACGTTATGGCAGACAGTAATAACAGCATTGGCACAATCCCATTGATGTTGTTCTCTGCACCTTACACCAGCTTTTTTATACAGAGTGAGGTACAAAACACAGCCAGAATCCATGAATCCATGAAGTGGGCTCTCCATGAGCAGCAGTGGACTTGCTCTGGTTACCCTTGCTCTTCTTCCTGGGGTCATTGTATTTATTTGTCGACTTGTCTAGATGATTATATTCTGTTTTGCTTTTCACACATCCTAGTTGCCTGTGAGCATTTCAAAATAATAGTGATTTCTCGCTAACATACATTCATTGGCAGATAGGTAGTTAATAAAAAGAAAAAGAAAAAAAAAGGTTGAACTCGATGGACATGTGTCTTTTTTCAACCTTACTTACTATGTTACTATGTATTGTTATATCTACTGTGGGTTCATTAAGAACCTGTACCCCCTATACCATTGGAGTGTCCTATCTGCAAAAGGAGTCAGCCACAAATTTGTAGCATATTGATATAATGAACACACCAATACAGCCCAAATAATATTTCTTTTAAATATGCATTTACTCTGACAACAACAGATGTGCATTTCTTCATAAGCACCAAAAATACAGAATCTTTCATCTCATCTGAATTTTTTTGGCAAGTTGTTTAAAAAGTGTATATACTGTATATCTGCTTCCAATCTGCAGTCTGCAGTTGCTGGCATGCAGCTCCGAGACTCGACTGTCGGATCTCAACAACTGCTGGACTGATTCCAAATCAAGAGATAGCTACTGTAAACTTCTGTTCAGATTGTTTCTTTTGAGAAAGCCTTTAAATGGGAACTATCACCTAAAATTAAAATTTAATATAAGCTTCATCATACTGAAATAAATACTTTGTAAATACACTCAATTAAATAGTCTGCATTGTTTCTGAAATAATCCAAGTTTATCTTCACTATCCTTATCTCGGCATCTATTTCTCTTTATTCTGTCTTCATGCAGCAGTTGAAGTGAGCTCTTATACATCTTCTAGGCAAAAGTAGCTCCCCTAAAAGATATATTGGATCTAACTGTCAATGATTATCTGACACTCAACTCCTGCATGAAGAAAGATTAAAGAGAAACAGATGCATACAAATCAAACTTAAAAGAAAACAGAAACAAAAGAAAACAATGAGATCAAGATGAAACGTTGAGAAAGCAAATAGCACCAGAATTATGGGGGTATGCATGTCGTTACCTAGGCTAGAACACAAGTATCTGTGTTCATTACAGACTACTGTAGTGGATTTCATAGGACAGCCCCCAACTGATGGATTGGTGTAGAATGCTATTTCACTCATGGATTAGCACAGGAAAATTCCACATGCATACTTCCAAACAATATATTTATATAGGATGCCTCCTACCAATGGACACAATTTTTCTGAAATGTATTATAGCCTATGATACAATATCATCAACAGAATTTTCTATAAAATGCAACAGATTTACTAAAAGTAATTGTTTTAATTATTTTATTAGTTTGTCATTGCTCAACTATATATGCCATGTTGGTAAACAAGCTCACGTTTCTAGAAATATTTCAGCTAAGCAACTGCATGTTTTTACTGGAGACCCTTAAATAAGAAACACACAATATGTTGCAGAAATGCACCTAGCATTTTTCAAATGTGCCAGAATACTTGTCCAACTGACACAAGGCAGTCTAGTGGGAATATCCTAGCTCATGGGAAGGCATTGAAAACAACATTACACAGCAGTATCCCACAAAAACTCTGCAATTATTGGAGCCTGTCATTGGAATACATGTCATTAATTGCTCAGAATCCAGCAGAGTCACATAATTGTTGGAAGTCCATATATCAGCTCAGTGAAATCTTATTTTGAAGTTTCGGTGCATCTTTCAGAATAGGTTTCAGTCATTATTACGAGAAGTAAATACATTGATACACTCCCAAACATGGCTAAATGGTATTGACAAGCCTTAAGGTATTTTTAGATTCCTGCTGTTACAAATTAATTGTTTGATATCCCTGGACTGTGACAGGTCCTTCCTCATTCTGAAAGAATACATGGGAATAATTTAAAAAAAAATCTGAATTTAATTTATTTTAAAGAGCTGACTTCCAATTTCACACATTCTTGTTGACAGAGTTAACAATGAAACGTTTTATATCTCATTTACAGCTTGTTCATTTCCTTTAGAACTTTTATCTTGGGATTTTTTTTCCACATCAGAAAAAAAATGTTTTCCTTTGGACAAGTTAACCAAACTCAAAATTATGGCTTGCTTATTGCCAGCCTGAAGGTTTTTAAAGATATGAGTATTTTCCTACATAATCCTTTTATCGTCGGCAACAGTGTGAATACTCAGCAGCTTATGCACATAAAATTCATGGTATGGTAACTTTACAGAGTAGCGATAACCTTAATAATTGCAGAATTATTAATGACATCACAATGCACCTATCCTGATGCACAGTATCTGCTTTTACAGTGGGCTACTAGTACTGCCAGAAGCAATGATGATTGATGAGCTAATCTTTACTAGAATTTAGTCACTGCAGGGTGAGTGTTATTTACTTTTAAAAAGCGATTATTTTTTTTCTTTTGCTGTGCAGGAAAAGCTTCAAAGTATTAGCACTTTTTTTAGAGAGGGGATGATGGGTACCTTTTTTTATTATGCATAAAGAGAGCTGCCAACATAGACAGGCAGTCTGTCTCTTTAGATGCTGACAAACATTAAACACACACATAGTAATAAGATGGACATCCGTGTTGATTTAAAAAAGGATATACTTCTTATAAGATGGGAATGTATGCATTGAATGCACATGCACCTTGTAAGGGAGTTGTCTGCAGTAACAAAAGTTGACAAGATAATACGGCACTTTGCAGATAGCAGCAATAGACTATAAAAGCTAATAATATCAGCTAGTCATTTCTTTAGTAAGCTAAAATGTGTCATTTTGGTCCAAAAGCTTTCAGGGTGGGCGATAATTTTTTACGGAAATCACTGTAACCCCTTCTTGGATAGAAAGGGCATTTCATTTGGGGACAAAATTGCACTTGATCCAGAACCATGTCAAATTGTCACAATTGGATTAATATTTGTTATGTGATTGCATATGTGAATAATTAATCAGTCAAGTCACAATATTTACTAGCACAAATTAAAAATGTAATTAAAGTCATGTCTATTTGTCTTTAAAATAGTAAAAAAAAAAAAAAAAAAAGTAAAACAGGAACAAGTGTTTAAGGTTTAAAGATATGACTAGCCCCCAGTGACATTTTTCTGCTCATCTTCAAACGCAGGGTATGTGTAATACATGTTGGAATACATGTTTAAATTTTTGTTTTAATGAGTTATCCTTTTATCCTTATCCTACCTACCAGTTCTGTTCCATGTTCAAGAGAGGCACAGGTCCTGTTCCAGCTAATTTGATTTATACATTAGTTGTATAACTGGAGGCTTATTAATCCCATGCTCTTTTTGTATTTATACTTTATACTTACCTGTGTATGATTATGTGTGTATGATACCTGTGTATGAATACCTGTGTATGATTATATGCAGCTACTTAATCCCTACAGATTTTCTTTTGTCATGAAAGATCTTAATGTTTGTGCAAGTGGCAGAACTATTGGATTCAGTAGCCTTAGGTTCATAGTATAGTGGTTTACAACCTCTGTGTATCCTGTAGTAACACTTAGAAAGTTCATACTGTACTACCCCAGATTCGAAACAAAAACTAAAATTTTATTGCAACTTGGACTTCTTCCCCCCCCAAGATATTTTGATCATTACCTTCTTTTAAAAAGTTGTCAAATAAACACCCACTAATATCTTCAAATTGATGCTGCTAAAAATACAGATATCTTTTTTTCCAAATATCAAAATTAGATTGGATGATTAGAACAGAAATATATCCACACTGAGAAAAGTAGGTCAGCAACATAGAAGATGTTGGTTGGTTCAATAGCTTGCTGAATGTTTGCAGTGTTTGCTTGCTCAGTCTGAATTTAAATTATGCCAAACACCGAAGGCAGAGGTTTGGTTTACAAGACCTAATAGTATTTATGGACACTTTAGGACAAAAAAGGATATCTGGAACACACTAATATATTCGTTAATATATTAAAGTTATAGCTAAAAAACCTTGGAGGCTTGCTGGTGACATCCCTGCCTTAGAAAATATCCAGCAACAAGTAAGAAAATCTTTTGGGCTTGTGCTCACTAGAGGACGTTGTTACATCTTGTGGTACAGCCTATCATGCTTTAGGATGTGTGACTTAGAACATTGTTGAGTTAACAAGGTCTAATATATGGTATTTCATTTTTAAATGTTATCTACAATAATTCACAGTGTATTATACCAGGGATATGTCACTCACAAATATATAAAAAAGATACATGGCAAATCAATACAAGTGTTAGATTTTAACAATGTCATTTTGGAAACATTTGCGCCGACAATTCTCCCCTTTATTTTTACATTGATTATCATCCCACCCTCCTTTTGATATCTTTAACCTTTGAAAATAATACAACAGGATGCGTCTGCTTCTTCTGACTTTTAATATTGCCAGTAATAAAGGAGATATGAAAATTTGACCGTAGGAGGGAGCCATTAATATCCATTACTGGTCAGATATTCCACTTGTCAGCAACCTATTCTTTTTTTGGAAATTAAATGTCACAACTTTAAGTAATAAAATGTAATGTTTTATTTCACTCAAAAAAGTTTCCACCTAAAAATCATTCTTAAAAAATGTTCACTTCCTGACATTAGACACAAATTACAAAGCTGTTAAATCCCCCAATAATGAAACAGCTTTTCGTTTTTTTTACTGCTGGGCAGAATAAGAGCCAAAATACCCTTGTCATTAGAATAAAGGACCAATAAAGGACCAATGATAACTTCCCAGAATCCTTTGTAAGATTTAATTACATACAGGTATGCACATAAAAATGCTTATTTTAGATTTATAGTTACATAAAGTTATAAAGTCTAGCTATATGTTTGCCAGCAAAAAAAGGTACTTGTAACATAGCCACAGCTCCCAGAGAAGTGTGCTCCATTCAGTTATATAGGACAGTGGCAATGGCTAAAAAGGACTCTTCAAATTTAAATAAAATCAGTTATATAGGAAAAATTATTATAAGTAAAAAGGGAGCTGCCTGCAAGTTTTCACTCTGGAAACTGTGGTTAGCACTATCTCACCCTTTGATACCTATGCCCCTTGGACAGGAGTCTAAACAGTACTCAAGTGTGAAAGGAAAACTATACCCCCAAAATGAAAACTTAAATTAGAAGGAAATTCGTTTACCACTTGGGGTGCCAAATTGTAGGCACCCCCAAGTGAATGTATTTACTTACCTGAAACCCCGGGCCCATGTTCCTATCAGTAGAAAACGGCAACAGCCCGAGGTTATTCCAGTGAGCACCACGGAGCACTCCTTTTCTGGCTTCTTCTTTCTTCTTGTGGAAGTGTATGAGCGAAAAGATGAACTTTAATTAAAAAGTCGGATTTTTCATTCTACTGCACATGCGTCTGCCCCGGGAAATTTGAAGAAAGAAGAAGCAGGAAGAGAAACGCTTTGTGGTGCTCGCTGGATGTTCCAATGGCTGTTAGTACATTGACTTTACAAGTGGATAGCTAAACAAGTCTCTGAATGGGTCCAAAATGAAATTGTTCAAGGACCTCTTTAAGCCTCCATAGCCTTGATGGGCTCTTTATGTTAAACAATCTGTTAAGTATATGACACCTATCAAAATGTACCACACCTTTTCTAATTATTTTTGACATATACCGTACATATCTTGGAAGAAATCTGAATATTATATTGGCAAAGAAGAGCTTTGAAAATGACCTCATGATAATGATGTAAATAGGGTATTTGTAATAGTTGAGCTTGATGGGCTGTGGTCATTTTCACAAGCTTTTCCAAGAAAAGATAAAAGTTGCAGCACTTTCTAGCATACCATATGGACTGTAAAAGTGATTTCATGAGTTGCATGTAAAAACAAAGCACTGCTCTTTATTGCTCGTCCTTACTGCTAGACAATAGTAAAAAATGTGGTTCTTTTTGCATTAGCATAGTCGGATTAGTTTATTTTTCTTAAACATAACTTAAAAAGCAGTGTTTCTGTAAATCCTATTAAGGAAAATATTTTCTGTCTTAATCTTCTCAATTAGGTTCTTTGAGGTTTACTAATGTTATTAAATAGAAGCATTTGGCATCCAAAATAAATAGTTTTTTGAAGGAATAAACAATATATTCTGATAAAAAGTGGAAAACACTGTGTGGGAAGCTAAACAAAAGCAGCTTGGCTGGGCTTATTACTAGCAGACCTGCAAATATGAGATTGCCCCATTGGAGTAACCTAAAACTGGCTTATAAGCAAAAGAAATATATTGTTAGTTGAAGTTGGCTACTCCACTGGCACTTTTTTGCATGATAACTTTAGGCAAGTTCACAGTTAAATTACAACCTAATATTTAAAGAGTCTTCAATATGAAATACTGTACATGGCATAATGAAATGGCACTAAACATGTTATTTGTGCATCCCTTAAACATATTTGCTTACTGACAGCTCAGGGCAGCAGTTAGATAGAGGACTTAATTGTACACAACCTCTGAACTGAAGTAAAAAGTTCTTCAGCCCATAGTGGCAACAGCAGGTTCTCATAAACCCATTTTAATTTGTTGCCCCATATCAGTGGTTAATGATCATAAAACTATTAACATTTTATATTAGTTTCTAAACCAGTCCTGTCATTGTTTTGTCATTTTGATTTTTTTCATCAAAAAAAGAATAGAAAGATCTAAAACATTATTAAAAACATCATCTTTTTCAGCTTGTGAAATGGTAAAGTGCTATTCGCTAGGTGCTAAGAAGCTAGAATTTTTGAATTTTGAAATTTCAAGTTTTTTTGCCAAATGGCCCAGCTTTGCAAATCTTTTGATCCTTTGCTCTTCTGATATTAACATCTCACCAGTTTGTTATGAATGAACATTAATAAAATCACCTGGCACGTCACCTTGGCCAACACTAAGGAGCACATTTACTTAGGGTCGAATATCGAGGGTTAATTAACCCTCGATATTCGACTGTCGAAGTTAAATCCTTCGACTTCGAATATCGAAGTCGAAGGATTTACCGCAATTCGTTCGATCGAACGATCGAAGGAAAGATCGTTTGCGCGAACGATTAAATCCTTCAAATCGAACGATTCGAAGGATTTTAATCCATCGATCGAACGATTTTCCTTCGATCAAAAATTTGTTAGAAAGCCTACTTTTTTTACTTACTTGGCGAAGTAGGGTGTCGAACTTTTTTTTAAAGAGACAGTATTTAGACTATCGAATAATTGAACGATTTTTAGTTTGAATCGATCGATTCGAAGTCGTAGTCAATGGTCGAAGTAGCCAATTCGATGGGCGAAGTAGACAAAAAAATCATTCGAAATTCGAAGTTTTTTTTATTCTATTCCTTCACTCGAGCTAAGTAAATGTGCCCCTCAATCTTCTGACTTCCCAAACCATATCATCTTGATCATCGACTTTTTGTTTTGTCTGCTGTCTACTATTACCTAAACAAATTCAGATCAGGCATAATTAATTTTGTGTCTGTCGCACACATTATTATAGTCTCATAACTTAATTAGTACATTAAATTTAACATTTTCCTTTTGGAAACAGCCTGGCTCTTTGCTGTAAAATGAGCACTTCAATTACCTTACTTGTAATGGGAGAAGTGTAATTAACATTGTCTTGAGGCTAATTTCTATTTATGCGGCAATCTTTCAAAGATTATACGGCTTTTCCTTCCTCGTCATATTTAGGTTGTTTTCACTTTCAAATACAGATAATTAATTCAGGCTGCGCAGTAGTGGTTGGCTGGGAGTAAATATGAATTATGAAATAATTTCAAATGGTCTGATCTACATATTCCTTTGCAATCCTTCAGGATAGTTCTTAATTTTTTACAGTGATAATAAAAAGTAAAAGCTACATAAAATAAAATATGCCTCGAGTTCAAATGTTTGCTTGAGGAGTGACTTTCCAAAACAACACCACAATAATAATTTTATGGTAACAGCAGTGTCACACAGTTGACTGTAAACATTCTCTTTAATGCAGGCTACCTATGGTAAATTATATTTTAAGGCACATTTATGCTGAGTCCTGTATAATGTAACCGAATTGTGAATCATCTGTTAGATAACATCATAGAAAGAGAAATTCTTGCACTTAAATTGAGTTCTGGCCCTTATATTTAGAAAAGTAACTGACATAAGCATAGAGTCATGAGCAAACTTTTGTGGCTGACAAACAACATTTAAAGTTCACACAAAAACATTTGTATCTATTTCACCTATTTACAATCTATAGACCAACTTATGAGCTTGAAGTCTGTACTACACTTAAAGGTAGCGCACATATCTGGAAATCCACTATGCAGAAAGCTCAGAATAACAGAAAGGCCATCTCTTATAGACTCCATTTTATCCAAGTAATCCACATTTTTAAAAATGATTTTCTTTTTCTCTGTAATAATAAAACAGTAGCTTGTACTTGAACCAAACTAAGATATAATTAATCCTTATTGAAAGCAAAACATTTACATGATTTTAAAGTAGACTTAAGGTATGAAGATCCAAATTGCGGATAAATTCATTATCCAGAAAACCCCAGGTCCTGAGCATTCTGTATTACAGGTCCCATACCTGTAACCTACTCTCATTTCTAAAGCAAGGGCCGTCCTTGGCTTCTCAGGAAGGAGCGAGATGCCACAAAATGCGTAAAGCTGATGGCTTGATGTCTAGTGTGCATAGATGTTTTAATATTTGAAAATAAAGGGTGATTTTTAACTGGATCACATCCTCTTCAGTGCTTCATGTTTTTAATTTACTCCATGGACTATAGTAACTGTTTAGAATCACAGTATACATGTAGATGAAGGAACTTACTGGAAAGTAAGTGTTCCAATAATCATATTGTTTGGTTGGCATTTCTAAAGAAAAACTTGCACAACAAATAATAAACAAAGTTTATTATCAACATTGTCAGTGTAGCACAACACTGGGCAAATTTGCCTATGGGCAGTAACCCATGGCAACGAATCAAATTGCTGCATTCATCGTTCTACTTGCAGCTGGCTTTAAAAAGCTATTCACTGATTGGTTGCTATGGGTAACTGCCCATAGGCAAATTTACCCAGTGTTGATAAATAAACCCCACTGTGTCAACAAACTGGTACACAGACATATACACAATCATGATACAGCCAATTGCAAAAAAAAAATACAATACGGATTTGTTACTTCACACTTTATTTTTAAATCCAAGATGGCTATTCCTTGCATACTGCAATAAAAAAAATTGTAAATATAATCAAATATAAATGCTGTAGCTTTTCTGAAATAATCAAGTTCATGTTCACTATCCCTCTCTCAGCATCTGTTTCTCTTCATTCTCTCCATGCAGCAGTTGGGTGTGAGATATTCATTAACAATTAGATCCAATATATCTTATAGGGGGCTCCTTTTACCTAGAAGATGTATTAGAGCTCAGTGTATTAAAATCACCAGACATCATTTCTCTCTGCATGCAGAATTTGTGAAAAATGCAGCTATTTTGTAAGCTCCAATGCATCTGCTAGGAAAGGAAGCCCCCCTATAAGATCTATTGGATCATTCATCTGACACCCAACTGCTGCATGAAGACAGAATAAAGAGAAACAGGTGCTAAGAGGGATAGTAAACTTAATTATTTCAGAAATGATGCAGAATTTTTAATTGATTGCATATAGAAAGTTTCTTACTTCAGTATGAGGAAGATTATATTAAATTTCCATTTTTCGCAATAGTTCCCCTTTAACTTTCAGCTTGTGTTCCATAATACAATTGCAAGAAAAAGCTGTACAGTGAAACACATAGCAAATATTGCTATAATAATTCGAAAATTCACTTTGAATTCACTTCGACCCTTAGTAAATGGGCCCCTAAGAGTACTGAAAAATAAATTCTGCTAATACGGGTATGGGATCTGTTATCTAGAAACCTGTAATCCAGAAAGTGCAGAATTACAGGATAGGTGCCTCC
Source organism: Xenopus laevis (assembly GCF_017654675.1). Taxonomy (NCBI): domain Eukaryota; kingdom Metazoa; phylum Chordata; class Amphibia; order Anura; family Pipidae; genus Xenopus; species Xenopus laevis. Next base: position 147,655,905 of record NC_054372.1, on the reverse strand, counting down.
CGTGGGCTCCATTTTAATCAAAAATTCAGATTTTAAAAATGATTTCCTTTTCTATGTAATCATAAAACATGCACTTGACTCCAATATATACAATAATACTTATTGGAGGCAATGCAATTCTTTTGGGGTTTTTTTAATGATCAAATGATTTTTGGTAGACTTAAGGTATAGAGATTCTGGATAACAGGTCCATTACCTGTACAGTGTACTAGAAGGAAATGCTTGTTACAGATAAATGAACACCCTGAGGCAATTGTCACTAAATGGGATTGCCCTAGACCAACCAGAAGTTTTTTAAAGTTTACAAATTCTGATCAACTTTAATGCTAGTTTTAATCAAGTGATCAATTAATTTTATAGGAAGAACAATGCCCTGCAAGGTTAGAGGTGGCATCAGCATCAATAAACTTATATAGGCACATATTGAATAGTAGGAATATTCAAGCTTTTTGAAAAAAAGATAAAACAAATACATGCCTTCCACTGAACTAGATTTAATATTAGTTAACATCACAGATCTTCCAGAGCAAAAAAGAGGCTCAAGCTGGAGCTGGAGGGTATTTCACTGCCTACAGAAATAATGAAAGACAATTTGAAATATAAAAAAATGTACATTCCAAGCTCGAAAGTAGGCTTGGATCCAAAAATATAGAAATACAAATGCAAAATTCAACTTAAATTGTAACCGATCTTAAAAATGCTTGTTAATACTCCTGTGGCTTTTGTTTCTTTGCAATTCTGTTTTTTTTTTTTTTAATTTTGCTTTAGTCTTAGCTAAAGCTCTTTGGTATAAAATTAAGAAAGGAAATATTCATTCAGACTATTATATCATATAATTTTAACATAGAAAATAATTGTATAAATATATTTTTATCACGTTATATTATATTTTATATATTTTGATGCATTACTTATACTGTTATGTTGATTTGCATGAATGACTTGGAACTGAGTGACACTGCACGAACAGCTTGTTTTCCACAAAAATCCCCAGATCCTTCTCAATTAAGGATACCTCAAAACACTACCTTTTAGTGTATAACTCTCATTTAGGTGATTTCTACTAAGGTATATAACCTTGCATTTATTACCACTGAACCTCATTTCTAGTTTGCTCCCCAGTTTTCCAGTTTAGTCAAATCACTCTACAAAGTGGCAGCATCCTTTTGTACCATCTAGTATCCTCAGCAAAAAAAGGTTATTAATAAAACAAGGTTATTAATAAACACCTTAAAAAGATAAAGGACCAAGGACAGACCCCTGATATACTTCACAAACAACAATGGTCCAAATAGAAAATTTCAATTTACCATAACTCTTTGCAATCTATCCTTCAGCCAGTTCTCTATCCAAGTACAAATATTATGTTGCAGGCTGTTATTCTTTAATTCAGTCAGTAACCTTCTCATAGTACAGTATTAATACAGGTATGGGACCTGTTATCCAGAATGCTTGGGACCTGGGGTTTTCCGGATAACGGATATTTCCGTAATTTGGGTCTTCATGCCTTAAGTCTACTAGAAATTAATTTCAACATTAAATAAACCCAATAGGCTGGTTTTACTTCCAATAAGGATTAATTATATCTTAGTTGGGATCAAGTACAAACTACTGTTTTATTATTACAGAGAAAAAGGAAATCATTTTTAAAAATTTGGATATTTGGTTAAAATGGAGTCTATGGGAGCCATTACGTAATTCGGAGCTTTCTGGATATAGGGTTTCCGGATAAGGGTTCCTATACCTGTAGTATGTTCAAGTGATTTACTTGGTATAACTTTTCCCATGTTTTCCTTGGTATAAACAAAACAAAATGGAGATCTCCTAATCACTCAACTGGCATGAGAACCACTTTTCTGTAGTGATGGGCGAATTTGCGAAAAATTCGCGAAACGGCGCCCGTTTTTTTGACGCCGGCGCCCATTTTTGACGCCATTTGACGTCCATTTTTTCGAAAAAAAAATTTTTGACGCCGGCGATTTTTTCACAATTTGTTCTCTGGCGGCAAATCGCGCAAATTCGCCGCAAATTCGCGCCTGGCGAATAAATTCGCCCATCACTACTTTTCTGTAATAATTTATTTGACTAATATTTATATTCCAAATGATTTTGGTAAAAAAAAGTTGTTTTCTAACTTTGTGAAGGCTGCCAAGATTTAATTTTAAACTGCAAAGAAAAAAGGGCTTAAGAAATAGCTTTTTTCTTTCCGATAACACTTTCTGACTGTAGAATTAAGAGTTTTAATATGAACTGATAATGTAATTGAATTTTAGTCATACAGGCAATTCTACTACTCAACATCAAAGCAGCGGTTAGTTGGAATATATTTTTCTCCATGCATTTATATTAACTGTGTGTACTTGAAAGACGCCATGTCATGAGCCTGGCTTCTGAAATTCTAGACAGCTTTAGGCCACAAAGTCTCTTGATTTCATTGTTATTTGGTTCTGTTTCAGCTAGCTGTAACATGAAGTTGGTGCATAAATTAGTGGATCAGAAATATGTGATTGTGTTCTCTATGAGAGGAAAGAATTATTTTACTAATAATTATCTTTTATGTTACCTGAAACCCCTCAGCACTGTGGCTACATGCTATAGGATTCTATTTAGCATCCTCTGCTTAAAGGACAAGAAAATTCTTATTCACTTGGGGGGTCAGTATGCAACACATCCTCCAGTGCCTTAAGTTTTCCACCAGACCTGCCCTTATTTTCAGAAAAGAAATGCGCAGGTCTGGGGAACTGTGATGAATTGCATTTAGTAGGTGTCACTTTAATTTCCCATTCTGCCCAAGTTAATATTAAATTAGTACTTAAATTAGTCCCACTTGATTGCTTCCCAGCCTGCTACTGAATGGCAATTGGACTCAAACAAGTGTTAGGAATTAATTGGCTCATAATAGGACTCATACTGACGAGTGCTCAAACCTGCACACACAGCTCTTGAAAATGGTCCTGTACTGGCAAAGTCGAATGTATTAATTTGGCACCTTCAAATGAATTAGATGTGTTCCTTTTTGGGCTCCCCTGCAGCTGAGTGCTTTAATGCAATGCAGGAGAGCGCAGGTTTGAGTGTTCGTTAGAAGATCCCTTAGAGCAGAAGAGTAAACAGTCTGAATTGTATTCTGGTTTTGTTAGTCATAATATCATTTGCAAATACAGCAATACTTTTCTATGTCTAATCCACAAATTTATTTTGTGTGCACATTTAAAAACATGTGTGTGTGCATTGTTTAAAAATAGTGTGCTCAAGTCAGATTGGATACAACATTTTGAATTATCACACAAAATTCTTTGTGTGCACCACAATTTATTGTATGTGCTGGCCTCAAAATTTGTTTGCACAACTTCGATGTATCATTGGAACTTATTAACCTCTAAATCATTTTCAATAGAAGTCAAAAAGCTATGTGTGCCATAGACCAAGCAGATCCAAAAATACCCCCGTCATGCTGTGAAAAATAGTAAAATACTGTACTGATTAATTAAAGGAAAAAAAGAGCAGAGTTCACTCGTTAACACTAGGTATTTATGCACCTGAGCAGTTACCCATAGCAACCCATAAATGATTAGCTTTTGTTCAGGCAACTGCAGAAAATTAAAATTTGATTAAATGCCACAGGTTACTGCCCATGTACAAATTTGCCTGGTGTTAGCAAATAAGCCCTACTGTCTTATCAAACAAATAACACCAAGGTTGACCATAAATCACCTAGTTAACTAGATCAGCCAAAATGTAAAGGCTCACTTTCTTCAATCACGTTTGTATTATTGTATGAAAGAACATACAGTACCCTGGCTGAATATGAAGGAAGCTGTAAGGCAGCAATGTAGGGTTGCCACCTGTCTGGATTTGGCCCTGACAGCCCAATTTTCAGAAGGGCTGCCTGGGTCACAACAGTCTGCCCCGTTTTTCAAAAAAGGAAAACCAGGCAGGATCTCCTCTGATTGAGATGGCAATCAGCCAATCTCTGATCACCATGTCATAGCCCACCCATTTGACATAGCACAACCCATCTGCAATGTCACTGACCCACCCTGGTGACATTATGCCCCCTGCTCGGATTGTGAGCCGCACAAAGGTGGCAACCCTATAGCAATGCTACCCACTGAGCCGCTACATTGATGTAACCAGCTGTGGGAACCCCTGTGACGTAAATGCGTTTGCTTTTTAATTCAATATATATTTATTTAAACATGTCAAATATTTAACTTTCCTGTCATGCACATTGTCTGAGGTACTGTAGCATTAGTATTTCATGCACAAAATTTCCAATTATATCATTATCTTTGTGTCATCTCAAATGGACAGGCCATAAAATGTGATTTCTACTTGTAATTAATACGTGTAAGTGTCCAGAGGGTTTACAGTAACTTCTTGTAAATGTAAAAATGATTTCAGGAATTTTTATAGAAGTTTATTTTAAACGCTGGGACTTTTTTTTTGACCTGTGAAAATCATCTTTAGAAGATTTTGGAATGCAACAGCTTTAGAGCTGTATGAAAGAGACTTATTTGATGTTAAAGAGAGGTGCACGTAGTTCAGGAACAGCTTTGGGTTTGAAAAAAATGATCATTTTAGATTCTTCCTGAGATGAATAATATGAATTCTGACCATGGCTATTTTGAGGAAAAGGGTGCTATAAAGACCCTGATTATGATATTTATATAAACCCAAAATCTACAAAACATGTATTTAAAATAAATAATTTTATAAAGGCACATATACTTTTTTCTCCTTTGTAGGGATTGGGACTTGGAATTATTGGGTGTATGGGGGAAGTCTAGATGATCCTTGAAAACCAGATCTTTTGCTGCAAATATTAATATTGCACTGGCCTATATTGTTCTGAAGAAACAGGTATATGTATTATCAAATAAAAATGGGCACAAACTGTAAATCCTTTTGCAGCCTGCCATGCACCTGGACACAGGTCTTGTGTGTCCCTCATGAGTATAGTGCAGCTTGCATTCAGGCTAGTGATGGAATGTAGGCATCCCCATACCTGCCCTTGGCAGCCATTAAAGGAACAGTAACACCAAAAGGTGAAAATGTTTTAAAGAAATGACAATGTAATGTACTTGACCGACATATGGCTCCATGTTGTTCCACCATTAAAATTCCCCCCCCCACTCCATAAATTACTCCGAACACAAAATCTTGGGTGCAGTTTGGGCCGCAGTTTGATTTATTAATAACATTGTAATAACTTATCATAAGTTAACCAAATAAACATAACAGCATTATCATAACATTTTATCACATGTTGACATCTGTATACAAAACGATTAGCCGCTGAGGACTGCACATAACATATACCAATAAACAATGGTTACAATAGCTTCCCAATACTCTTCCTGATCAAAACCTGTTAACCTGCCTAAGGCTAAGCCACCTCCACCTACTTCCTCTTACTGTGCCTCCTTGCTCTTAAGCCTTGTCCTAGGCCTATCAACACCAACCTCATGTGAACCTTACAGCCCCCTTCCTTTTTGGCTACCCAGTAGGGGAGCCCCTCTATGCAAAGCTGCGACTTACCACCCCCCCCCACCATCTCTGCAGGGCGGAAGGGTGGGATGCTGTTGTGTCCTCTGCAGTCTCAGGTAACAAAAGGGGGTTTTCCGGCACTTTCTCCCTCCTATTTAAGCCTTAAGTCCCCGCCCCCTTTCCCGCTCACTCTCCCAGACTAAAAACTCCCATACTGCCTCACACCTACCTAACTATTCCACCACTAAGCCCCTCAGTCATGTGCCCCTCCGTTCCACCTGTAGCAAACACACCAGTTTTGCCAGTGCAGGGTAATATTACATTACATGTATTCTTTAAAAATACATTCGTTTTTTGGTGTTACTGTTCCTTTAAGTACAGACTGCCTTGTGCCGTAAACTGGATTTTAATTGGATATATTTAGTGCTGGGAAAAATAAGCATTATGGGGCATGATTTTGCACCCCATAGTTGTCTTGCACTTGCTTCTTGGTCATAAATCCTAAAATCCATTCATTTGTCTTGGGCCACCCAGCTTTTTATATAATGCAAATTTCGTTATGACATTCTGAAAAGAAATCAAATTAAACATTTGATTTATTATGAATAATCCAGAAAAACTAAGTAGGATATTATAAACAAAAGTGGTTATTTTTAAACTCTCCATGGTTTTACTACTCCCTCTTCACACCATATGTTCTCACCTTTGTTATTCACAATACATGTATTCTGCATATTAATAATATTGATAGAATATATGTAGGAAACCATTATCCCTGGCACTTTGATTGATTTACTCACATTGCTGCATATTCAACATTTACTTTGTGTCTCTTTCCAATACATTCTCACCTTTATTTTCTGTTGCAATACTCTCTTGCTGACTGTATCTCTTATGTAATTAAACAATTTATCAATATGACATACAAGCTTAGCTTATTTTTTTAATTCATCTCTAAGAGGAAATTAGTGCAATAAAATAGGAGTTCTTCATAAAAGCCTTTCATGTCATTCTCTCTTTGCAGAACTGGAAAATGATGTCTTGTATGTCTTACAATTTCCTGAACTACACTTTTGTATTGCACACCCTGTAATTCTGTGAGATATTAATTGCATTCATATTAATTATTATTAACATGTATTTTGAAAGTGCCAACGTAGTTTTCAACGCTGTAAAATAAATGTGTATATACTAAAAAAAACGTACAGAATTATATTTGTAGAACATACAGGATTACATATATAGAGCATACAGAATTACATACATTGCAAACGAGTAACCAATAAAGAAGGTGAAGAAAGCCCTATGCAACAGAGCTTACAATTTAAAAGGGCAAGTGAATGAGACACAAGGGGGTATATTTATCATAGAGTGAAGTTAGACATTGTCACAGTCCGCTAGAGTGAAATTACGACACTCTCCATTCATTTCTATGGGATTTTTAAATGGAGAGTGGTGGAATTTCACTCTAATGGACTGTGACAATTTCTAACTTTACTCTTTGATAAATATATCTCAAGCTGTGGGAGTGGAAAAGATCAGAAATAAGCAATGTGTGAGGTGCAGCATGCGGTATTGCATTTGGTAGCTAAACAGAATGAGGGTAGTCTAAATAAGTGTATTTTAAGAGATCTTTTGAAAGCAGAAAGGTCTGGAGAAAGTCAGACAGACCATGGGAGAGAATTCCAGAGGGTTGCAGCCTTTGCAAAGTCTTGAATCCGAGCATGTGAGAAAGTAATGAGAGAAGAGTTGAGAAGCAGGTCAGTAGAGGAGCATAGTAAGCAGTTAGGTGAGTATCTAGAGATGAGCTCAGAGATGTTATCAGTAGTGATAAGCAAAATTATTTTGCCATGTTTCGTCAAAAAAATTACGCCCATTGATTGCAATGGGTGAAAAAAAATTGACACGCCGCATCCCATGGCAAAAAAAAAATGATGCCCGTCAAAACTTTCACCATTCCATGAATTATTAACTAAACAGGTCATATTCACCCATCACTAGTTATCAGGCTCACAGTCCTGTCTGCTGAGTAGCAGCCACTCCTGTGCCTCTAACTGGCAATCAGAGCTTGGGTTGGAAACAGGATGAAGTCAGATGCAATCAAGGAAGAGGGAGTAGTTGAGCAAGCCGGAGGTCAAACCATGTCAGGAACTACCTGGAATCGAACACTGAACTGTATACTTACAAGCTTTTGCATTACCTCATTGAGCAACTGGAGACCTTTAAGATGCAGTCCTAATCAAATTCTTAAAAACACTCTTGTTACCCTATGCATATGCCCAGCTTCTCCTATCTCATTAAACCCAAGTGATTGTAATCTGGCAATTAAGGGTCTTTATAGGCCTGTTACAAACAATTCCTAGTTCCTATTAAGCCAGATCTAACATGATCTAGTTTCTGTGATTCTTGTGCCTGATTCCTGCCTGAATTTCTGCCTGGTTTCCTGTTCGTGCCCTAGTCCTGCCTGGTTCTGCCTTGTTCCCTGCTCCTGTTCCCATTGCCTATTGGATCTCCTGGTATTTGATCTTGGCCTTTGTCTCTAAACATTCCCCGCCTTCGGCCTGCCCCTGACCTCGGCCAGTTTACTGGACTCTCCTAGTTCGTCACCAGTACTGACCAGTTTACCAGATCCTTCTTGTTTGCAGCCTGCCTCTGACCACTGGACATTTCAAAGGACTTCTGTTACTTATATTGCATTTAACCAGGTGTATTGCCTAAATTTGTGTTAATAAATCAGTCAACAAGAGTCTGGTTGTTCTTTTTGTTTGACCATTCATTTCAGGATGAAATGCTTAGCCAGTTTAATCTCAAGAGACTTACAGAGCACCCTCCAAAACTTAGAGGTAAACTGTACATCTCTGTCAGAGACAATTTTGTCTAGAATGCCACGTAAGTGAATTTTTCTTTGACGAATACTTCAGCGGTGATGGCATTGGATGGAAGAGATGACAAAAATTGTAGTATATCCCTGAGAAGGCGGTAAGTCTATAATTAAGTCCATTGAAATTGAGCCCCAAAGTCTATTAGGAACTGGAAGGGGATGGAGTAGTCCAAAGGGTTTATGAGAGGAACTCTTGAACTGGGCACAAGTCTCACAAGACAAGACAAAATAATTACACGGTCATAAAGAATGATCCTTTACCAGCTCCAGCTGCTGAGGTGGAAAGAAGAATAAGTCCTTTCTTCAAATTCTCAATGTACCCTTTAAGGTCAGCTAGCTCTGGCTCAGACAGAGGATACATTCTGCCAAAAGGAATAGTGGCACCAGGGAATAAATTGATCAGGCAGTCATAAATATGGTGTGGGGGCAGTTTACCAGCACCCTTTTAATCAAAGACATTGATAAACTCGTGTAGATAAGCTCGAAGAGACTGAAGGCGAGAATGGAGCACAGAGCTAAAGGTCTTGGAATGGTTGAAGAAGAGATTGAATGAAAGGCACACACTTCAGAATTGATTTGCAAAAGACCAGTGTTCCAATTTATTGAAGGATTGTGTGTTTTTAACCAGAGCAACCCAAAAACGTAAGAAAATTTTCACTTGCATGCATGTATCGAAACTGATGCACACCCCAGGTTACCTGACAGATGTAGGCTGGGGTGGAGTTATGAACTGCTTTTTTATTCTAAAGGTAGACAAAGTCAGTACATGGATTGGCAGAGTGGAATAGAAGAGGAGAAGCGGTTGCTGAGTTGTATAAGACTGACAGAAGTATTCATTATGGACTGGAGAGGTCACACTTTCTGGCTGGGAAGGCTGATTAATAGAGTTACAGTAGTCTATACCTGATATGATGAGAGAGTGAATAAGAATTTTGGCAGCATCTGACATACGGCTTTGATGACATATTGATGGAAACATTTCATCAAAGCTCATTAGTTATTAAGCCGGTTAAAACAGTATTACTGACCATTTTCGTGAAATATGTATATTTTCCAATATTTGAACTCTTTTAAGATTCTTCAATCATTCAAAAGAAATTGATGAAATTTGTTCTCCCCTCCTGAATGTGAGACAGAAGAACTTGTTTTTGGAAAAGTGACAGAACACTTATAATTTACCCTTTGATCCAAAATATACCTATAATGGATCCATTATCTGGCACCCCTATATCAGAACAAAAACTCAACATGCAGGAGGTTTCTCTAAAAATCTGTCAATAGATATTTAGGCCACCCAGAGCTAGCAACTCACTCCAATATGGCCATATGCTGTACCCAGGGGGCAGCATGCCTGAGTTGGTAGGGTCTATAAGGACTGGGCCCACTGGGTTTTCTCCTGTTCGCCCAGTCCAACCCTATTTACAATGTAGGTGATTTCATTAAGTCAGCCCTTTCACAGATGATAACGTTGACTAGGCCTTTTTTTATATCATTAGTGTATTCTGACCACTGTGCCCCTCCCTGCATACCATGGTATTTGCTTGTATACATTAACTACTTTATTTTGACTAGTTGAGCTAGGACACCCAAACCACCAACCTTACAATAATAAAAAGTGCAGAGAGCATGTCTGTCCATAAATTCACAATTATTTGTGACCATTTCATTTTACATCCTTTATGAACATTGTTCTTCACTTTGTGTTTGTGTATTCCTGAACTGAAATGGTTTTCCAGTTCATGCTTCCCAATAAGTTTAGCAGTATAAGTTTAGCAGTATAAGTTTAGCAGTATAAGTTGAATCATATTACAGACAAATTAACAGGATACCCAAGTAGTTGTTGCTTTTTAGCGTGTGGTATGGCATCTGTGAATAGATTGAAGATTTTCTGCTTCTTGCTTATTATATCTGACCATTATGTTCAGCTTTATTAATAAGCCTTTGTAGAATGATAAATTATGTTGCAGTTGGTGATGAAGATTTTGACTCTGGTAGTATAATTACTACTTTAACTTATAGGTCAATAGGACATACACAACCATATAACTGATGCTGCTACAATGTTCATGCTACATTTCATAGTACATAAAGAACGGAGTAGTGCATTTACAGATGATATGCTGCAATGATATGCTTTTTTAGTACAGCTGCAAAATAAAAGAATACATATAAAACCAAACACTGGACTCAAATTGTGTCTTAAATAATATTTCCATTTCTTGTTTCCTCCCAGGACACAGAGATTCTGAATACAGCCATCCTGACTGGAAAGACAGTGGCAGTCCCTGTTAAAATAATTTCTGTTGAGGAGAATGGTTATGTGACTGATATTTCTGAGCAGGTGGAATGTAAATCTTCAGATGAGGATGTTGTCAAAGTAAGTAATGTTGCTGAACCTGGGCTGAACATAAATACCATGTCATTACATCATACTTAATTATAATATATATATATATATATATATATATATATATATATATATATATATATATATATATATATATATATATATATATATATATAATAAAAAGAAACTCTTATTTTTGCTCACAGACCTGACAATATGTTGTATTACAAAAGGAACTACATGGGATACCTTTGTTACCTACTGTGCATGTTCCTCACATCAAAAAATACATTTCAGAATTAGCTTTATTGTCTTTGATAGTACAGGTATGGGATCTGTAATCCAGAAACCAGATTGTCCAGAAAGCTTCAAAATGCAGGGAGCATTTCCCAAGGGCATTTCCCGTAGACTCCATTTTAATTAAATAATTTAAGTTTTTATAAATTATATCCTTTGCCTCTGTAATAATAAAACATCCTTGTAATTGATCCTGTCACGTATGGTTTCCCAAAACCCAGAACAGATGCCAAGGCTTCAATCACACTTCAACATATAAAAGCTGCCTTTAGCTTCGTGAGGAGCCCTCCGCTACTTGGATGCTGCCAGGTGTTAAAGTGAGAGGACCAGGGATAGAGTTCTGGGGGGCAGACAACAGGAATGGGGTTACACTTGATAAAGGGCGTGTGTGGCCCAAAAAATTTTGTTTTTGTAGTTGCAAATAAATCACATTGTAGCAGGTATTCTGCTGTTTGGATTGCTCTCCTCACTCATCTGATTTAATTGTTCATGTTCATGTCAGGGTCAGGCAATGGTCAAGAACAAACAAACCAGACTAAAAGCGCACCCAGGAACTATATTCAATAGACCTACTTTGGGCAAAGAGTAATTGGGCATGGCCCCTTTAAATATATGAATTTCCTGTCAACGGCAATGATATCAGATGCAACGAGGAGAGCCTCACAGCTATTTATACATATCCACTAAGATACCATTAATCCTTATTGGAAGCAAAACAATCCTATAGGGCTTAATTAATGTTTAAATAATGTTTTAGTACACTAAGGGGGTTATTTATCAAGGGACGTATTTATCACAATATCGGCTGCTACAAACTCAGATCTAAGCCGCTCGGGTTTTTAACTCTTATTTATTATAACATTTTCCCGAAAATTTGCTTTGCGGGAAAAGCTCAGATTTTCACTATTTTTTTCATGAATTTCCCCCGAAATCTCTGAATTTTCCGGAGTTTTCATCCGAAAGCTCAGAAAACATAGTGAAATTTCCCGAAACCCCCAACACAACCAAAAATCAATGGGACTGTTCCCATTGACTTTTATGCAACCTCGACAGGTTTGAGATGCTGTGTTTTTATATTTGGGCTTTTTAGCCCTCGGGGTTTAATAAATTCTGAAAAATTCATGATTTTTTTTAAAAGTCTATTATAACACAAAAAATCACGAATTTTTCAGATTTCGGGTATTCAGAGCTTAGTAAATAACTAAGGCTATGGAGATATAATTTATGTAAAGATTCCTTATCCAAAAAAAAAAAAAACCCAGGCTCCTAGCATACCATAACATGGAACCATACGTTGTCAAAGTCAGAGTCTGATAAACCCAAATAAAGTGAGCTTTAGCTTAGGAAGCCTAGTAGCAAAATTGATTCTGTATGGGGGACACTATCTCAATCAGAGAGAGGTTTTATTGTGCATCCTGGCAATGGCTGATTCAGACACTTAATTGCTGCCCACTCTTGTTCGATTTCCACTAGACCCTTAAAATCTTGGGAAACATGAGGACAACATGGGCAAAATGATAAAATTCTGTATTTACAGGAGACAGAAGTCGTAGCATTAAAAATAAAATCCTGACTGCTTCCCAGTACACAGGATACAAAGGTTATTTGTAATAAACAGAATGGAACTGTTTGATTAAAAAAGGCATGGCAATATATATATATCTATATATTCCTACCTCCTGTTGGAGATCAAATGATACAGTAAAAGTCAGGCAGAAAGGGTAAGTGAAATATAATATTTAATAACTATTGTACATTACAATAGATTATAGCTAAACATCTGAACCTTCATCACAGACAGCAGTGTTATGCTCAGTTGTTACCGATGCATTGCAGAGTAACGTGTATAAAATTTTTGATATTTGTTACTCATATAAATGCACAAGGGGGATATTGCTCAAGTGCAATTACCCATATAAACTAATCAGAGTTTTGATTAAATTCTCTACTTTCTAATGGACAATTCAAAGCATATTACTGATTGGACACTACTGGTGCCCACTTGACATTGATACCAACCCAATAATGACTCCTTTCAAATTCTATAATTCATTTATATATAAAAGGTCTTTGTGTGGGTCAGTCGATTTTTACTATACATTGCCAGAGGACTCAATGTCAACGTTCACAGTTGAGCCAATAGCTTATGTGCAAGACAACTGCATTGGCCCCTAACTGACTTGAACTACACTGTCTACCAAAGGTTTGCCTCTAATTACTAGGGATGTGCATATCTTTTCATCGTTTCCTAAAAAAAATTCACAAATCTGCAATACAATTTCAGCATGGGTTTAGTTTCTCTAAAAAATATATATTTTTACACTCGTAAAAAAAAGTGTTTTTTTTATTCAGCCAAAGTTAACTTATTGGTTAAAAACAATTCAGTTAGGTAGATAAGGTCGTTTTGCCAATGCACGTTTCGCCTGGGCTTTCTCAAGGCAAAACTGAACTGTTTTGCCTTGAGAAAGACCAGACGAAACCCGTGAAATGCGCATTGGCATAACGACCTTATCTACCTAATGGAATTGTTTCCAGATTTTGTTTTTAACTTAATTTATACAGATTGAACAACCTAGCCTACCTCAACCGCATTTAAAATGTATCCTAATAACTCTTTTTATTACATGACACGGGTGGATTTGTGGTTTTACAGGGAAGATTAGCTCTCTTTCAAGATAGAAAGGTAGTCTTGAGACCACAGAACCCAGCGTCCTACTGTCTCCCCGTGTGGGGTCCCAGGGCTTAGAAAAAAATCAGGCAGCAGTTTCTTGGGACTTCTCCACCTCTGTACTATTTTCTGTTTCCTACTTTAATTTCCTAAATGCTGGTTTTGGTATTTTAATCTTTTTTAAATATTTAATGAATTCATTTTCTCAACACCTAATAGTTTAAGATTTTTTAACAACTAATTCGGATTAATTTTTTCACTGGCACGCTACTATTTAAGCACAGGCACTTTGATCAGTTAATTAATTTACTTATTCCTTATTAACTAATAATGAATTATATTTGAGATGTTATGCTAAGTTATTTAAACTTTTGATAACTGCACAAGCACTTTGGCAGTGGGTAAAATATTGAGAATTGGTGAGGTGGTGGAGAGAAGGGGTTTTTACTATTTTTCTTTAATAAATTAAAGGATTTCATGTACATCTAGTTCTGCACATTTTCTCATATCATACCTTCACATAACACAGTCCTACACCTGATACACTTAATGCATCATATGAAATAAAGTATCCTCTAATCTAAAATATAAAAAAATCTAGAATTTATTTTGGAGGGGAGGACACACCCAGGTTTTTCTTCTTCCTATCATTGGATGGACAGGTACAGGTAGAGAGAGGATTCCTAGTGAGAAGTACTATGTACTTCAGTTAAACAGGTTAGCTAGTATAGGTAGCCCAGACCCCCAACGAGGAGGTAGTGGCCTAGACGACATGGCTAAGCCAGAGATAGGGCAGAAGTGATAGCTGTAGGACCAATGGGTACATCCTAAAGCAAGGACAAAAATTGTTGCCTGTCAAAAAAAAAAAATTGTTGCCCATAGACTTCAATACATATGGCTCATTTTTTACCTTAACGCAAATTTACCTTCGCAAAACAGGTCAGATTTTACACATATATTATATATACTAACTTGTTCATGGAAGGTTATTGGACAGTCCCATGGCTGCTCATCAAGTGCCAATTGATGCAAGTACCTTTGTGTTCTTCAATTGATTTTCATGCAATTTTGCTCTTTGCACATGTACTAGATAGAGTATAACCTATTAGAATTGACAAATAATAATTGGGTAAATAATTACATAAACTTTGAGTAAGTTCCTGAACTTGTCTGTGTTTTCTACAAATCCATATGAGGGAGGATTCATGAATCTCATGATTTCTATGAAGCTATAGTATTATCTAAAACTTGGGTTCTTCCACAGGGTACCCTATTTTACAGTAGCTATTTATGGGAGAAATAGAAAATGGGGCAGAGGAAGTAATGACATTTCATGATATCCTAGCTACACAGAATTTCTATGTGTTACTTTAATATAGAGGGTTGAGATAACTTGGGCTATTGTGAGATGCAAATGTATCTTCAACTATCTAACACCCTTGGGATACAACTACAGGGCTTTAACCATAAGGGGATCAAAAAGGGAGTAGGGGTTGGGAATCCATTGGGGCCATAAATTTCACTGTTGACCAACTAACAAAAAATTCAGGCAACAGTAATCTAAAGAAAACCTTAAGAGAGCTCAGAGCACCATCTGTTTTTAAAGCAGCCATATTTTCTAGTATGTGAAACACTCCTGTAAATCCACATCTCTGTGACAGCCTAAAACAGATAAATCAAATGCATGAGGCATTTTGCAAACAAAACCCAATCTCCTTTGAAACAGGCTTTAAATCTGCCACTAGAGCAAAATACACGAGAGCAGTGTTTTGTAAAATGTATGTAATTTTTTGGTATGGGTTTTATTTTTATATATTGTAACTTTCATGACAAATTGGTTTCCCCTGTGACATATTTTTGTGCCTTTAGGACATGCAGTCAAAAGCCTTCCCTATAAAAACTACAACTATTTTACAAAAGCAGATGACTATTATATCCATTCCTTTATTATCACAGTCATGATCAATTTATGAAAGTAAAGCTACAAGAAAATCTATGTATAGTTCTGTGACCTTTCTATGTGGTTTTGTTCCTTTTGATTGGGGATATGAGGAAACTGCAGCGCAATGCTGCTGTAAGAATACCTGGTGGTCTAGTGAGGCGGCAGGGATTCACGCGGCACTCACTGTGGGAAAGCCCGCCGTCTGCTGCTCCTCGTCGCCACTCCTGAAAATGCTGCTTCCGGGTTTGCTCAGCTTTTGGCTCTATTCAGGTGTCTTCAGTGAGCTGCATGACGTCATTGCAGTTGGTGCGAAATTCAAATATTTAAAGGTGCAAATGCCCTATTGCCATTGCCTTACGTAAAGGTCTTTTCCTGGGTTCTATTTCTAATGAATTCATTTCATGTGTGCTTCAAGAGAAAATTTTTGCAGCCCCAGGTGCAAGCTGTACCCTCTGCCAGGGCAAAATTGTATAGATCAATAAAGCAGCAGCACTCCGGTATTATTTGAAAAATGTGAAAAACTTTACTTAAAGTGCCCAAAGTTTCAGGCTACTATGGCCCTTGGTATCAAGGACTATTTCTAGTCATTGCTTTCTGGTTTTGATCCTTGCCTGTCCCTGACTTGTTTATCTGCTGCCTGAATCTGACCCCTGCCTGTTTTGACTATTCTTCACATCCTGATTTGGTGCTGCACTACCACTCTGAAGTTTTGACTTTGTCCTGTGACCCCGACTTCTTGCTTCTGTTATCTGATTTGTTTCACACCTTGCTGACTGCTCCACCATCCTTTCCTCATACGATTGATGCCCTAACCTGCTCAGAACTCTCTACTTGGTCCTCTCACATTAAGTTTTGGCAACATCTGAGTAGCGGAGGGCTCCTCGCAAAGCCAAAGGTGTCTGCTATAAGCAGAAGGGTGAGCCATGACTGGGTCCTTGGAGATAGATCTGAGATTGGGATACCATACGTTACAGCTGCACACAGAGGCTTGTAACTCAGAACATGCAGGAATAATAGAGTCAACCATTATAACGATTTATGCTTTCTGAGTTTCAGAAAAAAATCCAGTGATTGAAAATATATAATAGAAAGTTAAAACTGGAGATGCTTTAATTGAACAGACACTTGCCCTTTGCTATAGCAAGTCAGGTGCATACAGCAACCCCCAACAAGCTTCAATTACAATATGTGCAATACGTCTGCAGCAAAAATATAGTTAAATATCATTTCACAACAAACACATTTGTCATTTCGTAATGATATAATTTTGTCTATACTTGCCATACACACAAACAGGTTCTTCAGTTAAAATTGCATTTTTTTAAATTCTGTTGCTACTTTTATTGTTTTTGCTAGTTTTTTTAAAAAAAAATTAAAATTTGGATTCAAACGTTCATTAGAGTTCTGCAAACACGGCTAAAGTATAACATAGTGTAAAATTCTTAGAGTTAAAGGGGACACTCCATTAAAAAACTGCTGATGTTGAGACAGAATCTTTGTGAAAAATAATATTAAGAGTTTAATGATCAGATATAACTCTGTTTGCCTCCATTTAAAAAGGGGAGAAAGGAAATAAAGCAATAAACTTGACTTTAAATTTCTTTCCAGAAAAGAATAGTCTTTTTCCATGGTAAAATGCATACCATGCAGATGCAAACAGGCAAAGACCAGGTCCTCTACATTCACCCATTATCAAGGATATTAAGACATTGTGTGCATTAATCTACCAAAGAATGCCCTCATGCTTAGATACATCAGGGATTGTTTGTCCATATATTGAAATATATTCAAGCTGTACAAATGCAGATAGTCATATGTATCTGAGTAACTCACCAAATGAAGGAAGAGGCCCAGGTGCACCACCCTGAGCCTTCAGCAAAGGGAGTGGCTCAAAACCAGAAAATTGTAGAGCAGGCACTCAAATAAAGGCAATCTTCCACCAGGCAGTCAATATAAGTAAAATAGTTTATTATGTCATAAGTACAGCAATATATTCAAGCTGACCAACTACGTCAAAGACCAGGGATGACTTTGATATACAGTAGGGAGGGAATACTTTGATTGGTTAAATCACATGAGCATTCCCTCCTAATCCTCAGTGGATAGTGCCAGCATCTAGAATGCACTGTGTGCAATGCATATGCCAGGACCATAAGCCTCTCACTCTTGTTTCACTAGTAAAATTGCTGCTTATATATTGTATGTGATGCACAGAATCCCAGATTTCGTTTGGGATCTAAACTTGGCTAAATCCAAGTGCACACAATCAGACAATCAAGGAAATCTCAAACTTTCACCCCCTTCTGTATCCCAATTTTCCCTATGCCGAGGATATATTAATAGCACTACATAACCCTCAGTCCTTAAGTCTGACATCTTTTATAACTCTTCTTAGGGATACAGTGATACAGGGATGTCCAACCTGTAGACCTCCAGTTATGTTTTTTCCAGTATCTCTTACTGGATAATGGGAGTTTTTCAACTCTCAGAACAATCGATGCTTTCTACCAGACCCACATGATTATAACTGTCAGTAGTCAGGAGAACGCGTTTCTTAAGTGCCAACAGTTCTTAAGTTTCAACATTGACTTCGTACATGTTTTTTATGAATGTTTTTAATTTTTATCAGTAGCCCTTCATAGTGAAACAAATTGGGAAAAGGTTCTACCTAAATGAGAAAAAAAGCTGATAGCTTGATTGCTGTATGTGGGAGTTCATGGGCCACAATCCTACTGACATAATACTTTCTTGTGCAGCATGCCAATGTTATGTGAAGTAAAATAGCACAATGATGTGTTCATTAGTGATGAGTGAATTTTCCTACCAGGCATGGATTTGCGGCTACATTTTTCATTTCACGCATGTAACAATTTGTCTCAGGTTAAAAAATGTTGACTCCCACTGACTTCAATGCGTTTCACAAATTTTACTCCATTTCACTAATTTTGCAGTTTTGCAATTTTTTTCGGCGAAATGGAAAAGATTTGCTCATCACTACTGATCATTCTTAAATAACCACAAGTTAGTCCACTCTCCAAAAACTGTCCCCAGTTCTATTCTATAGTGAATAAAAAGCGTGTTATGCTCCTTACCACAGTTAAATTAATTTCTGACCATATGGTCAGTAATTGTATGATCATTGGTACATGTCCTTTTGTGTCCTTTTATTATTAGCTGCATTGACCTAACTTTGGTGCAATTCCACCAGTTCTGATCAAGCAAAAAAAAAAAGATCTTATCCAGGGTTCTTTGTGTATTTGTATTCATTCTATCGGCTATTGTTTGGCCTGAACATAAAGGGATAAATAATGTATATGTTACCAGCTGTCTCCATATGATAAATACATTTGTCTTACCTGGCATATTAACTATGATGCTCACTTTCTCCATATCTTTATACACAGTTGTGTTCGAGAAAGCTCATGATTAGTAAGGAGACTCATTAATAAAATGAATATTTCTCAGTATGGTAGGGTGCAGTCTAACCCTATTACCCATCTCAGAATTCACCAATCAGAAAACATACTACTTTAGATACCTGTGAGCTGGGTGTAGGGTAGAATTCAGCATTGCTAATACATCGGGTGGAATTTCATGGATGGAAACACCCTTTTTCTGGCCTTGTAATTTTTCATAAGATTTTAGGCCTGCTGACTGCTACAACAGGGAGCAATCTGTAGATTTGAAATTACCATCTGCTCCAGTGCAGCATTGTGGGCAAGTTTCTAAACTTGGCTCAGTTGACCACAGAATTCAGAAACTTTTAAATACTAAGGCTAGGGCCACACTGGGGCAGAAAACAGCTAACCACGGCAGTAACCTCCTTTCTCTTCTGCCTTGACTTGGCTCAGCGCGAACAAGCTCAGGGGGTTTTGGCGAAGAACCGTGAG
This sequence comes from Xenopus laevis, assembly GCF_017654675.1. Taxonomy (NCBI): domain Eukaryota; kingdom Metazoa; phylum Chordata; class Amphibia; order Anura; family Pipidae; genus Xenopus; species Xenopus laevis. Next base: position 147,636,393 of record NC_054372.1, on the reverse strand, counting down.
TGTTTGTGCGAGGAACTTGCCTGATGGTGTAGTGGGGGTGCAACAGGGATGCCCGTTGCACCCACAGCAGGGACACCCGCCACGTCCGTGTTGTTTGGCATCCTCTCGTTGAATGGTGCTGCATCTTTATGGTTTGCGTGCCTATAGTCAATCTTCCACTTTATTTGGCATTGTAGGGACTGACATCATCGCACTGTCGCAAAATTCAAATATTTAAGGGCGCAGGCGCCTTTTGTTCATTACCCAAAGTAAAGATCTATTTTCTTAGTTCCTGGGTGCGATTTCTAGTTAACTCTTCTGTGTTCTGTTGACCCTGCCTGTTCCTGTTCTAGTCCTGTTTGCAGCCTGTCCTGACTCTTGCCCGTATTTTGACTATTCTTCTGGATACTGATTTGCACCCGCCAATTTTGTTATATGACTCGGCCTGTTACTTGTACTACAGTCTTGCCTCTTGATTTTGTACTATGCTGCCTGATTTGGTATTATGACCTAGCCTTTAACCTCGACTACGCTTATGTCTCTCAATTCTGCACTGCACAGCCTGATTGCCTGATTGGCTATTAATGCAGCCTGTCCTTAGCCTGTCTCCATTCCAGTTACACATCCGGTTCCTTTGCTTGCCCAGAACTTACACCTTGTTCCTCTCACATTAAGACCTGGTGGAGGGCTCCTCCCAAAGTGAAAGGCAGTTGTTAAAGGCAGAACAGTGAACCATGACTGGGACCATGGGGTTTGTTCTGGGTTTGGGACCTAATGTCACAGTTTGCAGTTTCAGCTGAAATCCGCTGAAAGTCTGTTCACGATGAGTCAATTCAATGCGGAAGAGAGATGAGGCTACTGCCCGCTGTTAGGCAGAAATCAACCAGTGGATTTCGACTAGCATTTTTCTGCCCCTTTGTGGCCCTAGTCTAGGAGGAGATAAGTTGCTTTGGTTTTGAACCGGGCTCCTGCCTTTTATTACATACATATTACATGAAACTTTTTTTCCCCTTGTGTTTGCTTCTAATTTTAACATTTAGTTTTAATCAGCCAGGAAAATAATGGATGAATTTGTTTTTGATTTGTAGTTAGATGGGAACAAATGAACCATGTGAAACTCTAAGTGACAGTGATGGATAAAGCTTTGGGAGTGTAAGACATTGTGACATATTGACAAAACTCTATGTTTAATGGTGACAAAGGAAAACTGTAAGACTGTCACAGAGTAGTCAGAAATGATGTTGTTAGCTACAGTACATATGCCAATTCATTCTGAACCCTTTAGACAACAATATAAATCACATCTATATCATAATTGATTTCTTCTCATATAAGTAATTGCATTTCCGTGCACACAACTCAACAAACTAAAAATTTCATAGGGCAGGGAAATAAGAAAAGTGTCAGCCATGATGAAGGTCCATAAGTTTATAAAGGCCATTTGGTTCCTTATCAGTGTGCAAGTTCAATATGTTCATCTTTCTGAACAGTTTTGGACCCCTAAAATATTATCCTGCCATAGTATTAGCTGTATAAGTATAGAATTTGCTGGTATACAATATGTTCCATGTAAAAAGATGTAAAACTGTAGGACTTCTATTGAGAGCTGTTAATTACCTGATTAGAGAAGCAAATATTTTTTACTTAAGTTTAGTTATTGTTGCAAAATGAAATGTGGGTGAAATATTAACAGAAAATGAAGATACACAGACTATATTATGCACCCAATGTATGCCAAGCTTTTAAAAAAATCTCAGCAGAATCAGTAGCACATATCCAGCTCTTTATCACTGGTAAATGATTCTATAATTTCAGGGTGTCTCTTTTAAATGTGAAAATGCAGGGGAGGTGTATAAACATGTTCTTTCTCTAAATACAAATGGTTGTAGAGATAACTAATAGATTTGGTTTATTATAATGTTTACGTACATTTCTATGTATTTACCCATTCCCATAATCACTGAGGCAAGAAATAAGGAATGCTGTAAAATGATGTGTAAGTACACTGATCCGTATTGTAGTAAATGTAATAATGTAAACACTGCTATAAGTACTGGGGCTCCTATAACAGCAGGGGACAAATTTGCCTCTAGTGAAATAACCAGTATCAATCAATTAGATGTTTACTTTCATTATTCCATTGGCAGACTGATCCAAGTTAATTGCTGATTGGTTGCTATGGGTTACTCTACTGTTGCAAATGTGCCCACTTGTTTTATTCCAACATAACACCCATTTTGCACTCTGTTTGGCTTTTTATGGGATGTTTTTGATCTTCTAATTTGCTTTTTTTCTATTGACTGTTCCAGGGAAAGCATTATCACTGATGTTGGCCTGAGTCTCTCTTTGTATTTATTGATATAATTGCTTCCTTCATACAGCTGTTAATGAGAAAATCAGGAACTAGCAGATAATAAAAAAATGCCTAACCGTCTCAAATGTCTCAGATGCTGCAATTTACAGCTAAACACACATTCACAGACATTTTAAATTCTAGAATTCAAACTGATGCGTCAATAGAACATTATAGTAATATTTCAGATGGATTGGGCATCGGGTCTTAGAGAACTACAGACCTGCAATGGCTTCAAGGCTAAGGGTGACAGATTGTAGGGTTTAAAATTAGCACTAATTAGGTCTGCAGTGTTACTTGCACAGGCTGCTATCATAAACTTACCCATCTGCAGCATTAACTGTTTTGTGATATCAGAGAAGTCTTAAATACACTGGACAAGTATTTCAACAAATACGTCTGTTTAAAAGACATTTTTATTCATGCACAAATTAAAACCCAGGTAAAACTGATTTAAATTTGAGGCCCATATCAATCAACACTCATTTTAGTGGTTTTAGAATTTTTTTTTCAATCCAAGAATAAACAAATTTTTCTAAAACTACAAATGTCATGAAAATACAGCATGGGAATTTTGGGAACAAAATCGTAGTGTCATTGGACACTGCAAAGCCTTTCGAAAGACTTTCAAAGTGGCAATTCCTGTGGGAAGTACTGAAACATTATATTAACATCACTTGGTCGCAGATTTAGAAATTGAATACAGGCACTTTATGCCCACCGTGTGCCAGAATCCTGGTCAACGTAGGTAATTTAAAAGTATAACTCTGGAGAGACCGGTCAAGGGTGTCCTATCTCCCCAATGCTATTCACCTTGGCTATTGAACCATTCGCATCAGGGCAAGTGAAGAGATTGAGGGTTTACAAGTAACAGAAAAAATATCCCTATGGGGCCGATTCACTAACTTCGAGAGAAGGATTCGAAGTTAAAAAACTTAGAATTTGAAGTTTTTTTTGGGCTACTTCGACCATCGAATGGGCTACTCCGACCTTCGACTACAACTTCTAATCAAAGGATTCGTAGTAAAAATCGTTCGACTATTCGACCATTCGATAGTCGAAGTACTGTCTCTTTAAAAAAAACTTCGACCCCCTAGTTCGGCATCTAAAAGCTACCGAAGTCAATGTTAGCCTATGGGGAAGGTCCCCATAGGCTTGGCTAACTTTTTTTGATCGAAGGATAATCCTTCGATCGTTGGATTAAAATCCTTCGATCGTACTATCTGCCCTAAATCCTTCGACTTCGATATTCGAAGTCGAAGGATTTTCGTTCCTAGTCGAATATCGAGGGTTAATTAACCCTCGATATTCGACCCTTAGTGAATCGGCCCCTATATGTTAATGGCATGTTGCTCTATTTAGCAAACACTCACCAAGCCCTAGAAAATCTGTTAAAGTTTGGTCTCTGGATTTAAGATTAATCACTCAAAATCAATTATTTTTCATATTTACCCCCTATCTCCGAACGTCCGAGAGTAGATTAGTTTATCTAATAAAACTGCTCTTTCTAATCAGCACTAATTAATTACTGGAAGGTAGTGATGGGCGAAGCAGCGAATAAACGGCAGAAAATTATTTTGAAACCATTTTTAAACAAGCAACCTTTTTTACATGCACGACTATTTTGTCCAAATGCATTAAAGTCAATGGGCGTCCAAATAATTTTGGCACACAACATTTTTTATGTGTGCAACACTTTTGACACGCAACAATTTTTTTTTGTCGCAGCAAATTTTTTTCTAGCAAATTTTTGCCGCAGTTTCGTTTCGTGAAAACATTCCGTGGCAAAACACTGGCGAATAACTTTTGCCCATCACATACTGGCAGGCACAATACACCTTCTCCAAGATTCTTTTTTTGCATAATAGTACTAGGGCTACATTTGCTACATTAACAGCCTTGCCATGCTTGGTGAATATAACACAGAAATGCATGATGCCGTGAGCTGCCTTTTTTTTATTTACTGGTTAAACCTATTGCATATATCAAAATATATCTAGTCCAATCTATATTGGTGCAGCAATACCTGTAAGTCCTGAAAACAAAACAGAAGTTCCCAAACAGCTCCCAGCATCCTCCAACAGCTCCTGGGATTTGTGGTTCAGTAAAATCTCTTAAACTGCATGTTGAATGATGATAAGAAAAACAGCCAATGTTATTTAGTAATCCAGTCACATATTAAGATTTTTTTCCAGTAAAATTCTTTTGTGCTTGTTCTTTACTAAAAGGCAATATCCATTGGCTGGCTGTTCTTAAAGGAATACTGTCATGGGAAAAACATTTTTTTCAAAATGAATCAGTTAATAGTGCCTGCAGCAGAATTCTGCACTGAAATCCATTTCTCAAAAGAGCAAACAGATTTTTTTTATATTAAATTTTGAAATCTGATATGGGGCTAGACATATTGTCAATTTCCCAGCTGCCCCAAGTCATGTGACTTGTGCTCTGATAGACTTCAGTTACTCTTTACTGCTGTACTGCAAGTTGGAGTGATATCACCCCCTCCCTTTTCCCCCCCTGCAGCCAAACAAAAGAACAACGAGAAGGTAACCAGATAACAGCTCCCTAACACAAGATAACAGCTGCCTGGTAGATCTAAGAACAACGCTCAATAGTAAAAACCCATGTCTCACTGAAACACATACAGTTACATTGAGAAGGAAAAACAGCAGCCTGCCAGAAAGCATTTCTCTCCTAAAGTACAGGCACAAGTCACATGACCAGGGGCAGCTGGGAAATTGACAAAATGTCTAGCCCCATGTCAGATTTCAAAATTGAATATAAAAAAATCTGTTTGCTCTTTTGAGAAATGGATTTCAGTGCAGAATTCTGCTGGAGCAGCACTATTAACTGATGCATTTTTAAAAAATGTTTTCCGATGACAGGATCCCTTTAAAGTAATTCATTAAAATAGTCAGGGGGGGGTTATTTTTAATCATTCACTTTGCAAAACATTTTTTTCTGTTCAGCATGTATATTTATGTTACTTGGTCTTTCATTTGTAATGAAGGCCACAGCCAGGAATATGCCAATTTGTCTGCTTTATGGTATTGTCCCTCTTTGTAGAAGCATTTATAAAACAGATTTAATGCTGCATAAAAACAGAGAGAATATTAATGGTTGATCGATTGTAAGTAAAGAGAAGCTTAAGCTAATCTAGAGCAATTTGCGTCAATCCTTGCATAAAATACTGAGCTGGCTTCATGTCTTTGTAAAATGGTTGTGTACACAGACTTTTATAGACATGATACATCATTTGCACACAGGGTTTACAGTGTGGGATTGTGGTGATTGAAGCAAACCAAAATGGCTGCTGCCAGTTACAAAGAACAGTCAATTTTAGAAAGCACCATGGTTGATATGGTCAGTGGTCATGGAAACCAGTTGAAGTGCTTACTGAGAGTAGCTGTTGGAAAATTACTGAAGCCAAATATACAAAAGGGTATATTTATTGAAGAGTGAAGTTAGAAATCGCCACTGTCCTCTAGAGGGAAATTCCGCCACTCTCCATTCAATTCTATGGGATTTTTAAAAGAGTATTTATCAATGGGTGAAAGTTCATCCATTGATAAATACGGCTTTCAAAATCCCATAGAAATGAAAAGAGAGTGGCGGAATTTCACTCTAGAGGACTATGGTGATCTGAAATTTCACTCTTTGATAAATATACCCCAAAGTTTGCTGTAGGTTAAGTCACCCATGGCAACCATTTAGTATAGGTTGCCGGTTTGTTGTTTGAACAAACAACATCTGATTAGTTGCTTAAAGTTACCAGATATGGTTAAATGTTTTACCTTTTATTACATTCTCTTTCCCTTAACCACAGCTTTATTAACACAATTGTTATTAAACATTACATTTTACTACATAGCAATATTAGAATAATGTTTTAACATACATGAATAGTATACACCCCACATGGAATGTTTGCCCACAAGAAGACACCACCAACTGGGCTACCTGCCATGCCGGCCACCCGTCTCAAGAGCGATAGGTGGGCAAATGGAGGCAGGCAACCATGAAACCATTGTCCTGGCACACTTGTTTGAAGAGACCATAATCAACCTTGTGCCTAAAACATAAGCCCCCACCCCTGGCAAGCATTCCTCCGCAGCTGTGACACAATAACTCATTACAGGTATGGGATCTTTTATCAGGAATGCTCGGGAGCTGGGGTTTTCAGGATAACATATCTTTATACTTATGCTACTAAAAAATTATTTCAACATGAATTAATCCCAAAAGGAATGTGTTGTCTCCAATTAGGATTTATTAGATCTTAATTTGGATCAAGTACGATGTACTGTTTTATTATTACAGAGAAAAATGAAATCATTTTAAAAGAATTTGAATTATTTGATTATAATGGAGTCTATGGGAGACAGCCTTTCCATAATTCGGAGCTTTCTAGATAAAGGGTTCCTGGGTTAATAGATCCTATAACTGTACTTTTTTCCCTGCTCTCCCTCTATCTTACTATCCCCGTCTCTTGATCCTTCCCTCGTTCCCCAGAAAAAAGAACCGCTGATATGGCAGTATCAGGTGAAATATTTCCAAGGGTTGCATGGAAGAAAACACCAGCCTCTATGTTTTTAACTTTGTTTCTGTAACCCATTTTTGGCCTACCCCCTGGTGCCAAGGTGGTACATCACATAATTCTTACCGATGCAGTTCCTGAGACCCCTTTGCTAAGTGAAAGGTACTGGGAAACTCCTCTCTGGCAGTGCCTCCACCTAATGGGGTCTGGGAATAAACCTGCGGGTGGCCCCATTAGTAAAAACATTCACTCACACACATATAAAAATATAAACTTTATACAAAGGGGAAGTAAACAGTAACATTATACACATAAATGCATTCAAAGCATGACCCACTACCCTAGGAACCTGTAGGAGTCCAGTCCTGGTAATTCCCTGCCAGGAAAAGTCCTGCAACTCCATTTTGGCAGCCCAAGACACTCCATCCCTTGTCCCCAAAAGAGTACCAGTCCTAGGTAGCGCTACCTGCCCAAATACCTTTCCCGATGGAAAGTATTTGCTCCCACGTGGCAGGCACACAAACAGCCTGTTTCTCCAAAATAGGAGATTGCTGGATCCTCATCCTTTCCTACCCCTTCCCTCAGGTAACACTCACCCCAAAAGAGTCACACAAACGGGTAGTCTCACACAGAGGTGACAGGCATCCACAGTGATGATCTCTTTATAGGCTCCAGACTCTCACAGTCGAGCACATAACAAGGCTTGAATCCTTCCGGTATTTTCTCCCAACACTGTCTATAGCGTGAGCTCTCCCGACATCCATTGCTGAACTGCAGCTCTTAACACTATCCAAAGTGTGAACATAAAAATCAGGAAATCCAAACTCCAAACCCTCCTTGGTTGAACTTTCAGGCACTGGAGGATCCTGCCCAGCCTCGGCAGGTCTATCGAACTCCCTTTTGCCTACATTTTGCTGGATAGGATTCACTCCACAGTGAACAAGGTTCAGCAGTAAAACTTTAAAACTGTAATCTGTAATCCTGTAATGGCTGACTGAGCACATGGCATCTCCTATTATATTGCTGTACAGCGACACCTTGTGGCTGCCTTTGGGATCCGCCATGCTGCACCAATCACAAGGGCTGTGCCTCTTAGGAAACCCTGTATCAACCATGAGGCTCTGACTAAAGGGGAAATTAATCCTTAGGGGTCCCTACATTTCCTTTTAAGAACATTGGCATCAAGCATCTTTTTTTACCAGCCAGGACAGTTACATACTGGACAGGTGTCAACCTTATACTCCCCTAATCCAGAGATTTGGAATTGGAGGAGTCAAATTACTCTTTTTTCCTCAGTAACCTGGATATTTTTTTCCCCTTTAACAATAATTTTGTGACCTTAACTTTGGTTTTGATTAAGTTTAATAGAAATATCTATAAGGCTCAGTGTGTGTTTGTTCAGATGAGAGAAATGCTTATTTCCACAATGCATTAATGTTATTGGTTTAGAGTAGAAAAAACAAACAAAACGAATAGCTAGCTCAATGGGAAGACATGCCTGCAGGCTTAATATGTTGGCGGTAATAGAAATGAGATAGTATCAGTGTTCAGTGACAGAGCAGAGACAAAATTCTAACAGTTCTATGAATTTCTAGAACGTTCACTCCTCTGTGAGTCTGGGCAATGTCCTGGAAGAACAGGTGAATTGCCACATTCAGACAAGTATTCTTTCTCTCCAAGATAAGAATGTTGCTGCTTTATTTGTAAATATAACAGTTACATCTACCTTGCTTTGGAAGAAACAATACAAAAAAAATACGATTGCATATTTTTTTAATTAAACCGACATCTAACTTTGGTATTTATCAACAAATAAATTGCAGGAGCTACATTGTGTTAAAAATGTCACATTAAGAACTTATGTAGCTATCTGCTACTTGACTGCTATATGACTTTTATTGCTTTTATTTGACACAAGAGCTGGCTCATTTAAATCTTCTCCATTTCCTTTCATTGTACTCATTATACTTTTCATGGGCCCTGTTATAAGTTAGGACCGTAAACAGGGAAAATGCGTCTAATTTCGTTAACAATAAATATATATATCTGTATATGATCTTATTAAATGCATTGTTCATGCTGTATAATGTAATCTTGAAGAATTATGCGCCAAATATCCTTGCCTGAGCACAGTTGCATTTTGTTTTATAAAATAGCAAATGAAATGTCTGAAGGCAGAGCCTTGCTTTGAAAGATTGAAAACAGTAAGTTATTCCCATTAAGAGTGACAGATTGCATTTGCTTTTGTTCTCTCAAGTGCTAATATACTGAGCAATAATGTCTTCATTATTACTGTGTATATGGTTTATAATTCATATTATGTCATGCCACATAAAGCACAGGGGAAAAAACAATGCAACTCGCAGAAATGCATTTTATTCTGAGAGCCCTGCATCTTACTTAAGGTGGCTGCTCTCTGCTTTCTTACTGCTGTGTCAATCCAGCATTTCCATATGTAGTTAAGAAAAAGTGTCAATCAAAAGGAAGGCATGTGACGTGTCTAGTGCAATAAACAGGAATATCAGAGGGCTCTATGAGGAAGCATATTCGTATGCATAATATGTGATGGATAATAAACAAGAATGATTTATAGAGAAGAAGCTGATTTACAGCACATAAATAAATGCTTACAGAAAGTGTCTTACAGTACATGCAGTAGGAGAATTATCTCCTACACAAATATGTTAATGTTTGAAATACAAATCATACAGTCATGTCATAGAAAAAAGTTTATGAAGGTTATTTGATTTGCTGATCATAAAAATCCCAGGAAATGGAAGAGTCCAGGTATAAAGTGGCCCCTATACTTTATGAAGAGAATAAATATATATTCCTGGCTCAATATATTATTATTATTATAGGGTCACTGTACTTTCACTTCAAACTTTCCTTTGTTATTTGTCACTTGTTTTTACTTGAGCAACGTGTAGAGAATTTTATTGATCAGTCCTTGGGCACTTCCCAACAGGCAAACATGTAGGAGCAGCCATATTTGTACACAGGGGATCAGTCTTTTTTCATTACTTCAGCTATTTCCATTGAGGATGTTTGCCTCCCATGTTACATTATTTCTCAGAACAGTTTACTGGGCATAATAAAGTAGTAGGCACTGTTATAAAAGCACAGATTATATGTGGGAACCATAGGTTGCAAATAATGTTCAGTTTACCACTTTTAGTTCCTTATTGTTCAAATGCTAATTTGAAAAAAAAAAAATAATGCTTTCTTGCTTATTAATGCTGTTCTGTAAAATGCTTCTGGTTTGCTCTTAATAAAGCTTATGTAGGTGAAGGTTCTCATTCATCCAGGTCATGGTATATCTATAGTAATAAGTCAAATCAGCTGGACTTGCTGTATTTTCTTTTTCCTTGAAGAAGTTTCTCCTGCTAATACAATGAACAGCTCACCTCCATGAGGTCCCAACCCCATGATGGTTTTTCTAAACAGATTGTACTGATTGGAGTAAGTATCCAGGTTATATAACCACAAATAGTTTTGTGCAGGTAATTTTAAATTGAGAAAGTCTGATGACTAGTGAAAAGTCTTCAAAGTAAATGAAAATACAGCAAGCCCAGCAGATTTGACTTATCTCTATAGATACTTAATAAACCTTGTTTTAGGTGTAAATGAGCAATAGGCAAAATACAAGGCTGGGAGGAGAAACACAAAGCTTGCATTACTGTCTGTATACTGTAAATACGTCAGATAAACAGTAAACTCAATTCCAGGAGATAATGTAGTCCAGTTATATTCAGACAGCGGCATTTGTCATTTAGGGAATATCTATATTTTTTATACATACGCATTCTGATCAGCTCTTTTTACACTACATTAACTGACAGATACATGTTTTTAATGGTTTCTGCTGGTTTTCCTATTACTATACGTCCATTTGTTTCTGCACACTTGTCATTTGTGGGTTCCATTATAGATAGGTGGGTTAACAGAGCTAAAATGCCATTAATGGATATTGTTTAAGACTTTCGATTATGAATGCAATTATTAATGCATTCATTCATTTATTATGAATATGCTTTGTATCATTTTTTTCTATTCCTGTCTTTACCAAAACATACAGTTTTGTTTAGATGTTTTCCAATCAAAAATAGGCCCTGAATTAACTGTATAATATTTCATTGTAGTTGATACCACAAGGAAATCCAGTTGTATGCCTTTTTATATGTTATAATATACAATTTCTAGTTGGCCAATAAAATAGCATAATTTTGACTATTTATTACCTATATTTTCAAGCTGTTACTGGGGTTAGGCGGAATACAATTTTCCAAGCAATTTACCTACTGTACAACCCAACTACACATATGTGACAGTGTGTAATAATCAATTCATTACATTACATGAGTAGCATGCAGTCCATTTTATTATAAATACCATGGGCAAAAATGTAGGTATGGACCCCAGAGTGTTTCATATAGCTGCATCTGTCGTGCATATTCAGTATGATATATGATATGCGGCTCTGAATTAAAATTTAAATCCCCTGGGAAAGGAGTGCGGGCACAATGAAAAAAGGGGTTATATTGTTCATGTCAATATTCCAAAAATAACTCTGAACAAAGCAAACATCTTCCTTATCTTACAGCAATGTTTTGCCGTGGAGGTAAAGCTCTTGTCATAAAGTTGTGTTGATTGGTCTGTCCACCTTTAACTAATGCTGTTTCTTTGCTCTGCTGAAAACTAAATCTAATTATACATTCAGCAGAGATGAGGGCTTCAGTTTGCATAACATACCCAGTACCCCATAAATAATGTGTAGTATAAGAGGCAACACTTCACCACCAGCCTGCTGACACCAAAAATGAATTGCATTCCTACAGCTTTTTCTCTTTCATTGCAAGCTTGGAAATGCACTTCCTATTGTAATGCTGTTGATGAAAATAATTCTTAATCTCCAGGTTATTGTGATAAATTCAAACCCGCTGATTTTGTCAAAGGCATCATGTGCAAAGTCTCGGCGTGACTTGCATTGCATGATCCCTTTCACACTGACAAGGAACAACAACATTTTCGTATCGTTTCCAATATTCTGATATTTTTTTTTTTCCTTACTGTTCTCCAGAGAAAATTAATTTGCAGAAAATATGTCACTGTGTGAACATTTCTTTCACTGAATAAACTGTGAAATGCTTTCTCTTCGATTCTGTCATGACACCGAAAGCAAGAAACTGGTTTGAAACCAACTGTTGACTTGAATTGTTCCATTAATTGGATTTCGGATGGTTTGCTGCATTTCACTGTAACAAGGTGTTTGTAGTATTTGAATGGAGAGCCTATTTTGTACATATGTAACATGATTATATTATCAATCAGCCTATATTAGCACTTTCTATTACTAGCGAGTCTTTTCAAAAGGTATATAAAATGGTTTTTCCATTGCAAATATTAATTCCCCTAATACAGTGCAGCTGGAGTGATACATAATGGATATCCTTTCCTTCTATGTTATAAAAGTAGACTTTAAGATAAGAAACACCTTCTGGTTTTATTAGGGCAATACAGTCCTGAATAATTTATATGGTGACTTTTTGCTTGAACAGTTCCTGTTGCTATGAATTATAATATAATGTATTAATACTGACATAGCTCTTGTAAACCTATGACTGTATAAGCTGCTATACATTGTTTATAATACAACAGACTCTGAAATGGAGACAACACAACCTAAAACCCTCTCTCAAAAAAAAATCTCTCTTTATTTAGATAGGTGGTACCATAGTCTTTTACTGAAACACTTCTTATGAAATGATTATTCCTTTCTCCAGGTTTCAGAAAGATGTGACTATGTGTTTGTCAATGGCAAGGAAATGAAAGGCAAGGCTGGGGTTATTGTGAACTTTACCTACCAGTACCTGAGTGCCCCTCTACAGATTACCATCTGGGTTCCAAGACTCCCTCTCCAGATAGATATATCTGACACCGAGCTCAGTCAAATCAAAGGATGGAGAGTGCCTATCATTGCAAACAGGAGGTGGGTCTTGCATTGAATGAGACTAAAGTATTATTGTAGAGTTTCGGAGAAGTCTGTCATTTTGTTGGATGTGAAGCAAAACAGAGAAAGATATATTAGGAATCTTATAGTAATTTGATCACTCAAATAGTCATGTTAGAGGCACAACACTGATCGATAATGATGATGACGGGATATCTGAATGTGAGCTATAATTATATGAATAAAAGTTTTCCTGCTGGCATAAAACAAGTACAAAAATCCAAACAGTCCAAGTACAATGTAAGGATATTTTAAGAGGTAAAAAAGGTAGAAAAGTTGCCCAAAGTCTAACAACCTAAAGCAACCAGCTGTCTGTTTTCCAAAAACTGACCATTAAATCCTACCTGCTGATTTGTTGTTAGACCAGTACAAAATTGTGCCCCTTTACTTATACTTCATTTTTAATTAAAGACCAACCAGAGACAGTGATGATGAAGATGAAGATGAACGCAGAGGAAGGGGATGTTCCCTTCAGTACCAACATGCAACAGTCCGGGTTCTCACTCAATTTGTGGCTGAAGATTCTGACCCTCTGGGGCAGCTCGTATTTCTGTTCGGATCTGATTGGCAGTTTGATGTCACAGACCTAGTGACAGACTTCATGAAACTGGAGGAGCCACATGTTGCAAAACTACAAGATGGAAGGCTACTGATTGGCCGAGAGGTTGGCATGACTACCGTACAGGTATATAACTGAATAGCTTAAAATATAAGGAGTTTTTACAAGGACATGTATATATACAGTATGTTGGGCACATACACTATGTGGGAAAAGTTGTAGAAAAGAGTTTTAAAGCACAAGTGAGGAGTTCCAGAGTTCTAAATCATATAGTTATTTTCCTAACGTGCTTTATTTATAAACATTAGCATTATTTTAATTCTGTATTAAGGTATATTTTATACAATTTCAACCTGCATCTTTAAAATGCACAGCATATTTAGGGGCAGATTTATCAATGGTCGAATTTCAAATTTTGAACCCCCACAAACTTAAAATTCGACCAACTGCAATAAAAAAAAATTGTACTCAGATGAATAGAATCGACCTGCAAACTCGAATTTGAGTTGAATTCAAATCAAAATCGATTCGAGTTTTTTTCCCAAAAAAACTCCGAAATTTTCAGGAAGGCAGCAAACAACTCCAAAATGATCCCAGGATGTCCCCTATAGGCT